>NC_137008.1:15184658-15532158 GCF_032717465.1 Coenobita brevimanus | reverse complement strand
CTTTAACTGAGTTAACTGAACCTGCTTTGAGGGGTAACTTAAATTCTCATGATGGAGCTCCTCTTTTGAGCAGTAACGTGGGTGACACTCTCAAGAGTTCATGTGCTAATTTCCTGTCTGATGGTTTTGTCAGTCCTCTGGACAGTAATGACAGGAAATCAGTTAAAATATATCGTGATACAGGTGCTTGCCAATCCCTTATGCTGACCAGTGTTCTAGGCTCTAATGTTAATTCCTCTGATGAAACTGTAATATTACAAGGTGTAGGGAATAATTACTTCTCTGTCCCTCTATGCAGAGTGAATTTAGAGTCTGGTTTTGTTAATGGTTCCGTTATGGTTGGGTTGGTTGAGACACTCCCAATGTCAGGTGTAACTTTCTTACTTGGAAATGATATTGGTGGAAGTCAAGTGTGTCCAGCTCCTCAGTTGTCTGGTGAGCCAGTGGCTGCGTCCCAGGATTGTGATGTCCCTGATGTGTTCCCTGCATGTGCTGTCACTAGGGCTAAGTCTAAAGTTACTGGTGATTTAGAGGATAATGATGATGATGATGTTATCCTAGCTGACACTTTTCTTGCTAATTTGGACCACTCACCAGACGAGGCAGTACCCCGTAATGTTGATAATTTGTCTCGTCAAGAGTTGGTTGAGTTGCAGGTTGCTGACCCTGAGTTGAAAGGTCTAGCTAACTCTGCTTGCAGTGAGGAAGAGTCAGCCGGTGCTTCTACTTGTTATTATGTAAAGTCAGGAGTACTTATGAGGAAGTGGAGACCCCCAACAGCATCAGCCGACTGTGAATGGGAGGTTGTACATCAAGTTGTCATCCCTCGTGTTTGTAGGCAGGATATCATTAGAGTGGCTCATGATTCCAGTTTGGCAGGACACCTTGGAGTGAGGAAGACTGTGGCACGCATTTTGAAACACTTCTACTGGCCAGGTATCTTCAGGGATGTTTCCTGGTATTGTAAGTCTTGTCACACCTGTCAAGTTGTGGGGAAGTGTAATCAGACCGAAAAAGTTGCACCTCTAGTTCCCATTCCTCCTTTTGAGGCGCCATTCACCCGTGTGTTGGTGGATATTGTGGGCCCTCTTCCTAAGGCTTCCTCAGGATTTTCTTATGTGTGGACCCTGATTGATATGGCTACTCGTTATCCTGAAGCCATTCCACTTAGAAATATCTCAGCAAAGAACGTGGTTAAGGAAATGCTAGGGTTCTTCACAAAGTTTGGTCTACCCAAAGAGGTACAGTCAGACCGGGGAAGTAATTTCATGTGAAACGTTTTCAAGCAGTCTCTGAAAGAGTTGGGCATCACCCAGATCACGTCTTCAGCTTACCATCCCCAGACCCAAGGAGCGTTGGGGAGATATCATCAAACACTCAAATCGATGCTCAAGAAATACTGTTTGGAACATCAGAAAGACTGGGATAAAGGTCTTCCATTTGTTGTATTTGCCGCAAGAGAATCTCCAAATGAATCACTGGGCTTCTCACCTTTTGAACTACTGTTTGGCCATGAAGTAAGAGGACCCCTTAAGTTACTCAAGGAATGCTGGCTGTCGGAGGAAGATGACGTCAACCTGCTGGAGTATATGATGAAGTTCAAGGAACGGCTGTCCACTGCTTTACAGCTGGCGAGAGAGAATTTAGAAGCTGCTCAGGAGAAGATGAAGACTTGGTGTGATAAGAAGTCCAGGTTACGCCACTTTCAGCCAGGAGATCAGGTTTTGATTCTGCTACCAGTGCATGGGCAACCTCTTCAAGCCAAGTTTAGTGGTCCTTATTTCGTGGAGAAGAAACTCAGTGATGTCAACTATGTCATCGCCACACCAGATCGTAGAAAGAACAAGCAACTATGTCACATCAACATGCTAAAGTTATATCACAGGCAGGACGAAAATAATCCAGTCTGCACTGTAGCTGTTCCACCCGAGTCTGCAAGTGAAGCTCTCCCATGCAGTATGAGCCTGAGTGATAGTTTGGGGAAGAATCCTGATATCATGAATGATCTCCAGACTAAGCTTTCTCATCTACCTCCCGAGGAAAGGCAGGAGTTTTCGGCATTACTGCAGGAGTACCCGCAAGTGTTCCATGCCACTCCAGGAAGAACCACTGTGTTGATGCATGATGTCGATGTTGGAGACGCAAAGCCAATTAAATTGCCTCCTTACCGTGTGAACCCAGTGAAAGTTCCTCTCATCCAGAAGGAGCTTGGCTACCTGTTGGACCACAAGATGATTGAGCTCTGTCAGAGCGAGTGGAGTTCTCCTGTCACTCTAGTCCCTAAGCCAGGCGGGTCACAGCGGCTTTGCATCGACTACAGACGTGTTAATCAGATAACCAAAACAGACACTTACCCTCTCCCTCGTGTGGAAGATTGCATAGACAAGATCGGAAAGGCTAGGTACATAAGTAAGTTTGATTTATTAAAGGGATACTGGCAAGTACCTATGACTGAATGTGCTAGGGAGATCTCATGTTTTGTAACACTAGGAAAGAAAATTTTATTGCAGATTGCTTATCTAGACTTTAGACAGATTGTTTTAGAGTAATAAGAAATTTCCTTTGTAAATTTCTTTTTCTTTGTGGGGAGGTGTTACATAGCCTATGATTTCATCATCCTTTGTGTAATTTTAACGCACAGTATGCTGCATGTTTGATCACGAGCGTGTTCTGCCTCAGTCCCCCCCTTCTACCGTTATAGTAGAGTAAGTCGTCCTTTCTGTTGTTCAGAGCGGGATTGTCAGCTCTTTGTCCCCATGGCTTCATTTGCACGTCCTTCTTACAAGTTGTATCAGCTCTGACGGCCCCTATATAATGAGCTCAGTCTCTGCATTATTCCCATTAGATCTACTCCTCATTTTGTTCACGTCTCTGTCCTCCCCTGTACAGTTATTGTTGTGAGTGCTCAGGAAGTCTCCAACCATCTAGCAGCTGTGTAATTTGAGTATAACTGTTATTGCATTTTTTCCTTGTACTGTATAGCATAAGGTGTTGATTTGTAGGCCTAGTGAGGTTTTTTGTAATTTATGTAGGATTCATTTTGTCAGCCAGTTCTAATATTATATTGTATATGTAATAATTTATCTTGCATTAACTGAGCATTACCCAGTGTATTTTCATTTTATCAGGGCTGACTTAGATAAATTTACTCTTGCTAATTTCGTGTTAATAGAGGCTATTGCAGTTAACTATATATTTAACCTGTTTTTTTGCCATTACATTATCGTTATGAGTTCTGAATGTTTTGTTGTTAGTTTGAGCATTAAACATAACTTGTAATTTTACCTAACTCTTTTTGTTTGAACCTGGAACTTTACGGGACAGTAGTGATTTTTAGTATTCTCCCTTAAAGTGTACATTATATTTCTCTGTTCCGTAACAATATATAAATATACATATATAAATATATATCTTCTCCAAGCTGGCAGGGTCACATTATTTCACGAAGCTCAATTTGGCGAAGGGATTCTTCCAGATTCCCCTTCACCCCGAGACCCATCAGTTCGCCCGGTTGTTTTCCAACACTTGTACTTATTGATCTCTGTTCCTTGCCTCATCATCATTTTACACTTCGTCACGAGTCGGCTCGTGACATCATTTGGTGGGAAACCGCGAACTCTAGTAGAATCCCAGTGTTTATCGTTCAGTTAAGCACTCACCCTGCCGGGAGTGTTTTTCAGGCAATTTTTCAATGTGTTATAAATTATCGTCTTTGTGCAAGACATTAGCACTTCCGCTGAGCGATTTATTGTGGGCGTGTTTCGCTCATTCTAGCCGTTAGTAATACGGCTGGACATTTGCCTCTTTCCCACAATACGAAGTCAGTCAAGGTTTGAACACTGGGGAAGCAGGAAGTGTGTGGCAGTGTCCTTCCAATGACGCAGTTCCCACTGCCGCCGTATTCCCACTTAGTTGTGATTGGCGAGAGACAGCAAGTGCAGTGTCCTTCCAGTAACGACGCCCAGTCATCCGCTTTGTCCACTTTTCTGACCAGTATTTTCTTTTCTTATTTTCTTTGGTTTAAGAGTTATCTTTTGAGTGGGCAAGTGAGTGCGATCTCCTTATTTTAAATTGATTTTGAAATGTAACGTAATTTTATTTCTTTGTAATCAATAAATTTAACAGTTCTTTTTCTCGAGCTTAATATAATGTAAACTCGTGTTTTATTTTCCATATTAAGCTTATTTCACTTATAGCTCCTAGCTTGCATAAACACTTTGCTATTTGTACCCCCTCCACAATATGTCTACCCCCGATGTATATATGTCCCCCCCCAGTGCATACATGCCCCCACTAAATTTGCTAGGTCAGCATGCTTTCCCACGCCTGAAGACAGCGTTATTGCATCAGTTCATATCAGACAGCCGAGAAGGGCAGACTATTTTACTGTGAGCTTGTAATAAACTCCTTATCTAGCTGTTTGTACACGGAGTTTCTATTACCAAAGTATTGCAAGTTACATATTCATAACTGTTACTTATGCCAGTCTTTTGTATTAAGCTTAAAATCCATTGTGCCATCTAGGAGTTAATGCATCAGCAAGAACCTGATATCATTAATAGTATCAGCTATTGATTGTCAAGGGTTAAGTCACTTTCTCCAGAGGCTAACAGTACTAACAACAGCAATTGTGAGGAATTAGTCTCTGCTGTGTACTGTTGAGAATGTTTATAAATTCTCGTTCTTAGAGAATCGGCGAAGCAAGCAACATAAAGTAATCATTGTTTGATTTTTAGCGAGACAATTCATTGTCCCTGCTATCAGTATTATTGAAAATTATCCTTTAATATAACATACACCCTTAAAAACCCCATGACAATTGGCGACCTCATTCCAGGATATTAACTCCTAGCTCTATAGCTATTCACGAGATAATACTCACTCGTTCATACTTAGGTATTTATCATTAAAGTCTATAGGCACTACCTTACTGGTGATTATTATTCATTATTATTAATTTATATAATAGTTTTCCTAGTCAGTTGTTTGTTTAATTTTCTTTCTTTACCAGTTTAATTAGATAAAACTGGTTACCACTAACCTGTGCCTATATTCTTTATTCTCGATTATAGACATCTTTCTCTGAAAAAATCGCAGTCAGTACTGAGTCGCTAGTTATTTAGATTGAGCTAGCATCATGGCAGCCAACGACTAGTACAGGAAGCTAAAAATATGGGCCTTACTGACCCAGAAAAAATCCAAAGCTACGTCCTCTTACGGTTTAATTACGAGCAAGAACGTGAGAAAGATGCTCGCGAAGAGAGTAGAATCCACCACGAATATAAGCGAGAACAGCGCAAACACGAACAAAAACAACGAAAACTCGAGTTAGAATATGAGCGAGAACTCATGAGGAATGCGAGAGAGAACGTCAACACGAATTAGAACAACATGAGAGAACGTGAATACGAGCATGAACAACGAGAACATGAACTTGCCGAGCGAAAAGCATGCGAAAAACATGAATTTAAAATGTTGAAGCTCAAGCGAGATTCCTTGGCTTCAGACACATCTGGTGCAGCTGGTCCAAGCTCCACGAGCGTTCTCCCTGCACATGTTATGGCGACCCCACACATCAAGCTTCCCCCATACAAAGAAGGCGAGCGAATCGAGCCATACATAGCTCGTTTTGAAGACATGGCTCAACTGTACCAGCTGGATGATGCAGCTAAGTGGCTTCAGTTTCTTAGCTTGTTTGAGGGCCCTGCCCTCGATATTCTCCACAGAATTCGTGGAGACAATCTCACGTATCAGATGATGAAGACCGCACTCGTCAAAGCATACGGTCTCACAGTTGACGACGCCAAGAGCCAGTTCATGAGGGCGCATTTACAGGATAAAGAGGCTGCCGTTCAGTTTCTTGACCGGCTTACTGCTTACTTAGATGAGTGGATGGAAAAAGATGAAACTCCATCCATGCGTGAGGGGATAATTGACCTTATGCTGCACACGCAGGTGGAAAAGTCGTGGCCTACTGAACTAATGGCTCAACTTAAGATCTGCCAGGTAAAGGATGCCAGCCAAATGGTGAAGAAGGCTGACACATTCTTTACTGCATGCGGGTATCAAACTCGCAAGCAGCATACCTGGAACAGGAAACCTGATAAATCTGAGAAACCGTCTCAGACTGAACCCCAGCAACAAGGCCGTTCTCAGAATAATGGCCAAGGTCCAAGACCACAGAAGAAGGACCAGGGGCAAAACACTCAGAAACCTGAATGGAAGTGGTACGACAAACAGAACCCTAACCAGCAGCAGTACCGGTATTTCAAGCAGCAGCAGGGCAAGGACAAACCACATAACCCTAAGTCAGGACAATCAACTTTAGTGTATCGGAGGCAGGATGCAAATGCAGCCCTTATGCCACAACAAGCGTACAGTGGTGCCAACCCCACCGCTACAGGTACTTCGCAGTTCACTAGTTCCCCAATGACAGCGAACCCTCCTCCACAGGTGGTCAATGCTCCAGCTCCTCAGATGATGAGCACGACCCCTCAGGTACCAAGTTCTCAGGGCATCACATTTGCTGCATCGTTTGTTCCGCAGTCTCACCAATGACTGGCTGCTACCTCCTCAGACCCTTCCACCAGTAACACTGCCTTTCTTGTTCAGCCAGGGTTTGTGGGAGGTGTTTCTGTAAATGTCCTGAGAGATAATGGTTCCTCAGGTTCTCTGTCAAGCAAAGTTTAGTTCAGCCCGACGAGTACACGGGTAAGCAGATCCAATTAGACTTATTGATGGGTCACTGAGATTGTTCCCTGAGGCACGTATCCAGGTGGCATTTTCTTTCTACACTGGCTTGACAGCTGCTGTTGTCATGCCAGAACCCTTGTTTGACCTCATTCTCGGCAACATACCGGGCGTCAAAAACAGTTGCACCGTAGATGTTGCTACTCAGACTTCGGGTGTTGCAGTAACACGAGCCATGGCCAAGGCTCTGAATCGTGTCACCCCGTTGACCGTCGCAACGCCGCAAGATTTGATTCGTAGTCAAGACGTTGTCCAAGAACAACAGTCTGACCCGACACTTGCCTCAGTGCGTAAGAAGCTGGAGGGTAAAGTGGTTAAGTATTCACGGGGAGGTCAAGCCAGGTTCCTTCGCAAGCGAGGACGGCTGTACCGTGAGTCACGAACACCCAAGGGCGAGGTTCGACTGCAGTTCGTTGTTCCCACAAAGTATCACTGGGCAGTGTTCAAATTGGGTCATTGTTCAGTCATGTGAGGTCACATGGGCCAAAAGAAAACCTCTGACCGCATCCATGCTGACTTTTTCTGGCCAGGAATGTGACAGGGAATAAAAAGGCTTGTGCGTTCCTGTGATGTGTGTCAATGTACCACTGACCGGGGACGTGTCCGTCCTGCGCCATTGAAACCAATGCCTGTAATCTCTCAACCGTTCGAGAGAGTAGCAGTTGACATTGTTGGGCCAATCTCTCCTAGGGCAAGTGATGGATCAAAGTATATCCTCACTATTGTTGATTTCAGCACACGGTGGCCTGAAGCCGTGGCCCTTAAGAATATAAAGGCCGTCTCTGTTGCTGAGGCATTGATTGAAGTGTTTTGTCGTGTAGGTATCCCCAAAGAGGTCTTAAGCCACCGGGGTTCGCAGTTCACCTCTGCAATAATGAACGAAGCATTCAGGTTGTTGTCCATCCGAGGCCTGCGAACTACGCCTTATCATCCCATGTGTAACGGGCAATGTGAGAGGTTCAATGGGACTCTCAAGAAGATGTTAAAGTGCATGGCCGCTGAACAGCCAAAGGAATGCCCGCGGTTCATTGCTCCTCTTCTCTTTGCTTATCGAGAAGCCCCACAGAACTCCTTGAAGTTCTCACCCTTTGAACTGGTGTATGGAAGGTCGGTCCGTGGACCACTTCAAGTCCTTCATGAGTTATGGGACGATGAAGAACCCGACCCTGAAGTCAAGACCACCTACACCTACGTCCTTGATCTAGCTGACCGCCCCCAGTCGACGTGCGAGTTAGCTAAGGAAGAATTGATCAAGGCGCGTGAAGTTCAGAAAGCCTATTATGATAAGAAGGCAAAACTTCGGAAGTTTAGTCCAGGCGATAAGTGCCTGGTGTTACTTCCCACTGCCCAGAACAAGTTGTTGGTGCAGTGGAAGGGTCCATTTGATGTAGTAGAGCGCATTTAATTCAGATGGGAAATCTTTGGAACAGGTTCCACATTAACATGTTGAAGACTTATCACGAGTCAGACCCCAAGGAGACTGGCCTACGAGTAGCTGATGATAGCGACCAGCCACTGGAAGAAACTGGGGCAGCCACGGTGATCCCAGCTGATGACCATGATGATGAGCCCTTTACTGCTCAGTCCTGTCAGGAAGAGACTGTTGGAGATGTTTTACTTAACACTGACTTAGCACTGGGTGATCAGAATGCCATAAGGTCACTGCTCTGTCAGTATGCTGATGTCTTCTCTGACCAACCTAGACTTGCAAAGGTTGATTGTCACAAAATTAAGTTGACCAGCGATACTCCTGTAAAGGTTAAGCCATATCCGATTCCCATGCAACTACTGGGTGCAGTAGACAACGAAATTGCTGACATGGAGATTGCAGGTATTATTGAAAAGTCCTCATCTCCTTACTGCAGTCCAATGGTAGTAGTTCGCAAGAAAGATGGTGGAGTCAGGATTTGTGGCGACGATAGGAAGCTCAATGCAATCACCAAAGTGGATGCTGAGCTGATGGGTGACCACAATGACTTCTTCTCCAAGCTGGCAGGGTCACATTATTTCACGATGCTCAATTTGGTGAAGGGATTCTTCCAGATTCCCCTTCACCCCGAGAGCCATCAGTTCGCCGTCAGAACATGTTGTGCAAGGAGCCTATCTTGCAGTTGCCTGATTCCAACAAACCTTTCATACTGCGCAATGATGCTTCACAAGATGGAGTAAGTGCTGTATTGATGCAGGAATCGGGAGGTGGAATCTTCCCAGTGGCATACCACAGCCGTAAACTAAAACCCGCCAAGAGGAATTACAGTACTGTTGAGAAGGAACTCTTGGCCGTGGTTGATGGTGTTAAAAAATATTATTATTATTTATATGGGGCACCATTTACTTTGGAAACTGATCATATGCCACTCACTAGTCTCAGCACGACCAAGACAGCTAATGCAAGATTGACATGCTGGACACTGTATTTACAGCAGTTTAACCTTATTGTGAGATACATCAAGGGAAGTGATAACGTAGGTGCAGACCTGATGTCTCGCCTGCTAACTGCTGACTAACACGGGCAACTGTTGTTTGCTGGGTTCCGTAAGATAAGCATCCTCAGAGATTTGAGTAATCCAAGGACCAGCCTGGTTCCCAGTTAAAAGTGTACCAGTAATTGCTGACGTCTCGCCCGTTGGCCCCACAGGACACAGTATGTCCAGGGCCTGTACATACATGTATACCATAAGTTAAGGGGGAAGTTTGAGAACCCTGCAGAGACAGTCTGAGGCTGTGTATGAGTTACCTTGTGGAACGTCTCGAGCTGTGGGCCTCTCTGAGGATTCCTGGAGAATGCACAATATCCACACTAGTGTTCACACCCACGGTGGGTATTAAAACGTGACCTGCCCGAGACTGCGTAGCGATTCTCAGCTTCCTGTCATTAATCGTAAGCGTAGAGTTAGTTAACCAGTAAACTGGGTTCTATTAGCAAATGGCAGCGTTTGATGTCCTGCACAGACGCCCAGTCTTTTCGCTCATGACCACGTTCCCTGGTTAATTTAGCGAATTGCAGTGTTTGATGTCCTGCACAAATGCCTAGTCTTTTTGCTAATTAGGTATAGGGTTTAACCAGTAAACCAGGTTCCATTAGCGAATTGCAGCATTTGATGTCCTGCACAGACGCCCAGTCTTTTCGCTCATGACCACGTTCCCTGGTTAATTTAGCGAATTGCAGTGTTTGATGTTCTGCACAAACGCCTAGTCTTTTTGCTAATTAGGTATAGGGTTTAACCAGTAAACCAGGTTCCATTAGCGAATTGCATTGTTTGATGTCCTGCACAGATGCCCAGTCTTTTCGCTCATGACCACGTTCCCTGGTTAATTTAGTGAATTGCAGCGTTTGATGTCCTGCACAAACGCCCAGTCTTTTCGCTAATTAAGTTAGGGTTTAGCCAGTAAACTGGGTCAGCGTTTGATGTCCTGCACAAATGCCTTGACTACGTTTCCTGGTTAATAATGTAAATAGTGTACTTTTTGTAACGTAAGTACTGATTCCTAGGCAGAGAGAGAGAAATGATACTTTTGATGCTCCACCTTGATTGTTTTTGCAGGTGCAGCTGGCGGGTGCAGCATTGCTGTGCAGAATAGCTGATCGTCCCTGACGCATGCTGCCGCCTCTTCTCTTCTGCCTCGTCATCAATATTTACTATAAATTTGCATTATGTAATATTACACATCGGTACAGTCACACCACAACTGTCACACCTACACCGTGTATTACATACATCACGCTACATAACAGGTAGTTGTTAATGTAAATGTAGCAAACTTTTCGCTCAGTTTGACCTGAGTGCAGTATTTTTCACCGTCATCACGGAGTTTTTCCCTAAAGCTTGCTTCTATTAACGTAAATACAAGTTTTTTTTTTTTTTTTCTCTCACTGGCGACTGTGACTTTCTCCCGTAGCAGAATAGCACACACACACCACAGTGTGAATCTTGTGTGACTGAGTTAAGAATTATATGTATGTATAATGAAATCTTTTTTTTTCTGAAGAAAAAAAGATTTGACTTTCATGGGGCGTAATGTCACGAGTCGGCTCGTGACATCATTTGGTAGGAAACTGCGAACTCTAGTAGAATCCCAGTGTTTATCGTTCAGTTAACCACTCACCCGGCCAGGAGTGTTTTTCAGGCAATTTTTCAATGTGTCATAAATGATCGTCTTTGTGCAAGACATTAGCAATTCTGCTGAGCAATTTATTGTGGGCGTGTTTCGCTCATTCTAGCCATTAGTAATGCGGCTGGACATTTGCCTCTTTCCCACAATACGAAGTCAGTCAAGGTTTGAATGCCGGGGAAGCAGGTAGTGTGTGGCAGTGTCCTTCCAACGACACAGTTCCCACTGCCGCCGTATTCCCACTTAGTTGTGATTGGCGAGAGACAGCGAGTGCAGTGTCCTTCCAGTAACGATGCCCAGTCACCCGCTTTGTCCACTTTTCTGACCAGTATTTTCTTTTCGTATTTTCTTAGGTTTAAGAGTTAGCTTTTGAGTGAGCGAGTAAGTGTGATCTCCTTATTTTGAATTCATTTTGAAATGTAATGTAAATTTATTTCTTTGTAATCAATAAATTTAACAGTTCTTTTTCTCGAGCTTAATGTAATGTAAACTCGTGTTTTATTTTCCATATTAAGCTTATTTCACTTATAGCTCCTAGCTTGCATAAACGCTTTGCTATTCATAACTGGTACTTAGACCAGTCTTTTGTATTAAGCTTAAAATCCGTTGTGCCATCTAGGAGTTAATGCATCAGCAAGAACCTAATATCATTAATAGTATTAGTTATTGATTGTCAAGGGTGAAGTCACTTTCTCCAGAGGCTAACAGTACTAACAACAGCAATTGTGAGGAATTAGTCTCTGCTGTGTACTGTTGAGAAAGTTTATAAATTCTCGTTCTTAGAGAATCGGCGAAGCAAGCTAGCGTAAAATAATCATTGCTTGATTTTTAGCAAGACAATTCATTGTCCCTGCTATCAGTATTATTGAAAATTATCCTTTAATATAACATACACCCTTAAAAACCCCATGACACACTTCATCTTTTTCCATTTCTGTTAGCTAATCTCACTTTTTACCCATTTTCACTCCTCCCCCCCCCCTTGATCCCTACACTACACTCCTCTTTTTTGCTTTCCCCTTTTCTTCATAACTTTGCTTTCATATCTCTTATTATTATTAAACCCACTATCAATTCACTGGGGAAAGGCTGTATGTGATAGTCGGCGTTTATTTATTTGTAAGTCTGTGCATCGATTAACTCTTGAACCAGTGAACCTGCACAGGTTTGGTTATGTCGAACTGAGGAAGTGGTTCGATTTTGGCGAAAATCCACCAGGGGTATGGGTGGGAGTGAGGGGCCCTAAATTTGGGGCGCTGGCTGGGTGTTGTGACCTCAGGTCGCTTTGCTCTAGTCGTATGTCTAATTTCTTCTACAAGTACGGTTCCGATTCTTTTTTTGTGTTTTAGATCATCATCACTACATCATCATTATCATATCATCATAATCATCATTCCACTTACTTTTCCCACGTGCGACTGGGGTGAGATAAAATGCAGAAAGCCATAGAAATGAATAAATACGATACTTGCAGGGATTACTCTGATGCATGCCCACATTGCCCAGTGGAATACGCACGCACACTCCTTCACCATTCAAGTCCCGTTTTCCTGGCACCACCTGATAGATGAACATGTACATTCGTTGCTTCATATTTACCTGTGAGTTAATTCGAAGTTTATTACGTAATGAAGGAGGTGCCAAATCCTTGTCACACACTCCACCGCACAATAAACATCCAGCCATCTCCAATCCTTGTCAGGTCCCTGGCTTCATCAGTTTCCATGTCTGCCTTTCTCACGCACTCATTGATCATATTTAATTTTCTCCTTCTTCTTGTTGGACTAGCAAACCTCCTCCCACTTCCAAACTCACCCACATTACCCTTTTCACCACTATTTATATCCATTCTTTTTCTATGACAATACCATCTGAGCATTTCTCTTCATACTTCGCATCTTCCACGAATCACATTATATCATTAGAACTGTCTGGACTCCAAACATGCTTCTCAAGAATCCCATCTCCACCACTCTTGAGTTTTCGTTTTCATGCCACACCAGAGTCTCACACCCATTCTTTAGCGTGAGGACTAATACTCCCTCATGCAGTTCTCATGCCACTGACTCAGTCAGACCTCTGTTTCCTATTAAACCCAACACACCACCAACCGCTTCCCTCTCTTGTCCCACTCTACTTTCCACTTCCTGTGGTCATTTACCTCTCTTTTCTACCACCACACCCAGGTACCTTAACTCTGTCATCAGTCCAACATCTCTCCAATCACCGGAACATCTCACTGGGAATCACCTTCTCTCTCAACAACCATCACTCTACTATTATCTACATTCAGTTACAAGGCACGACACTCACAGACTTCAACAATACTATGCATCATTCTGCAAAGTTCCTTTTCAGTATTAATCAGCATCACATCATCATTTGCATACACGTGATTTAAAGTACTACATCCATCACCTTTCATTATTATTTTTAAATCTTGCCCCCTCATTTCAAAGTTTACCTGTCACAATCCCATCAACATAAGTACGGAATATCCAAGGGAACATCACATATTCTTGTCTTAGTTGAACACTGACCTTACCCACAAGCTCAGGCAGCCGGTTAGCCTACACTTACATAAGTTTCATTACGTTCGTAAAAACTGATTACAGCATTGATCATCTTTCCCTATACACCATACATAATATTAATTAATAATGAATATAATGTTACATCAGTATTTGTGATCTGGGTCTAAGATACGTAAGAGTATGATAAAATTTTATTTACGAACTCGCTTCTTTACATTTCTTTCTTATTCCCAACACCGCTTCCCATATTGTATACTGCTTCCTTCCTCTTTTCATATTCACACACTTCTGCACTACATTCTCCCTTAAAATTTTACGTACATCTTTTCCTCATCTCTTTGCAGCTCGTTTCCATTTACTTTCCACCGTTAGTCTCTCCCCCAGCTGTCCATCACGTTGCCCTCTCACACATGCCATACGTCGTAAAAACTTTATCGACTTCCTCTCCCCTCTTTCCACTCGATCATTTTTTTTCACCTTCCTTCTTCAGCACTACCTTTTGTTTTTCCTTTCCAGCATCATATTTTTTTTACCTGTATATAATCTGTGAATACATACTGACTTTGCGTCCTACTAAGGGTCATCTAACGCAGCTTTTTAGAAGACTGTAATAATATACAAAGATATGTTTGCGTTTCTCAGTGTACAGTCAACAAAAAGGAGTATCCTAACACTGAGCAACTTAAAACATGACAATAAATAACGGGATTGCACTTTGAATCATCATTATCAAAATTATCATCATGACCTAAGATCACCACATAACACAGAATCTTTGGAGGCCTAGCATGGCACCACATCTAGTATTATTAAATGGCAAGTAATTCAACACAACAATTCTTCTATCCTGTGTTCTGAATAACGCCAGACAATATTATTAACCTTGAATGATACAGCCTCTTTTTAATGAAATAGAAAGCAAGCTCAATAAACCTTAAAGCATAAAGTCTGCACCTTTACATTTCAATTCAACTAATACCAGAGGCTTTATTAAGCTTGGATAAAAGGTCATGAAGTTCAGGGAGCTGGAAATAATCTCAGCTGAATCATATTTAGTGGCTACTTGTGTATACAGAAGCCAAAATGAACGTGAATAGTATATCCTTGTATTTGAAACAGTAATAAGACATGTATTGTCCAAGTGTAAGATATTTAAAAGACATCCTCCTCATCCTCATCACCATCATTATCATCACCTCTTTTCCCACCAAAAGATGGGATGATGTAATGGTCACATGACCTTACTGAGCAAACTTTCTTCAACTAATAACCTCCTTAACTCAACATATTTCACAAATCTCTTTTTTTTTTTTTTTTTTTTTTTCCTATCATATCCCCTGTATACACGCTACACACATTCCTTAAAAATCTAAAATCTGCTGTTATTAGTCTCCACCTATGCAGTTGTTTTCGTTGGTATTATTATTTTTCCGGCCTCAGAGTCTTGCAACGACTCAAGGAGAACCGGAGACTGCGCTAGGAATCTGAAGGGAAATTATTTGTCGTGGCATGGACCATTGCTGATAGAAAAAAACTCCAAATCTCCCCAGTGAGGTCAAGTTCACTGTAAAAAACAGTAGATGGAAACTAGTGACTGTCCGTAGGACAGTTAGAGTTCTAGTTACTCTTGATCTGAGACGTTCATGCCAGACAGCTGTCATATCTGTAGGCTAATGTAGGCATTGAAATTCCTTTAATTCAAGCATCTGGCAGTTGCCAAACTCAGTCTTTCGTTTCATATCAAGGCCTGCATAGCACCAGCCACATTCCTTCCCTATGCCCCTTACCTACCCACAATCCCTGTAAATCTTTTTAAAACTGCTAGAATCCAAGCAAAATCAGTAATCAAACTTTTTTCACAACCAAGCATCGAAACTATTAAATAATCCAAATGACGAAAGATTATTTTGGTTAATTCTCAGTTCCTTCAATAGTAAATGAACAACCCATCACCCATTTCCCCACTGCAATCATCAGACAGAAACACTGTAACTGACTTCCATGGAAAAACTAACATTCTTGTCAGTACGTTTGTCATAAATTCTAAATTAGAAGAAATCAACCAGAACGTTCCTGTATTAGAAATTGACTTTCTCAGAATTGCTTCACTAAAGATACACACCAGACATGTAAAATAAATCCTAGCCAATTTACTGCCATACAAAACTCCAGGTCCAGATGAATTTCTTCCCATATTAAAAAAAAAAAAAAAAAAAAAGTTCCACAGAACTTGCTCCAATTTTAGCTAGATTCTTCAGACTATGCATATGTACTTTTTCACTTCATAATTCTTGGAAAGAAGCCAACATCCACCCAGTTCCAAAGAAAGATCCCTCCGATTACAAACCTATATCTATCACACCTCCCCTGGGAAAGTTATTTGAGAGTAACATTAACATGCACATTGTTAATCATCTGGAATCCAACAACTTAATCAATGACAGATAGAACGGTTTTCGCCAAGAAAGATCCACCGTATATACTCTCATTCTCATCACTCTTGCAATCCATCAGTCAGTTGACTAACATGGAGAAACCGATGCAATACCCTTCGATTGATATTTCTAAAGCTTTTAACAGATCATGGCATCGTTCCTTGATATCCAGATTCTCTTGCTAGGACCTGGCATTTTTGTTCTAAAATCTCTTTATATCTTAGCAAAAGGAAGATAAGCGTAATGGTAGATGATGTATATTCAAATTTACGTACAATATATTCAAATTAATGCATTTGTGCCACTAGAAATGGCTCTGGCTCCATCTCTGTCTCACTTAAATTGATGATCTGTGTATCACCCACAGTCCCACTCACTCGTCTGCGGATGATTGACAGTTCATTTACACTTAACCACCTATTCACAGAGATTGACGTCAATAACTCTCAACTCAGCATAATCGTTTCAATAAATCAAGACTATTTAACATCGCTGAATAGGGATAAAATACTTGTAACACTGTTTCATTTAATGATATGAAAACCAGACACATCCAATTTACTTAAAGACAAATATTCCTTAAATCTTATATTACTCTCAGTGCACTCAATGTTTCGCTTAACAGTACTCTCAGTTGGACCTCTCATATAGGATCACTTACTACCACCGTGTTAAAGAAACTTTATTATTGTACAGAGTCCGTAGCTTCTTCACTGACAAGCAGTTAGCTATAATTTGCAAAAGTCATGTGCACTCTCATCTAGAAGATTGAGCACCCTTGTTGGGTAGATGTGGAAAAATTCCACTAAAATAACTGAGCGACCTTCAGAACAAAATTGTAAGAATAAATAATATCCCAGTAATTACCAATGAACTACTTTTCCCCAGATTAGAAAGAATGCTGCCTCCCTTGCAATTCTTTACAGATACTTTTATGGCAAATATTCGAATGAAGTTTCATACATTGTGCCACCTCTCCACGCCTTCCCCTGTGCTACACGGGCATCAGGTGGCACTAATTACTTGACTGTCACATTGCCATATTGCAGAATTGCTGCTAATCAAATATCCTTTATTCCCCGAACGGTTTCTCTTTGGCATGCGCTTCCCCAGATTAGTTCCCCTTCAAACTTTAACCTACAGTGGATCAAGTTCAACTGTAATTGATTTTTTTATGAATGGAGGCAACTTGAAGTTGGTGTATGGAATTTTTTTTTAAATTTCTCTATTTAATTTGTTTTTCCTTCCTATGTTCATCTTCGATTTTTAAAAAATCCAAAAATAAAGCCAATCAGGTGAACTTTTTAATGTTTTCATTGTTGCCGATAATGAAGGAGTAAAGACACACAAAAAAGGCGTGCTCAACGCCCACGAAAAAGAAGCTGCTTGAACAGGATAAAATATATTATACATAACACCATTTAATGTAAGAAGCAGTCATCGGACTAATAGTTTCTGACATTAAATCATGTAGCACAATAATAATATAAGCATACAGTAAGATAGCCATCAGTTCTGCGTTAGTTTGCTGTTGTCTAGGTAGTGCATCATAAATGTCTTGTTGGATGTATCTAATGACAAGTCACGGACAGCAAATGTTACACTTCGACATTACTCATGTCAGTTGACCATCCTCCGAATTATCGCCAACGACACACAAGAAGAAAGCATGATATTATGGAAAGTGGATGAGAAACAGGGGTGTGGAAGAAGTTGAAAAACAGAAGAGAGAGTTATATGTAGAGAGGAAGAGAGAGGTGAAAAGATTAGTAAGAGAAAGAAGATAGTGGATGAGGACTGGAAGGAATCTGAGTGTAAAGTGGAGGGAATGTAAGAAAATGTTCTGGAAAAGGGTAAAGAAAGTTAGACAGGATACCAATGAAGTTAGTTGGAGAGTGAAAGAATAAAATGGTAGATTACTGGTGGAGAAGGGAGCGAAAGCGAGCAGATAGAGAGAACACTGTAAGGAATTGTTGAACATAGAGAATGAAAGTAATACGAGCATAAGTGGCTGGGGAATGGCTAGGAGAAGGAGTGAGGTGAGAAGACAGGAAGAAATCAGTAGGATAGAAGCAATCAAGAAAGCCAAATTGGGGAAAGCCCTACGAATTGATGGAGTGTGTGGTGAAATGCTGAAGCATGGGGGATAGATAGTAGAAGAGTGGGTGTGGAAGATGTGCAAATTGGCCTGGGAGGAAGGTAGAGTCCAAGAGGATTGGAAGTCAGGTATGATTATTCCCTTGTACAAAAGAAAAGGGGAAAAAGAAGTGTTTGGTAATCATAGGGACATTTGTCTTCTTTGTGTAATAGGAAAAGTGTATGGTAGGATACTTATTGACAGAGTGAGGAAAATAACAAAGGAATTAGTTGGACAAGAACAGGGAAGTTTTAGGAAGGGAAGAGATTGTGAAGATTAGATATTCATTCTTAGGTCTTTAGCCCGTATCATGGTAGTGTCGAAGATCTACGTCCCCTCCAAAAACGCCGGTGATGTAGATCTACATCCTGCAGCACTGAGATGTCATTGAAAGCAACCGAAGTAAAACGGAAGGTAATATCATTTCTAGGTAACTTCAGACATTTCTCCACTACGCATACAACACTGATTTAGGAGCACGGGAGGCAAGTGAGTCTTAGCAGGCTCACAGCCGCTTTACTCTGTAACTTTGAAGATTTCAGAGGTCAAGTGGCACTAACCTAACTCGATTCAACCTACTTTCTGGCTTTGGTGATTGCTTATATTAGTGTCAGAGATGTATTAAACCCTTTTACCCACAAAAAAAAATCCAAAATCGGTTCACATGCTCACAGATGCTATGCTGTCTCAGTAACCTTGATGATTTCAGAGGCAGAGTGGCACCAACCTGACTCGATTCAACCAACTTTCTGGCTTTGGCAATTTCTTTGATTAGTGCCACTGATCTTATATTGATGTATTAAGCCCATTTAGCCAGTAAAAATTATCCAAAATCGGTTCGCAAGCTCACAACCGCTCTGCTCTCTCAGTAACCTCGAAAATAAGCTGATGAATTTAGCCCATCCAGCCAGGAAAAGAAAACCGAAAATCGACCAGTGTACGAAGAGTGGCATCATTTTTATTTTTATTTATTTATTTATTTTTTTGCCCAGCACGGTACGGGTTAATGGAAAAGTTTCCAGAGAAGGGAAGGAAGTTGTATGCAGCCTTAATGGATTTGGAGATAGCATATGACAAGGTGGATAGGTAAGGATTTTGGAAGGTATTAAGAATATATGGAGTAAATGGGAAGTTGTCCAAAGCTGTGAAGAGTATGTAAGTGCTAAAGCTGCAGTGCGTGTGGATAGTGAACTGAGTGAATTATTCTGTCTGAAGGTTGGGCTGAAACAGGGCTGTGTCATGTCTCCATGGCTGTTGAATCTGTATATGAATGGGGTTATAAAATAATTACAAGGTAGGGCAGTAGATGTTGGAGCGACCCTAATGAGAGAGGGTAGTGCGTGGAAACTCCCTGCACTGTTGTTTGCAGATGATACTGTGTTGTTAAGTGAAGACGAAGGGGAGCTGCAAGGCTTGGTGAATGAGTTTGGGAGAATACCTAAGAAACAGACCCTAAAGGTGAATGTAGAGATATATCATTTTCGATAGAAATGAAGTCACTGAATGTACAGCGAGGCTGGATGAGGAGGAAATGGAAAATGTGAGTGCGTTTAAGTACTTAGGTAGTGTGATGAGTAAGGATGGAAGTATAAAGGATGAAGTGCTTGAAAAGGTACACCAAGGAAGAAAGTTTGCTGGTTCTTTGAAAGCAGTGATAAGAAACAGGGAAGTGAGCATGGAAATGAAAAAGTTACTGCATGACAGTATTATGATACCACCTCTAAAATGAGTTATTTGAGAGGGGCATGTAGAGTCACATGGCGAGACAGATTGACAAATGAGGAAGTGAAGGAGCATTGTGGTGTGGAAGTGGATGCGATAGGAAGCGTTAGGAGGAACACACTGAGGTGGTTTGGTCATGTGGAGAGGATGGAGAGTGAGAGACCGATGAGGAGAGTGTGTGTGAATGAGGTGGAAGGGGGAAGAGGGCAGGGAAGGCCAAAGATGAGATGGAGGGATGGAGTGGAGGGGTACATGAGAGAGGCGGGTGTGAGCTGGGAGCAAGGCAGTGAAATGGTGGGGGACAGGGCGACATGGAGGCGGTTTGCTTGTGGCCACCCTTACAGGATTAAGACGTCTGGCAATTGATAGACAGATATTCGATAAGTTGCAGGAAAGATTTATCAACTAGTAGGGGACTAGATTCAGGCCTAGCATACTCTTTTATATGCAGTTGCTCTTGCAACATACGTCAGTGGGTGGTTCACGGCACACGTTGTAGTTGGGTCCCTGGCGTGATCAGCCTCACGTATCAACTGCTATACTCCTTTTACTCTAACTTGGCCCAGATTTTCATCCTCTTGTAGCTTATTTTACGTACCTCAGTGGCAAGAAAAGACAATACTAATAATCTACACACAGTTCATAGCATCTTTTCATGAGCAGCACCATATTTTAATTCTAACCTATTGTTACAACTCGGCATTCAAACTGGAGACATGGCAGTTATTAGTCAGATAAGAGTAAAAAAAAGTATAGTGGCAGCATCTCACAGTACTTATTTTCGTCCATAGACAAATCACCGACAAAATCAGGCAGAACGAGGGACAGCAGTAATGGCAGCAGCAAGCCTATGAATAGTAGGAGTGGCTGGTAGTCATGGACCGTTCTGACGTTACCCTTCTCGTCATCAGCTCGCCTGTCCACCTCGTTCGATTCGATAAAATATAAAGAAAACCTTACTTTGGGAAAATGTTATGTCATCACAAAGCCAATTACTCTGTACATATGTGTTTTATTTTTTTAATGAAAAAAAAATAATACATACAACAAGAATAGGCAAAATATACTGTGCAATAAAAAAAATCAACAAACAAAAAGATACAATACATAGAACACAAAAATAAGCAAACAAAATTCCAGTTACACTTGGTAACAGCCATCACTGTAACAACACCAACACAATATTCCGTACATAAACAAGTTTAACATTGTTTGTTAATTGGAAAAAGCTGTGTATCTCCAATGTGTGTGTGTGTGTGTGTGTGTGTGTGTGTGTGTGTGTGTGTGTGTGTGTGTGTGTGTGTGTGTAAACATACTGTGAGTGGCATTTCTTTATTTCAATTCAAGCCATTTCGGGAATCGATGCTCTCTCTCTCTCTCTCTCTCTCTCTCTCTCTCTCTCTCTCTCTCTCTCTCTCTCTCTCATGCGATATACTGAAGAAAATACTATAAAGGTATCAGTGTCCATATTTGAAAGTGTGGAGTCTGTTGAAGCGAACTATCTATCTATCTATCTATTGCCAGACGCCTCAATCCCGCACGGGGTGGCCACACACAAATCGCCTCCACATCGCCCTGTTCCCCTCCATTTCACTGCCCTGCTCCCAACTCACACACCCCTCTCTCATATACCTCTCCACTCCATCCCTCCATCTCATCCTCGGCCTCCCCCTCCCTCTCCCCCCCACCACCTCACTCACATACACTCTCCTTGTCAGTCTCTCACCCTCCATCCTCTCCACATGGCCAAACCACCTCAGTGTGTTCCTCATAACGCTTTCTATCACATCCACATCCACACCACAACGCTCCTTTATATCCTCATTCGTCAGCCTGTCTCTCCATGTGACTCCACAGGCTCCTCTTAAATAACTCATTTTCACAGCTCTCACTCTTGACTTGAATCCTTCCAACAACGTCCAAGCTTCACTTCCATATGTTAGAGTTGGTATCACAATCCTGTCATGTAGTAACTTTTTCACTTCCAAGCTCACTTCCCTGTTTCTTATCACAGCTTTCAAGGAACCAGCAACCTTTCTTCCCTGCTGTACCCTTTCAAGCACCTCACCCTCCAAACCTCCATCCTTACTCATCACACTACCCAAGTACGGAAACATACATTTTCCAATTCCTCACCATCCAACCTCACTGTACATTCACTGACTTCACCTGTTTCAAAGACCATCACTTTACTCTTCCCTACATTCACCTTTAGATTCCGTTTCTTACACACTCTCCCAAACTCATCCACCAAGCCTTGAAGCTCCCTTTCATCTTCACCTAACAACACTGTATCATCTGCAAACAACAGAACATGGAGTTTCCAAACACTACCCTCTCTCACTAGGGCCACTCCAACATCCACTGCCTTACCTTGTATCTCTTTTATTGCTCCATCCATCTACAGATTGAACAACCATGGAGACATGACACATCCCTGTTTCAACCCAACCTTCAAAGAGAAAATTTCACTCAGTTCACCATCCACATTCACTGCAGCCTTAGCACCATCATACATACTCTATCACAGCATTCAACAACTTCCCATCTACTCCATATATTCTTAATACTTTCCACAATCCTTGTCTATCCACCCTGTCATATGCTTTCTCCAAATCCATAAAGGCCGCATTTAACTTCTTTCCCTTGTCTAGAAACTTTTCCAATAAAGACCTAAGAATGAATATCTGATCTACCCAACCTCTTCCCTTCCTAAAGCCTCCCTGTTCTTCTCCAACTAATTCCTCCGTTATTTCCTTAACTGTCAATACATATTCTACCATACACTTTTCCTATTACACTAAGAAGACAAATGTCCCTATGATTACCACACACTTCTTTTTCCCCTTTTCCTTTGTACAAGGGAATAATTATACCTGACTTCCTATCCTCCGGGACTCTACCTTCCTCCTAGGCCAATCTGCACATCTTCCACATCCATTCTACTACTATCTCTCCCCCATGCTTCAGCATTTCACCACACACTCCATCAATTCCTGGGGCTTTCCCCAATATGACTTTATTCATTGCTTCCACAACTTCTATCTTACTGATTTTTTCCTGTCTTCTCACCTCCCTCCTTCTCCTAGCCATTCCCCAGCCACTTATACTCGCATTACTTCCATTCTCTATGTTCAACAATTCCTTAAAGTGTTCTCTCCATCTGCTCACTTTTTCTTCCTTCGCCACTATAAAATCTACCATTTTTATCATTCACTCCCCTACTAACTTCACTGCCACCCTGTCTAACTTAATGATAATTTTATTTTTGCAAGGTAGTAAAGTCTGTGCCATTCAGTTTATATATATATATATATATATATATATATATATATATCTTTATATATATATATATATATATATATATATATATATAGCTATTAAATAACACATAGTACCATTCTTTAAGTTTTCCAGCGGTGTGCTTTGCTTGGCCGTCACATTAATAGTTTCCAAGATAATTCAGTTTTGTTACTTAAATTGGCCGCATTGAGCCTTTATTCAACAATGGAGTGACGAAGTTAGAGAAAAGTTACTGAAATAACATATACTGACTTTTATCATCTTTCCAACGATGTGTAGAGATCATTCGTAACTTTAACAGTTTGTACGTTAATCCACTTTTTGTGACAGTTTGACTCTTTTTGCCTTTTTTCAGCGGTATTAATATAAATTTTGAGAAAAGTCATTTATATAATTTTTATTAATTTTCCATTAAAAATATAATCTCAGTTTTTTTATCCACTTCAGTTTCAACAATTTCCAACATAACACAGCTTTTGTAATGTGTTCCATGACCCAGCTACATGTCTGATTCTGATCTGCCTTAATTGCTTCGTTCCCTGGCTTGCTAATAGGGAAATTAATGACTGTTATAAATATCTGTTCGCGCTTGTCACTGCTAACTCAGATTCCAGGGAGCTTCTCTCACGAATAAAATCTTCTGGCTTAGGTTGGAGTTGAAAATTTAAACTGATCCTAGCATGGCAGAGTTTTAATGGTGAAAGTATTATGTCAGAAACTTGAGGCTTCCTTCAGACAAGTGAAAATCATATGGCATTAACTAAGAAGGTTTTCTACTGGATTACAGTGACGTCACCAAAAATTTTTACTTTTTCCCATCTAGCAACATAACTTAGACTTGAAGAGAATTGTTTTAACTGTAGTGGCTATATATCTATAACAATCATTTCCTCCTCCATTCTAAGACGTCTACTGTAGGGTTTAAAAAAATAGCCAACGGTGACAAAAATAGCCAAATGAAATATGTCACAGATTTCCAGAGGAATATTTATCACTGATTACATGAACACGATTTGTATGCAATTATCCAAGAATTCACTCCCATTATATCACATCAGTGTCATCACATCATCCGGACCTCCTTTCCCACCCTAGGGCAGGGTAAGGAGTAGCAACATCCAGACAGCCCAAGTTTGCCCAGTCCAATGGGCCACGTTTCCATTCGCTCATCATTCAAGCCCCCGGAATCCTGGCTCTATCTGATAAGCCAAAATAATTCACCACATTCTGTAGCTTCACATAATCGTATCCGATAGAGTCATTATATCACGAGCTTCATAAAAAAACACTACAAAACATTTCACCATGTTAGTGCGACGAATTTCTTTTATATTTTTGTTGTTATCAATTTAATTTAATCACTTTAGGTACCGTTAGTAGTGAAGCTGTATAGTCAATTCCTCCAATATGAAAATCCCTTGAGTTATATACAACTGTCTGGTGTCTGCAGTAATTTAATGGTAACGTGCCACCCTGTTTAGTTAGTAAACTGTTTTTGAAATTCTCTTTACGACTGTATGACACTGCTTCAACTTCAGAGAAACGACGAGGCATTGATTAGCCGTGAGTTGAAAGATGACTCTCTCTCTCTCTCTCTCTCTCTCTCTCTCTCTCTCTCTCTCTCTCTCTCTCATTACCTTTACATACCGGTGTTTCAGGTGCGTCGTCATCAAGGATGTTTATCCCCACTCGGTTATCAGTAATTTAAGCGATTATAAAGACTCTTTATACTTATCTTAGCATTAGTTTTGAGTGATTGATTAATTGATAGATTGATTGATTGATTAATTGATAGAATGATTGATTGATTGATTGTGTGTGTGTGTGTGTGTGTGTGTGTGTGTGTGTGTGTGTGTGTGTGTGTGTGTGTGTGTGTGTGTGTGTGCTTGAGCAAAGAGGGTAAATATGGCACGCATATAATGCATTAATCAGTATCCTTTCACTGAAACCAGATATATTCTAAAGTTTCTGATTATTTGCCTTAACTTAGTGTTAGAGACAGACAGACAGATAGATAGACAGACAGACAGGGAAAGAGATGGGGAGGGAGTGTTAGAGAAACGCAGTTGTAAAAGCAGAAATTAAAATTACGAATCTATTAGCTGCCGGACCTTGGGCTATTTGTAAACCTCCTATTATAGTATTTTTGGCAGAGGGCGGTGGGGATCAGCTATGGGGGTCATACGACATGGAACACCCTTGTAACTGTTCTGGAGGCTGTAGAGCGGCAGCAAGAGAGTATTTTCAAAACAATGTCTCAGTAACACAATAAATCAATGACAAAAAATTTTCTAGGTTGGTCTCTGCTTACGATGGTCTGCCATAAATTCATGGTATCATTAAGACATGCCTAAAGCTCCCATTTTTTTTTTTTTTAATAGTACATTTATCCTTAGAAACGAGAAAGAAAGCAATAGGATGGTAATAGCGGAAGCGGTGAAGAATGTCAAAAAATTAAAGCTCCAGGAATTATTAGAGTATGGTGAAATGCTGAAGCATGGGGGAGAGACCGTAGCAGAATGGATATGGAAGATGTGCATATTGACCTGATAGGAAGGTAGAGACCCGGAGGATTGGAGGTTAGGTATAATTATTCCCTTGAAAGTATGGACGTGAAGCTTGGACTTTCTTGGATTGATTGATTGATTGATAGTAGTAGAAACTGGCGGCGCAACTGCTAAGGTCATATGCCGCCGGACAACAAGCTAAAACACATGGCAAATAAATTGTGCAAAGTTAATAACTTTTTCTAGAAATAATACACTGGAAATAATAAAAGAATAGTTAAAAGAGAAAACAATTTCTTATAAAAGTGGAAGGAGGTCCGCCTCCTGAAGAAAACCAAAAACATCAGTAAAAACGCTATGGGCTCCCCCAAGCATCGAGGAGAGACAGTAGGCACCATCTACCCCTGTATGCCTATGGAGGAATCTCCAACGCAGGTCCCCCAAACTTGGACACTCGACCAGCAAGTGACGGACAGTAAGGGGAACAAAGCAATCATCACAGTACGGTTGAGTCTCGCCACTCATCAGGAACCCATGTGTAAACCGAGAGTGCCCAATGCGAAGCCTAGAAAGAGCTACCTCCAATCGCCGAGGCATGGAAGGGAGAACCCTTGGCACAACCACTCTCTGGAAGACCTCTTTCAGCTTATTATGAGCAACACCATCCCAGCGTCTCTGCCAACACACATGCATTCTGTCCCGCAAGTAAGGTGTTAGATCAGATGCAGGAAGCGGATATTCTGTTGGGGGCTGTTGAGTAGCCGCAGCCTTGGCCAATGCATCTGCAGTCTCATTGCCCACCACACCAACATGTGCGGGAACCCAGCAAAAATCCACTCTCTTCCCCCGACGACGAATGAGGAACAGCCACTCCAAAATAGCTAAAACTAAGGGATGGGAAGAGTTAGAAGAGTCCAGGGCCAAAAGCGCCCCTTGAGAGTCGCTAAAAATAGTAAAATAATTGTCAGGATGAACAAACACCAACTTCAAGGCTAAAATGATGGCTGACAACTCCGCAGTAAAAACTGAGGCAACCAAAGGAAGACTACCTCCACGGCTAAAATTGGGAAATACCACTCCAAAACCAGCACCTGATGCGGATTTAGAGCCATCGGTATACACAGGCACAGAACCACCATGACTAGAAGAATGTTCTAAAAATAACCTTAAAAGACACTGAGGAGCGACAAAATCCTTTGAACTTGCAATAGGCCTGCAGAAAGTTACCTTGGGCAATATCCAAGGTGCAACCCTCGGGATCCGAACAGGACTGACAAGTACTGCTGACAAACCAAACCCCTCCATTATAACCTGAACCCTATAGCCAAATGGACGAGGCATGCAAGGGTGTCTACTATAACAGAAAAGACAAGACTGTTTTGTCACACCCTCACAGACAGGTGAGTCTGGAAGGCGACGAATCTGGAGCCAGCACCGTACTGCAACAGACTGATGCAGTAGATCTAAGGGAGGCACACCAGCTTCCACCAATAAGCTGGGAATTGGAGAGGACTGAAAAGCCCCAGTTGCAAGGCGAAGACCAGTATGATAGACAGCGTCTAGAGTTTTTAGTCTTGATTCTGTGGCAGAGGAATATACCTCACAGCCATATGACAGCTTAGAGGTTACAAATACCTGAAACAAATGCAAGAGTGTCCTTCGATCAGCACCCCAAGAGGTATGGGACAGAACCCTCAATAGATTGAGGGCCTTCATACATGATGTTTTAAGATTTACCAAGTGTGAGACCCATGTCAAACGACAATCAAAAGTCAGGCCCAAGAATTTCGTCTCTGTCACACAACAGAGTCTCCTGTCACAAAGCTGGAGATCAGGGTCCGGGTGTACCCCTCTCATCCTACAGAAGTGCATAGCCACAGTCTTTGAAGGGGAAAACCGAAAACCCTTGGAAGTGGCCCAGGCAGAAATCTTGTCCAAGGCAAGTGCATCCGCCGCTCAATAGCAGACATGTGGGAGCCAGAAAACCATATAGCTAAGTCATCCACATAAAGGGATGAGGATACCCCAGCAGGCACAGTGTCAATGATACCATTAATGGCCACTGCAAACAGGGAAACACTTAAGACACTCCCCTGCAGGACACCTTCCTCCTGGCACAGTGGCTCAGAGAGGGTAGAACCCACACGGACCCGAAATACACGATCAGTCAAGAAGTCTCCAAGCAACACAGGCAGGCGACCACGTAAACCAAAGGCATGAAGTTGTTGGAGGATGCCATGGCGCCAGCCAGTCATAAGCCTTCTCAAGGTCAAAAAATACAGCCACAAGATGTTGCTTGGAGGCAAAAGCTTCACAGATTGACGCCTCAAGCCTGATAAGGTTGTCTGAAGTGCACCGTAATTTACGGAAACCACTCTGCGATGGAGAGAGAAAGCAACCCTTCTCCAGAAACCACATAAGCCTGACATTGACCATCTTTTCGAACAGATTGCACACACATGATGTTAAAGCGATAGGGCGATAGTTGGAGACTTGGGAATGGTCTTTACCAGGCTTGGGAAAGGGGAGGACAATACCCAACTTCCAACTCCTCGGAATAGAGCCCTCACTCCAAACCCTGTTAAAAAGGTCCAATAAAAACTGAAGTGAATCAGTCGGAAGATGACGCAGCATAGCGTATGGACTATTGTCAGGCCCAGGAGCAGTGTCACGACATTCTGAAAGGGCAGCACGTAGCTCACAGAGGCTGAAATCTAAATTATACAGCTCTCCGCCACGAGAGCGAAAGTCAAGACCCAGCCTCTCCTGATTCCTACGAAAGGTGGCAAAGAGCTGAGAAGGATCCTTCTTGGAGACAGCATAAAACTGATCTGCAAAAGCAGAGGCACTGCATCTGGTGCAGACATAAGTTCTCCGTGAAGGTGCAACACCGGAGGGGAGGGGGGCGAGAACCTACCAGAAATCTTGCGCACCTTTTTCCACACCACAGACATTGAAGTTGACGATGTAATTGTTGAAACATACGACCTCCACGAGTTACGGCGAGCATTCTTCATGACCCATCTATAGCAAGCACGTGCTTTGTGAAACTGTATTCTTAGAAAATCAACATTACGATTGGCAAAATACCAACAAGCAGCTGCTTTGTAAGTTCCCTTTGCTATGGAGCAGTCATCATTCCACCATGGCACAGGTCTCCGGGAAAAAACACCAGAAGTCCGTGGGATAGAATGAACCCCTGCTGAGAAAATGGTCTTAGTAAAATAACATTCGGCATCATCGATAGTTGAAAAATCAGTAACCCTGTTGGCAAATACACATAGTTCCTCAAAGAGAGACCAATCAGCCCTGTCCAGACACCAGCGTGGCAGACAGGCTACAGGAACAGAGCAAGTAGGCTGGACCACTATAGGATAATGGTCACTACCATGTAGATCATCCAAAACCTCCCAAGAAAAATCAAGGGCACAGTTAGAGGAGGAGATGGTAAGGTCAATGACAGAATACCTGCCAGTCTGAACATGAAAATGGGTCGGCCTTCCATCATTTAGGACAACCAATTCTAAATCCCCAACCAAAGAGGCAAGAAGATCACCCCGGGGATTTGAAAGTGAGTCACCCCACAAAGGATGGCGGCCATTAAGGTCACCAAGGAGTAGGAAAGGGGGTGGAAGTTGGCTGATAAGGGTTTCTAGATCAGCACGTATAACAGGAACGGAAGGTGGAAGGTACAGACAACAGATGGTATAGCACCTCCCAACGTGCATCTGTACAGCTAGAACTTGAAAGGGCGACTGAATCTCAAAGGAAATAAAGGGGACATCAGAACGGCACAAAATTTCACATACACCGCTGTGACCACCAGGAGGAGATGCATGGAAGGCTTTATACCCCCTAATGGAAGGGAACTGTCTGTCCCCCACCATTGTCTCCTGAAGACACACACATAGTGGGTTCAGAGCAGAGAGTAATAACTGCAATTCCTCCCAATTTGCCATGGCACCTCTACAGTTCCACTGAAGACAGATTGGTACAGATTGAGCCATAGTGATTAGTATTAAATATTATGAACTTAGAAAGCTATGTAGCAACCTCGTTGGGAAGGGAGTGAAAGTCCTTCTTCCTAGGCGTGGAGCTCTGCCTCACCAACCGAGAAGGCAATGAAGATTTAGAGTTTCCATGGGTGGAAGTACCCTTACCCCGAGACATGTCCCGCCCATCGCCAGAATGAGTCCGAAGCACAGAGACCTTCTTGGAAGACCCACGTGCCCCGTCCACACACCTATGTGATGGTTCAGCTGGCACCTCGGGGCCAACCGAACCCCCCCCAAACCAAATCATCCAAAGGTTGGCCACTGAGTGATGGATCAGAGGGAGCAATCGACTGAGCTCTATGAGTATCTAAAGACCCAGGCCCCACCACACCTGAGGAAGAGGCAGGGACGGGAATCCTAGAAGGGCCATCATGAACACCCACAGACTTAGATGCCACCACTGGCTGGGTTGTTGAGAGAAGAGCCCCCTCAGAATCCTCATGTGGTACAGAAGTTTGAACCTTAGAAGGAGGGGAGTCACCCAAAAACTCCTCACTCCTCACTCGTTTGAGGTTGGCAGACGCAACCTCCATCTCTGCACCAGAACTTAAAGCATTAGAAACTATAGTACCACACTGTAAAGAAGAGTGAGGAACAGTAGCAGAGCGGGCAGATGGTACAGGAGCAGCAGTCGGTACGGAAGTAGCAGCTGATACAGAAGTATGAGAGACGCTGTTTTTTTTGGATATGTCAGGACAGGGATGCACAGGAAGGACATCAGGAGTTTTGGATGTGTCAAAGCAAAGTGTAGCATCGACACGGGTGTTTGTCACAGGAAGAACCGGAGGAACTGGGATGGGGGAGGCACTCCCAGATGCTGGAAGAACCACCGCAGAGGGGACACCCCCAGAGACAGGAGGCACCTCCCTGGAGGAAGCACAGCTGCTTCCAGGCTGCACTCCCTCAGTGGAACCCCCCAGGCGAGAAGGCCGGGAAGTAAAACCCCGAGAATTTGATGGGGCATTGTGTGATGGCAGGGGCACCTGCCGGGTAGCTTTATGGCGAGACAATGCAGCAGCGAAGGTAACCCCAGGGCGAATGAACTGCTCCCTTACCCTGGCCTTTGCCTCAGAAAAGGAAATTTTCTCCTTCGTTCAGACAGAAATGATCTCGTATTCATATTTGTATACTTCGCAATCCCTTGAGGAGGCTGCATGTGCTCCTCCACAGTTCAAACATTTAGAGGGTTGAGAACAATCATCTATACCATGAGAAATTCCACCACAAATTCCACAGACCTCAGGAAGGCCAGACGCTTCCCGTCTGCAAGAATGGCGGACGTGACCAAATCTTTGACAATAATAGCATCTTCTAGGTCGGGGAACATAAGGTTTAACCTTTAGCTTCCATCACGCAGCAGTGATAACCTCCGGCAAGGTAAGATGGTCAAATGTCAAGATAAGAGTGGGCGTGGGGGTTAAAACCCCATCAACCTTCTTCATAATTCTCTGTACTCCTACAACACCCTGAGGAGCCAGCCCCTTTAAGAGGGAAGAATCAGAATACAAGATCAAGTCAAGAGAATACACAACCCCTCGGGACTGATTTAGGACAAAGTGACGCGAGGCAGATACAGGATAATCAGCGACCATAGTTAGGGACTGGATGCGTGAACTCTCCTCTTCATTCTTGTCTTCTAGCAACAGAGAACCATCACCCTGCAAAGAGACCTTGGGGGCAAATCCACATGCTGTAACCAGACCACTGTGAATCTTAAAACAGTTCAGGTTCCGGAAGGAAGTACCATCATTCGTTTTGAGGACTATATACTTTGTGTAGGAGTGTTTCACAAAGACACCAGGTAATAATTCAATGCAGGGAACATCCAAAGTCGCAGTTTTGGCAGACGACCCGGAGGGTACAGGGTCGTCGGCCAGAGAGTGGCCACTTGATGCCGACTCGTGTGGCTGGTCACCGACCACACGAGGGGATAAAGAATTGTTTAATATATCCATATATATATTTGTGAAAATGGATTGGCACCAGGAGCCAAGGGAAACCGCCTACCAGGGAGTGAGGGGACAGAGCGCAGTCTGATGGGAGCGGGGTACCTCGTTCCCAGAGGGTGTCCCCAGAAGGACACCCCATGATGCGAAAGTTCGCTCCCACCAGTGCAGAGACCCCCTTCCCCAACACCCCCCAGCCCAGACACCCAACCTACCAACTTGGGACAGCACCGAGGCGATCCCTCTGGAGGGCAGCACTGATGACCCTTACGGGTAACCTACGTTTCGGGCAGCGCTTAGTCAGACCCCTCACCCACAACCCCATCCGCGTGGGAGACCCTGCCGGATGTCGTTACATCCACGGGCGGGCTTGTGGGATCACAGGGGCACGCAAGCCCCCCCACCACGACAAGGTGGCTGCCCACGGGGGGGACCAGGCGACATGGAAGCGATTTGTTTGTGGCCACCCCATACGGGATTAAGGCGTGTGGCAATAGATAGACAGACAAAGGGAAAGGGGAAAAAGAAGTGTGTGGTAATCATAAGAGCATTTGTGTTCTTAGTGTAAAAAGAAAAGTATATGGCAGGATATATATTGACAGAGTTAGGGAAATGGACGAGGAATTAACTGGAGAAGCACAGGGAGGTTTCAAGGAGGAATGGGGTTGTGTAAATCAGATATTCATCCTAAGGTGTTTAGCATAAAGTTTCTAGAGAAGGAAAGAAGTTGTATGCTGCCTTCATGGATTTGGAGAAAGCATATGACAGACTGAATAGTCAAGGAATGTGAAAAATATTAAAAATATATGGACTAAATGGGAAGCTGTTGAACGCCGTGAAGAGGATGTATGAGGGTGCTAGGACTGCGGTGCGAGTGGATGGTGATCTGAGTGATTTTTTCTATCTGAATGGTGGACTGAAATAGGGATGTGTCATGTCTCCACGGTTGTTGAATTTGTATATGGATGTAGTTATAAAAGAGATACAATGCCGGGCAAAGCATGTTTGACCAGCTCCTATGAAAGAGGGCAGCGTTTGGATATAATTCTGTATTGTTAAGTGAGGACGAGGGGGAACTGCAAGGCTTGGTCAATGATTTACCTATTTAGTTTGACCTGACCTCACTTGTTTGACCTAACCTGACAGCTCTCACCAGGGGCTAATTATCTGTTTCCCTAACTGACCAACCGCTTTTCCTTTACAATGTATATCCTGTTCGAGGCTTTTCAATGAGAAGGTTGTTGTACAGATCAGTCAGTATGATAAGTTTCATTATTTTTTCCTAAGAACGACTATCAGATGCCCCTACATGCAAAGTTTATTCCAATAAGTTCATTTCATATTTTTAATGGTTTTATGGCTATCCAGTGAGCAAAGGACATTAAGGAAGGCAAGCACGTTAGCATGTCTCCAGCTACGCCTGCTTGTCAACCCCCCCCCCCTCTCAATTTACCCCATGCATCTGTTCACACATGGACCAGTGTTCCCCACTGGACCTATATTCCTCATGGACCTAGTTCCCCATGGACCTAATTTCTCATGGACCCCCTGTCTCCCACAGACCTATTTTCTGCTATTAACAATTTTTCCTCAAGGATATATTTTTACCATGGATCCTTCCCCCCGGACCTTTGCCCCTACTAGACCTGATTTCCTCATGGACTACTTCTAGGGACTTATTGTCTCCCATGAACTTATTTTTCCACTTGTAACTATTTTCTTCATGGACAAGTTACATCCATTAACTTACTTTTTTTACAGACCTATTCTTCCATGGACGTATTTCCTCCCACAGGGAAACATCTATTTTCCATTTTGGCCATTTTTCTCCCATGGACCTACTTCTTTTATGGAGCCATTTAAGCTCACAACCTGTGTTTTCACTCGTGTCGATTTCCCCAGGACTTACTTTCCTCCAGCAAATTATTTTCCCACTTGGGCCCAGTCTCAATCACGCATCTGTTTACCCATGATCCTATTTCTTCCCCCTCCCCACCAACCTAGCCAGGGAAGTTTGTTTCAGCATCAGCAGGATGAATCGACAAGTGATGAGCTAAAACTCCAGCCCCGGACGAGCTAAAACTCCAGTCCCGGACGAGCTAAAACTCCAGCCCCGGACACATATAGACCGGGAGATGAACCTGGTAACAATGATCCGTGTACGATCTGGTTACATAGAGGCTGTCCAGTATCCAAAGCATTAAGGCAGTTCTAAAACTCATTGCGAACGCGTCAATAATAAGTAAACGGTAAGACAATAGCTCTCTTATTCCTGCACAGTTGTTGTTGTTATTATTGCAACTATAAGCATAAACTGCCTTAGTGGCCATATATCTTAAACGAGATGTTTCACTGAATAAAGTTTTGTGGGGAATTTTTAGCTGGTTAAATATTCTAAAACGAAAGATAACGATGGGTAGGAATTTATAAGAAGTGACTGGCGTAAGATGAAGATCGGAAAATGAGTGAGGCATTGATGAACGACGAGTGAAGAACGGTAGGAAAGAGGAGAAAGCCTATTTAAAATACTAACAGATAAAACAAGCCTAGAAAGGGCAGGGAGTAAATGAAGGATGAAGGAAAAGTGCAAATTATGGACACAAGAGATTATTTAGAAAATACTGTTGGGAAATGGTCAGTTACCGGATGGATACTGTAATAAGTAACAGGAAACAGAAACGAACTTAGGAAGTGAAAAGACGAGGGAGGACGACGGGCAGAAGCAATAAGACAGAACAAATGACAGAGCAGAAAAGTGAGTGTGGAGTCAGGGGAGAGGGCGACGTCAGGAAATTCTCTTCATAATATTCTGTGGTGTCATGTCAGTAAGACTTGAGTTCAGTGGATCTGCAAGGTGGTGAGTGGAAAAGAAAGGGGAAAATGTAAATAAATATAAGGCTTGGGTGGCGAGCAAACTGTGTAATGAAAGTTGGATAAGAAGACTAACGTATGATAATGAGCTGTGAAGAGGGACACAGGCGGCCAGTGGCAGGTGAGGGGAAACGGTAAGGACGAGAAGGTGGAGATGAAGAACAGCGAGTAGGAAAGGAGGTGAAAGTATAATAATAGGTTGTTCAGGAAAGATTAGGTGGTCAAGGAGACATGAATGCTACATATGAAGTGAGGGAAAAAAGCCGTCAAGAGAGAGAGAGAGAGAGAGAGAGAGAGAGAGAGAGAGAGAAAGAGAGAAGTTACAAGGAGAAGTGATAATTGAAAACGTATTGCGATCGCTATGGACGTAATATGAGTGAAATGAAACGCCGAGAACTTGGGCCCCGAGCTGTTGACGCAAAGCATCGTTCGGTAAGCCTCTGTCAAACATTTCGCACGGGCTAGCCATGCATCCTCCATGACAGTGTTCACTGAAGGTTGTAATGAGGCTAAAGATACACTATATTGATCATATAAATTATGTTCTTGACTTTTGACCCTTTACCTACGGTAACTGACTTAATCAGTTCATCGTCCATTCATACTCTGTCACTGACAAAAGTTCGGTCGAAATCCTTCGAGGCTTTCAGGAAATATCGCGACTGCACCCATATGACCTTGACTTTTGACCCCTTGACCTTGCTGGCCTTAACAGTTCATCATTTGTTTCTTCTGTATCAGTGACAGAAGTTTGGTCAAAATCCGTTGAGGGGTTCAGGAGATATCACACCCACAAGAATAAATAAAGTCGACCCCATACGACCTTGACCTTTGACCCCTTGACTTAGATGACCAAGCTCATTATCTCCTCATACTGCATCACAGATAATAGTTTGGTGGATATCCACCGATGGGTCCAGGAGATATCATGCCAACAATAGTGTTATGGATGCATGCCCACATGGATAAACTAAATCAACACCATATGACTTTGACCTTTGACCTCTTGACCTTGCTGACCTAATCAGTTCATCATCCCTTCATACTTTATCAGCAACAAATGTTTCGTCGAAAATTTGCAAGGGGTTCAGGAGATATCACACCCACATGGATAAACTAAGTTGACCCCTTTTGATCTTGACCTTTGACCCCTTGAACTTGCTGACCTAATGAGTTCATCATCTCCTCATACTGCATCATTGGCAAAAGTTTGGTGGAAATCCGTCAATGGGTTCAGGAGGTCTTGCGTCCCAATAGTGTTATGGACATATGCCCAAATGGAAATATAAAGTCGACCCCATACGACCTTGACCTTTGACCCGTTGACCCTGTTGACATAAGCATTTCATTGTTCCTTCATATTTTATCACAGACAAAATATTGGTCGAAATCCGTCAAGGGCTTCAGTAGATATTGCACCCACAATGATAAATTAAGTTGATCCAATATTACCTTGACCTTTGATTCCTTGAAATAACTGATCAAATTTAGTCATCATCTCCTCATACGGCATCACTGACAATAATTTGGTGGAAATTCGTCAATGAGTTCAGGAGATATTATTCCCTGAAAATTGTAATGGACGCACTCACTCACCCAAGCACACTTGGACGAACAGACCCATCACTAAATGCCTCCTCCACCATAAGTGTGCAGAGGAATAACAAGCAGCTACATGTCGCTACTCTACAAGCGAGAAAAAAGTGTGGCAAAGATGAAGGTCCTACACACCCATCTCTCCCATTCACTGACCAGACACTGAAAAAGAAGTACACCTAGCCCAGAAGAAAAATGCTGAGCGCTGAAATTTCACAGCAAAGGAGGACTCTTTCAGTCAACCATTAGGCATGACTTAATACTTTGCCTAACCTAGCTATGAAGTCACTATCGAGGAACTGTAAACTAAGTCTGCTGATAAATGATTACAGATGCTGCATTTCATTATATAGACATTGCCTTATGTGTTGTGGTGGTAACACTTCAAGTCGAGCATCCATCCGTGATTCCTCGTCGAGTTGCTGTTTAAGCCAAATTTCTGTGGGTAGTAAATGTGTTCAGATATACGGTGTATGAATCTTGAAAACCCTAATTAGTTGTCATGAGAATGCCAAGATTCTAACGAAAATAGTTTCGGTGCCTGCAACCTTGTTTGGTATCCAATGTGCCTGATAGATGTGATCAGTTTTGTATATGCGGACTCACTCAAGCTTCACAGTATCCTTCTTCAAGATCGGTGACCAGAATTGCACTGTATATTTCAAATGCAGCTGCACAGAACTGTACAGAAAGAGACAAAAGAGATTATTTCATTGTTTCCGTAACCAAACTACCTTTTTATATAACCTAAATTCATCCTTTTTTTTTTTTTTTTTACTGCTTAAATATACTGTCTGGAGAACTGGAGGTTACTGCTGTTCAGTACACATAAGTCTCTCTAAGTCAGTACTGCTGATCTCACCTCCTAAGGGTAGTTTGCTTTTTGGATTTGCAGTATCCTGCATTTCTTCAAGTTCTGTGGCATTTGTCATTGTTCAAATTACTCTTTTTTTTTTTAATCCAAGTCCTTACGTAGTTCTTCTATCTTCTTTAATGATGATGTAGAGCCTCCTAGTTTTGTGTCACCTGCAAATTCTGCAATTTGCTGATGATGCCCAAATTTGTATCATTGGTCCTAGAACTGAGCCCTGTGAAACTCCATTTGTAAGTGATGTCCAGTCAGAGATTTTCCCGTTGGCTGCCACTCTATATCGCCAGTCAGTCAGTCATATTTGTTTTTCCAGAGAGTGCTCCTAGATTTTCCAGTGTACAAGTTTTTACCATCATCCCTGAGTGACGTGTACTTTATCGAAAGCTTCTGAAAGTTGAAATGAAAATGTCAGTTGGCTGGCACTGGCCATATTCAGAGAGAATGCAGTTGAAGAACTCAGTCAAACTGGGCAAACACTAACTATGCCACCGTAAGCCATGTTGCAAGTCCTACACTAACTTAATTTATTCTAGATGATCGACAATAATGTGTGCAGCTATTCCTCTGAATACATTTGTTACCTTACATGTAAGACAAATTGGACGGTACTTTCCAGGACTGTAGTGATCTCCCTTTTAAGATATGGGAATTATATTTGCATCCTTCCAATTCGATGGAACTTTCCAGTTGTCACCGACTTTTTCAAGGATAGTAGCGACGTGAGGGACCACCTGCTCACTTATTTCTTGCAGGACTCTTGGAAGAAGCCCATCGTACTGGGGAGATTTGTTAGCTTTTAATCTGCTTAGCCTTTCAGACACTTCTGTTTCGGTATACCGAACATTCAGTGTAGCCATAGGCATATCGAATTACGTGAATTATCAAACAGACAAAATATGATGGAGTGAAGGAGTGTTCTGGTGTTGCACTGGATGCATTGGAATGCATTAGCAAAAATACCTTGAGACTGTTTGGCCATGTCGAAAGGATGAAGACTGAAAGATCGAATAGCAGAGTATATGTGAGTGAGGTGGGGGGGGGGGAGAAGGCCGAATCTGAGATTAACTGAAGGGGTGGTAAGATATGTGAACGTGCGGGTGTGATTTGGAGAGAAGGCCTCTTGATGGTGCAGGACAAAATGACACGGGATTTAGGCGTCTGGCTATAGACAGAGAGACAGATAGGTAGATAAATTGTCTGATGTCAGGCTAGAGAGAGTACTTTTCTCCTAGTGAGGTCATCCCTATATCACAGCCAACTCATTTTGGAGATTACCATTGTGTCCAACTTCTATCCATTCCAATTTTATGTCGGTTGACTTACCTGCGTCTCTCGCTGAGTTAGCGCTCATGCTGCAGGGCAAAAAGAATGGAACCTTATCTCTGGAATATCAGGGCCAATGAACTGTGATACAAGAGTTGTTGACTGAAACAAAAAAATAACCCGCTCACCATTAAATACTATGGCTTCTAAGTATATTAGCCACTTAACTGTCTTGTTTTGTTCAAAATTTGTTTGAAGTTCTCCACAGCTAGTAATTTACGATCATCACTTGTGGCAATTTGATGGAATTTCCATTTCTTCATATAAAGATCATCATCATCATCAGCCGTTGAGGTCCACTGTAGGACCGGCCTATCCCTACCGAAGCAGGGACGATACAGCCAATGTATCTCTACCCAGTGGCTTAGGCTGTCTGGTAGAGACTGTATGTGGAGTGAGAAGTGCTTGTAAGTGTAATTGTAGTGTTGTAGTGGCTTTGGATGTGTGTGTAGTCTGTGAACCAAGTGTAATCGCCCCGCCTTAAGCTGATTGGGTGCAAGCATACTAGAATGCGACACTGGTTCAACCACACCACCCCTTATGTTCGCCAAAGTAGCAAGTGGCGGGAGGCGAACCCTCGTCCACCAGCGTGCGAAACGCACACTGTACCACCGTACCACAGAAGCTTGTATATATATAAATATATATATATATATATATATATATATATATATATATATATATATATATATATATATATATATATATATATATATATATATATATATATATATATATATATATATATATATATATATATATATATATATATTTATTTATTTATTTATTAATATCTGCAGTAATCATTGCAAATCCACTGCTGAGCAAAGGCCTTCCCCAACCTTTTCCGCCAGTCTGCCGCGTTTTACCTGCAAACCTCTCCTTCTCCTCTCTCCGCCTCCTGTCTGGCCTTTTTCCGCTGTGCTTACAGTCTCTTGGAGTCCAGTCTGCAAATCTCCTGCTTCATCGGTTATCCCTTATTCTTGCTACATGATCTGCTCACCCCCATTTCTGTTATTTTATAACTTCCATAATGTCTTTGACTTCAGTCTGCTGTCTGACCCAGGTAGATCTTTTCGTGTCTCCTAATGATATTCCCAACACTGATCTTTCCATTGCTCGTTGAGAACGGATTAGTTGTTTTTCCTTCGATTCTGTTAGTTTCTGCGCCTCAAAACCGTACGTCATAGTTGTGATTATGCATTGGTTTTATACTTTTCATTTCATACATATTGGCATGCTGCTTTTCATGATTAAGTTTACCGACAGCTCTACATTCAGTTGTAATGCGTGTTTTTATTTCGTTTACATTGTCTTTCGTTAGTTTTAGTATTTGCCCGAGGTAATTGTACTCCTTGACGTCTTCAAGAATTTCCTCGCTTATTCTGATCAGGGTCTTTGGTGTATATGGATTAAACCTTACTTTAGTGTTACTCCAGTTCATCTTTAGCCCAACTCTGAGACTTTTTCTGTTTAGATAATTTAACATTTCTTGCAATGTTTCTGTTGTTTCTGAGATTAGGACGTCAATTGCAAATCTTTAATGGTTTGGGTTTTCTCCAACTATGTTTACGCCTTTGTTCTTCCTGTCTAAACTTTCTGAAAATAATTTCAAGGCATGCTGTATCTCCCTGCCGTACACCCTTCTCAGTCTCAATTGCTTTCGTGTCTTTATGTAATTTAGCTATGACAGTTCTCTATATGTGTTTTCGGGCAGTTTTATAATATTCTCATATACTCCTTGTTCCCACACTTAATTTTTGATTGCAATGCGCTGCACTGAGTCGATAGCCTTATCATAATAAGTGAGACCTAAGTACAGTGGTTTATTATATTCTGTCATTTTCTCGGCTAGCTGATTCATTGAGTGTTGATGATCAGTAGTTGAATACCCACTTCTGAGTCCTGCCTGCTCACGAGATTGGTTTTCTTCGAAATTTGTTGTTATTCTGTCAGTGAGAACTTTAGTGAAGAATTTGTAAATACAGTACACCCTCGATATAACGAACTAACTGGTACCAGGCTCTTGATGTTAAAGCCATACACCATTCCGTTCAGTAATTTCCCAGGCATCGTGGCTTTTACCGAACAAAGTTTGTTAAATACACAGCGTCATTTGGCTATATAGTCGTACACAGTAATATACATCCCAGTCTAAATGATTCTTTTTCTCAATAAATGCTCTATTTATGGCCATTCTGACGATGGTGGTCACCCAGCGACTGATGAGGCATTCTGCGGGATGCGGAGGAGCATGTGTGTGTGTGTGTGTGTGTGTGTGTGTGTGTGTGTGTGTGTGTGTGTGTGTGTGTGTGTGTGTGTGTGTGTGTGTGTGTGTGAGCACCAAGCTGGTCGGTGTTTCCTGCACGTCCATTCTTTGGGGGTACAAAAATTCATTAAATAAGCATAACGTGTAGCCAGCTCAAGGTGGTCGTTTAAAAAACAAAATTCGTTAAAAGAGGATTCTGTTTATCGGGGGTTTACTGTAACTGGTAATTAGCTAACGGGCTGATGGTTACAAAGATCTTTTGAGTTGCCTTCAATGTAATGCAAAATAACTATAGCATTCCATCATGTTTTGGAAATTTTCTTCTTTATACATTTTCATTCTGTAAAAAGTGATGTTTACTATGTCTGGTGTTACCTCTGATATTTCACTTGTGTCATCTGAAAAGTTAGCTATTGGTACTATTTTTTTTTATGCATACAGTTCTTTCTAAAATTCTTCAACTCTCTTCACCATCCTAACTCTCCATTTAATGGCTTCTCCATTATTGTCTTTCATTGATATAATTTGTTGCTTTCTTAATGCCATTATACTTCGGACCTGTTTCAGACTTTTTCCTTCTATGATTGTTTCTTTGGTCTGATCCGTGTTTTTCTTTCTTTTTTCTTCTCTCTTCTTTTTGCTAACCTTATTTATTTCTGCTATTTCTATATCATCTTTCTTTATATTTACTTTCATCTCCTATCTTCATTTTATGAGCTCGAGGATTATTTCTGAATACTTGTGGGCTCTGGTTGTATTAACTACTGTATTATCTCCACTGATCCTCTTACCACTTTTGTTAGTCAGTGTCACACTCAGCATAAGTTAGTGCCTGAATTCTGTTCGTTATTTGTAACTTAAAAGCTGCTTTGTTTTCACTTACTTTTAATAGGTATATCTTCTTATATTTAATCAACTTTCTTTCACCCCTGAAGTTGAGTCTGCCTGTGAAAACCATTCTATGGTCACTTCCTGTATTTACTTTGTTGATGACTCTGACATTTATGATTATGTTATCCCTATGAGCTACTGTGAAGTCGATATCAATCTTTGTTTCTCTACTTGGAATTCTCCTGGTGCATTTTCTCCATGTTCTTTTGTGAAAGAATGTGTTCACTATTCTGATACATTTCACCAAAAATTACCACTATTTCACCTCCGTCATTCCTCTCCCCCATTCTGATTTTCCCATACATGTTTCTTCACTTTCTGATTAGTCAACTTTCGCATTGAAGTCTCCCATGAGAATGGTATATCGAATCTTTTCTTCTTCCATGATCTGGAGGATGTCATCATGGAGTGTCTCTATTTGATCAAAGCTGGGGGTGAAGCCATGATCAAGGGTTTACATTCAGTTATAGAAGCCATTTGGTAGACTGGTATCATTCCTTCTGGCTGAACAAAGGGTTTGGTCACCCCTATGTGGAAAGGAAAAGGAGATCGGGGTGACTGTAGTAACTACCGTGGTATTACAGTGTTTAATGTGCCAGGCAAAGTTCTTGTTCTCATTCTCCTGATGCATATCCGTGATCACTTGCTAAAATTTCAGAGGCCTAAGCAATCCAGATTCACGCCCAAGAAGTCTACTGCTGACCATATCTAAGCTCTTTAAGTTCATGTGGAATGCCGTCTTGAGTTTCGACAAAGTCTGCTAGCAGCCCATGGGCATCTCAAGAAGGGTTTGACTCAGTAAATCAGGAGGTACAATGGGAACTCCTGCTACTCCGTGGGATCCCCTCAGGGATAATCTGACTGACTGCTGGTTTGTACTCAGACACTGAGAATGCTATCAAATGTGTGTGTGTGGGGGGGGGGGGGCATCCGACTACTTCCCGGCAAGTTCTGGTGTAAGACACGAATGTGTCCTTGCCCCCTGACTTTTCAATACATGTATGGATTTGGTACTGGACAGGGCTGTGAATCAAAGTCACTGTGGAGTATCAATTAGCAATTTCAGGATTACTGACACTTACTCTGCTGATGTTGCAGTTATCCCAGCAGAGTCGTTGGAAATACTAGATCGCCCCCGAGGAATTTCATAAAAATGTGAATCCACTGGGATTAAAGGACTCTTGGGCCAAGACCAAGGTCCAGGCATTTGGTGGCTTGTTGGATGAAGCAGTTAGGTCTGTCCAAGCATGTGGTGAGGATATAGAAGGCTTGGAAAGATTCACTTATCTTGGTGGTGTGGTCCACAACAACAGTAGATCAGACAGTGAGATCTCTTTGCATTGGCCTGGCATATGGGGTAATGGATTCACTCAATTCAGGTATTTGACATTGTAGTTATTTGTGTAGAAGGACGAAAGTTCGCAGCTTTAAGGTGCTGGTGCTCTCTGTCTTACTTTATGGCTGTGAGACTTGGACACTAAATAGTGACTTGATGCGGCAAACTGAGTCCTTGGTACTAAGTGTCTCCATAGGATCATGGGATATCACTATACAACCGGGTGCATAATAAGCGACTACTCCCTGAGACTGAATCGAAACCTGGTACCCCTATAATACATCAACGCAAACTCCAGACATCAATAACTTGTGTTGCAGCATACACTCCTCACTCCCAATAACTTTAAGATAGGAAAAATTAAAATCATGCGTAAGTTGAGGAATGGAAAGGGTGTGAAAGAATGCAAAGTTGATGGTCAGTGTTGCTGGGTGAAGAAAATAGCCCATTTGAAAGTAGATATTATGGGATCAGTGGTTTAAATGCAGTGAAGGATTATTCGATTCCCACCAAAATTTGGCCAAAGTTTCCATTCTTATTGCACATCGAGTAAAGCAAAAAAATATAGTTCGTTATTTTTTTTTAGCACAACAAGACCTGATCTACCATTCAGAAAATCTGCATGTAGATAATAAATGCCACAACAATTCGACCTGAGTCGATCTGATCCTGCTCGAGTTAGTCGAGTGTGTCAAGCCATGTAAACATTTGTTCTCTCTAAATCTGTCAAGTGACATGTGACATGAACTTGTCAAGTTCTCACATACGTGACTGATTTTTTTTTTTTTTTACTTTATCAGAACAAAGAAAAACGATTGGCATTGAAACTATGGGGTACGTTTTTGCTTGCTGAATGATTGACTTCTTTTCTTTGACCTTTTCAACTTCAGAAAGTTACAGCAGTGCCATGCCAGGACATAACTTTTGAATGAAAGGAGGTTTAGTTCTGAAAGCAACGTGCATTGAAGCAGCACCAAATATCTCATTCTGACCATCACAGCAGACAACTTTTCTTCATTCCAAAACATCCTCAGATACTGAAAGCGCTAAGGAATTTAAGAAAAGCTCGTTAAAGACAAAATAGGTGTGATGAGAGGGAAATTTGGATGATATTCGAGAAGGACATTCAGATTGTATCCTCAGAAAATGAATATAAAAAAACAACGGGTTGATTGCAGTAAAGATATAATTATTTTAAAGCTTTCATCAACAAGAATAAGAACATGAGTTGCCTGCATTAGTATCATGTACTTTGCCTTATGACGCAGTTGTAATTTAAGCCATCGCAGTGAAATGAATAACCTGCCTTGTTTCACAGTGAGGGAACATTACAGCAGTATGTTGTCTTTGTAATGCCTTGTTCCATTCAGCTGGGCAGTGGTGGTAGAAAAATATATATATATATCCAGTAGGTTCATGTTCCCTTGACAGCATAAAAAATATAGTGGTATTAGAGGTAGACTTCGAGATAATGCTAATTTCATGTGTGCGGTGTGTGGGGGAGAGCAGTTGGAGATTGCCAGGTGTGAAAAGATTGAACTTGTTGGTGAGTAGCTTGAGTGTGTGGAAGAGTTTTGTTATTTGGGAGACATGTTATGTGCTGTAGGTGGAGCTGGAGCTAGTGGCTAGAGTGAGGGGTGGTTGGAAGAAGTTCAGGGAGCTGTTGCCTCTCCTGACATTGAGAGGGCTCTCTCTCCGTGCTAGGGGATCTTTGTATGCAGCATGTGTTAGGAGTGTAATGCTCTATGGTAGTGAGACTTGGGCAATAAAGGAAGACGATATTCACAGGCTCAAACGTACAAAAATGGAGATGATTAGGTGGATTTGCAGTGCGTCCCTGAGTGCGAGGATTGGGGGGGGGGGAGGTTTATGATGGATGAGTCGAGAGGTAGGATGAGACTGGAGTGTATTGGTCTTGTGATGAGTGGTAGATTGAGATGGTTTGGGCATGTGGAGAGGATGGGGGATGATAACTGAGCGCAGAAAGTGAGAAGTGTTAATGCTGGGGTTAGGATAGCGTGAGGTAGACTGAAAAAGACCTGGGACGAGGTCACCGAGTGTGACCCTGAGGGTATGGAACTAAACAGGGAAGCTGCCAGAGAGCGAGTAGCATGGACAGCCGACATTGGTGACCAAGGCCGACGCATGCAAGCATATTGAAGCCGTAAATAACGAAACGAATCTTGAGGTTATTGTATCCTTCAGCTTAGAAACTTTTCGCACACAATCGTCATTAAATCCCTTTACCACAGGTGGTTCCTCGTAAGTTTATTAAATCTTCCAAGAGATTAAATTGTCACCGTTTTATACGTGTTAAGAAGAATTGCCTATTAATTCTGAAAGCTTTGTCCCCAGATTTTAAAAATGTGAGAGTTTGAAATTCTGTACTTCACTCAGCGAATATTCATCCATAAAATACAGACAGTTGATAAAAGGAATAGAGGGTAATGAAGCGGGACTGGGTACGAAAGACAGGAAAAAAACGAATATAAATAGAAATGAAAGGGGGAACACTATGATAAAAGAGCGGGCTGTGTGGAAGGAGATGGAGGCGGCAGTGGATATGATTGAAGGTCAGGGAGGCAGAAACACCCAAGGCCAGGAAGGGAGACAGATAGAGCAAAGGATATTTCACGCTATTGGAAAGAGAAATAGAGGTTGGAGAAGGTTGGAAGGAGAGAGAGAGAGAGAGAGAGAGAGAGAGAGAGAGAGAGAGATCCGATTACAAAAACAAAGGAAACAGAAAAACCAAAGGCGTGAAAAGCAGTGTATAAGACAGACTGATAAGACAAGACAATAGGGGGATTAAAAGTGAAAATGGAGAGAGAGAGAGAGAGAGAGAGAGAGAGAGAGAGAGAGAGAGAGAGAGAGAGAGAGAGAGAGAGAGAGAGAGAGAGAGAGAGAGAGAGAGAGAGAGAGAGTTAATAAAAGCAGAGAAGCGAAGAGAAGTAAGGAAAGCAAGACCTGGGGAGTGTGAACTGCAGGAAGGAGTGTGCTGGAGAGAAAGGTATGACAACAATGATGAAGATGAAGAGAGTGTCGGAGGAGCAGCAGAGGTGGTTGAGGGGCAGCAGAGGTTGTTGGGGGGCTAGCAGGTGTAATGGAGGGACAGCAGAAGGAGATAAAGGTGCTGAAAGTGGTGATGAAGGGGCAATAGGGGGTGATGGAGGGGCAGCAGGTAATGATGGAGGGGCAGCAGGTAATGATGGAGAGGCAGCAAGTAGTGATGGAAACGCAGGAGGGGGTGATGGAGGGGCACTAAGTAATGATGGAGGGACAGCAGGTAGTGATGGAGGGGTATCAGGTGGTGAGGGGGGGGGAGCAGTGGGTGATGGAGGGGCAGCAGATGGAGATGGAGATGCTGCAGATAGAAGGAAAAAAGATGTTGATATATCGTACATGTTAAAACTATGTTTATCAGTTGACGCAGTCTGTCGCAACCCACAACAGAACGAAAGCTTCTCCCACTTTCATCCACTTTTTTTTTTTAATCTTATTCCATGCGAAACCTTCTTCTGCCAAGGATTTCATCTCCACGTCATGGTTTCTGCTTACCTCTTCTCACTCCGTCCTTTGGTTTCAACTTATCCTCGAACAGTTCATCTGTTTCCCTTTTTATTTCCTCCTTAAAGGACTTACAGAGGAATACAACGGAATGCAAACACAGACATACTTAATGGTAATTTCAAGGCTGCTTGATACTAAAGAGACTATGAATATGTTGTTACATAGCCTATGATTTCATCATCCTTTGTGTAGTTTAATGCACAGTTGCTGCATGTTTGATCACGAGCGTGTTCTGCCTCAGTCCCCCCCTTCTACCGTTATAGTAGAGTAAGTCGTTCTCTCTGTTATTCAGAGCGGGATTTTCAGCTTTTTGTCCCCATGGCTTCATTTGCGCGTCCTTCTTACAAGTTGTATCAAGCTCTGCTGGCCCCTATATAATGAGCTCAGTCTCTGCATCATTGCCACTTAGATCTGCTCCTCATTTTGTTCACATCTCTGTCCTCCCCTGTACAGATATTATTATTGTGAGTGCTCAAGAAATCTCCAAACATCTAGCAGCTGTGTGTAATTTGAGTGTAACTGTTGTTGCATTTTTTCTTGTACTGTATAGCATGGGGTTGATTCTTGGGCCTAGTGAGGTCTTTGTGATTAGTGTAGGGGTTTTATATCAGTCATTTTAAATAATATTTTGTATCTGTAATAATTTATCTGGCATTCACTGAGCATTACCCGGTGTATTTTCATTTATCAGGGCTGACTTAGATAAATTTACTCTTGCTAATTTCGTGTTAATAGAGGCTATTGCAGTTAACCATATATTTAACCTGTTTATTTGCCATTACATTATCCTTATGAGTCCTGAATGTTTTGTTGTTAGTTTGAGCATTAAACTTTAACTTGTAATTTTACCTAACTCTTTTGTTTTGAACCTGGAACTTTACGGGACAGTAGTGATTTTTAGTATTCTCACTTAAAGTGTACATTATCTATCTCTGTTTCGTAACATAAATTTGACGACCTCATATCAGGATATTCAGGATATTATCATAAGGATATTGCTTGATATTTTGTAACTGTTACTTATTAATTATGTCTACTATTACTACACTTGATGAAGCCAAAGATTTTTTGTCAAATGTGCAAACAGTGTGTGATATAGAAAACAGAACAAAGAATGAACTTAAGATTGTTGCTCAACAATTGGGATTTGTTGTTCGCTCTCATCAGTCTAAAGATCAAATTGTTGACATGATTAATGAAAGCTTGTTTAATGTAACTCCTCCAAATGAGCAAACGCAGATTGAATTAGCTAAGTTACAGCTAGCCCTGCAGGAGGCTCGTGCTAAGGAGGCGGAGGCACGTATTCAGGAGGCACAGATACACGCACAAGTTGAACTTGCCAGGATTAAGGCAGACCATGAGTATCGCATGAAACAAGGTGGAACTGGATCATCTAGCTCTGATGATTTTGATGTGGCTAAAAATGTTAAACTTGTCCCTCCTTTTAATGAATCTGATTTAACAAAGTATTTTCAGTTGTTTGAGAGGGTAGCTATAGGTTTTAATTGGCCTAAAAAGTATTGGCCAGTACTCCTTCAAACTGTTCTCACCGGTAAAGCTCAAGTAACTTATGCATCTTTGCCTCAGGATCAATCTGATAATTATGATGTAGTTAAGAGCTTGATTCTTAAGGCCTATGAGCTTGTTCCTGAAGCCTATAGAGTAAAATTTAGGACAACTTATAAGCAAGATCAGCAATCCCATGTTAGGTATGCAAAAATCAAAGAAGATCTGTTAGAGCAGTGGTTAAATTCTAAGAATGTGGATTCTGATTTTGACAAATTTAAGCAGATGATTTTGCTGGAGGACTTCAAAAGGTGTATTAGTAAAGATGTAAGCCTAAATCTTGATGAGAAAAGAATAGATAATTTGTCTGATGCTGCAGTTTTAGCTGATGAGTATGTTCTCACTCACAAGAGATATTCTAAAGAAAAAGGGAAAGCTGAGAGTAAGTACGTTGCCTCTACTCAGAGTACAGGTAACAGGAAAGAGAATAAAGATGATGTTTCTCAGGAAGTAAATACCAGCTTCACCTCTAGATTTCAGAAAAGTAAATGTACTTATTGTAGTAAGCTCGGTCATACTACGGAGAAATGTTTCAGGAGACAGCGTGATGTGAACAAAAAGGAGTCTCTAAATATTCAGTCAATTGGTCTAGTGTCCACTCTTGAGAGTTCCCAGAATTCTATAACTGAGTTAACTGAACCTGCTTTGAGGGGTAACTTAAATTCTCATGATGGAGCTCCTCTTTTGAGCAGTAACGTGGGTGACACTCTCAAGAGTTCATGTGCTAATTTCCTGTCTGATGGTTTTGTCAGTCCTCTGGACAGTAATGACAGGAAATCAGTTCAAATATATCGTGACACAGGTGCTTGGCAATCCCTTATGCTGACCAGTGTTCTAGGCTCTAATGTTAATTCCTCTGATGAAACTGTAATCTTACAAGGTGTAGGGAATAATTACTTCTCTGTCCCTCTGTGCAGAGTGAATTTAGAGTCTGGTTTTGTTAATGGTTCCGTTATGGTTGGGTTGGTTGAGACACTCCCAATGTCAGGTGTAACTTTCTTACTTGGAAATGATATTGGTGGAAGTCAAGTGTGTCCAGCTCCTCAGTTGTCTAGTGAGCCAGTGGCTGCGACCCGGGATTGTGATGTCCCTGATGTGTTCCCTGCATGTGCTGTCACTAGGGCTAAGTCTAAAGTTACTGGTGATTTAGAGGATAATGATGATGATGATGTTATCCTAGCTGACACTTTTCTTGCTAATTTGGACCACTCACCAGATGAGGCAGTACCCCGTAGTGTTGATAATTTGTCTCGTCGAGAGTTGGTTGAGTTGCAGGTTGCTGACCCTGAGTTGAAAGGTCTAGGTAACTCTGCTTACAGTGAAGAAGAGTCAGCCGGTGCTTCTACTTGTTATTATGTAAAGTCAGGAGTACTTATGAGGAAGTGGAGACCCCCAACAGCATCAGCCGACTGTGAATGGGAGGTTGTACATCAAGTTGTCATCCCTCGTGTTTGTAGGCAGGATATCATTAGAGTGGCTCATGATTCCAGTTTGGCAGGACACCCTGGAGTGAGGAAGACTGTGGCACGCATTTTGAAACACTTCTACTGGCCAGGTATCTTCAGGGATGTTTCCTGGTATTGTAAGTCTTGTCACACCTGTCAAGTTGTGGGGAAGTGTAATCAGACCGAAAAGGTTGCACCTCTAGTTCCCATTCCTCCTTTTGAGGCGCCTTTCACCCGTGTGTTGGTGGATATTGTGGGCCCTCTTCCTAAGACTTCTTCAGGAATTTCTTATGTGTTGACCATGATTGATATGGCTACTCGTTATCCTGAAGCCATTCCACTTAGAAATATCTCAGCAAAGAACGTGGTTAAGGAAATGCTAGGGTTTTTCACAAAGTTTGGTCTGCCCAAGGAGGTACAGTCAGACCGGGGAAGTAATTTCATGTCAAACGTTTTCAAGCAGTCTCTGAAAGAGTTGGGCATCACCCAGATCGCCTCTTCAGCTTACCATCCCCAGACCCTAGGAGCGTTGGAGAGATATCATCAAACACTCAAATCGATGCTCAAGAAATACTGTTTGGAACATCAGAAAGACTGGGATAAAGGTCTTCCATTCGTTGTGTTTGCCGCAAGAGAATCTCCAAATGAATCACTGGGCTTCTCACCTTTTGAACTACTGTTTGGCCATGAAGTAAGAGGACCCCTTAAGTTACTCAAGGAATGCTGGCTGTCGGAGGAAGATGACGTCAACCTGCTGGAGTATGTGATGAAGTTCAAGGAACGGCTGTCCACTGCTTTACAGCTGGCGAGAGAGAATTTAGGAGCTGCTCAGGAGAAGATGAAGACTTGGTATGATAAGAAGTCCAGGTTACGCCACTTTCAGCCAGGAGATCAGGTTTTGATTCTGCTACCAGTTCATGGGCAACCTCTTCAAGCCAAGTTTAGTGGCCCTTATTTCGTGGAGAAGAAACTCAGTGATGTCAACTATGTCATCGCCACACCAGATCGTAGAAAGAGCAAGCAACTATGTCACATCAACATGCTAAAGTTATATCACAGCCGGGACGAAAATAATCCAGTCTGCACTGTAGCTGTTCCACCCGAGTCTGCAAGTGAAGCTCTCCCATGCAGTATGAGCCTGAGTGATAGTTTGGGGAAGAATCCTGATATCATGAATGATCTCCAGACTAAGCTTTCTCATCTACCTCCCAAGGAAAGGCAGGAGTTTTCGGTATTACTGCAGGAGTACCCGCAAGTGTTCCGTGCCACTCCAGGAAGAACCACTGTGTTGATGTCGATGTTGGAGACGCAAAGCCAATTAAATTGCCCCCTTACCGTGTGAACCCAGTGAAAGTTCCTCTCATCCAGAAGGAGCTTGGCTACCTGTTGGACCACAAGATGATTGAGCCCTGTCAGAGCGAGTGGAGTTCTCCTGTCACTCTGGTCCCTAAGCCAGGTGGGTCACAGCGGCTTTGCATTGACTACAGACGTGTTAATCAGATAACCAAAACAGACACTTACCCTCTCCCTCGCGTGGAAGATTGCATAGATAAGATCGGAAAGGCTAGGTACATAAGTAAGTTTGATTTGTTAAAGGGATGCTGGCAAGTACCTATGACTGAACGTGCTAGGGAGATCTCATGTTTTGTAACACTAGGAAAGAAATTGTTATTGCAGATTGCTTATCTAGACTTTAGACATTGTTTTAGAGTAATAAGAAATTTCCTTTGTAAATTTCTTTTTCTTTGTGGGGAGGTGTTACATAGCCTATGATTTCATCATCCTTTGTGTAGTTTAACGCACAGTTGCTGCATGTTTGATCACGAGCGTGTTCTGCCTCAGTCCCCCCCTTCTACCGTTATAGTAGAGTAAGTCGTTCTCTCTGTTATTCAGAGCAGGATTTTCAGCTTTTTGTCCCCATGGCTTCATTTGTGCGTCCTTCTTACAAGTTGTATCAAGCTCTGCTGGCCCCTATATAATGAGCTCAGTCTCTGCATCATTGCCACTTAGATCTGCTCCTCATTTTGTTCACATCTCTGTCCTCCCCTGTACAGATATTATTATTGTGAGTGCTCAAGAAATCTCCAAACATCTAGCAGCTGTGTGTAATTTGAGTGTAACTGTTGTTGCATTTTTTCTTGTACTGTGTAGCATGGGGTTGATTCTTGGGCCTAGTGAGGTCTTTGTGATTAGTGTAGGGGTTTTATATCAGTCATTTTAAATAATATTTTGTATCTGTAATAATTTATCTGGCATTCACTGAGCATTACCCGGTGTATTTTCATTTATCAGGGCTGACTTAGATAAATTTACTCTTGCTAATTTCGTGTTAATAGAGGCTATTGCAGTTAACCATATATTTAACCTGTTTATTTGCCATTACATTATCCTTATGAGTCCTGAATGTTTTGTTGTTAGTTTGAGCATTAAACTTTAACTTGTAATTTTACCTAACTCTTTTGTTTTGAACCTGGAACTTTACGGGACAGTAGTGATTTTTAGTATTCTTACTTAAAGTGTACATTATCTATCTCTGTTTCGTAACAGTGTTTATATACTGAAGGGCCTAAAACACAAATAGTAAACCAAGAAGGCTCCTCCCTCCTCCAAGTAAAAGATACCGCTTTGCCTTCTTTGACGCACTACTTGAACATGGCGACAAAAGTGTTGATGTCGCCTGCCAGTAAACTCATAAAGATTATTTGATATATTTTAACCAATCGAGCCATGATCTCTAGTCTTCTTTTGGAGTACGCTGAATATATACAGAAGATTGTTTAAAGAATGAATGTTAATTTAATTCTCATATACTGTGGGAAATGTTTCCCCCCAGAGCAGTTGCGCTCTCTATGTTCATCATAGTTATCCCTGGTTAAAGACAGAGGAAAAATTGATATCGTTGTTAATTGTTCAAGCTGTTTTAATAACCTAGAAATTATGTTCTCTTTAATAATTCTTGTTTTTGATAAATTAAATGCTACTGCATTTAACCCCCGTGGACAACTATACATTGTAAATACATGTAATTATGTGATATTTTCCACAGACCTAAACTGCGTCTGCGCATTAGATGACGTGGCAAGTAGGGAAAGATTCTCCGGTTTAGCAGATGTGGAATTAAGATATTTACACAATTAAAGGGAATATTTGGTCTAACTTTAGTTTAAGTAAAACTAAGATTAATTTGTTAGATTTACCCTGTACGTATCATGATGTAATTTAACTGTGTTTAGTACTGTAAATAATTAATAGTTGACAACCTACCATTCTATGAGGGAGGTGGGTCCTGCCGCACACCGCACTCTGCTCCCAGACCCTGTGGAGTTAACACTCTGTTCCTAGTCACTCTTAAGCTAAGACGGTTGTACATACGCACCATAAGGACGCTTGCTTGCTCAAGCAATTACACTAAGCAGCCTCATCGTCATTGGTTAACGATCACTCCCTCTTCACTAGCTAAATAACCTATACGAACTGGCCAATTCAAGGGGGGATTAGCTATGAGATATAAGAGAAATTGTTATTGTAGGTGAGTTAAGGTTAAATTACGTTTCGCCTAACTCTATGAGACTAGTTTGATTTACTTAAGAGGAAATAAACGAGTAACGACCTATGAGTTGTTTATTAGTAAATACTATAAATTTCTTACATAGCGGTGTCCCGGCAGGGATACCGACTTGTATATTGTTACGCTGTTCGCCTTTCCGTTCCCACAGATGCAGCCGTTACAGCTGGGCTAGGGGGATTATGCAGTATGTATCCGTGTCATTCGCGGAGTTTAAATTAGCGAGTGTTACAAGTTCTTTTGTTTCTTTCGTTCCTGCCACTGAGGGCAATTTTATTTCATACCATGCTGAGAATGCATTTGATTATTTTGATTGTCTTATGTGAGCTACCAGTATATTTAATGATGTTTTGCTTGCATTAGAAGTACCAATTTATTGTAGAGAGAGAGGGGCACGAATTTAAGTTCCTTGTTAATTAATCTGATTTATGCGTTCGCGCTTGAATGCAACGAGCCTTGATCAGAGGCAGTCTCTTCCCAGCCAGCTTTAGTATCGGGTGCTTGTACACTCTCTCTCTCTCCCCAGTCATTTTTATGCCGAGCTGGCGTTTTTGTTTAAGTTTATTTTTACTCATTTGTTTGTTGACTGAGGAAAGTAGTTATTTTATTTTGTTTTTTAACCGTGTTGTCTTTGGAGGGCCAGTTTGGCTCACCGTGGTCCTCTCGCTGCCTTTGTTAACGTTCCCCAACACACGTACATACACACACACCCCTAACCCCTACACAGTTAATCCCATCTCTTTGCACAAGGCTAGTGAGAACCATCGTGAGCTACTAACTGCGTTCCCCCCTTGGACACGGGTTAAGTAGAAAGTTGTCACCACCGGAAGTAAGTGGGAGGTGTTCCTGTAGACTGTCTCAGGCGGTATTACTTCCGGTAGTGACGATAGTAGGCTAGATCTATAGGTAGGCTGTTCCGTTTTGCTATCAAAGTACAGAGTGTTGCGTTCTTAAGTAAGTACTTTTCCGTTGCGCAGTTTTTCTCTAGTTTGCGGAGTGTCAGTGCTGGGGTCTGCGTTATTTTTGCAACGCAGTGGAGGCCGATCATCTAAGGCTGACTTGTTGTCTTTTTTGTAATAGCCCCGGGCCCGCTACCGTAACAGTGGCGACCTCGCATCAGGATATCCTAACAGTGCCTTCTTCTTGCTAGGATATCGTTACCTTGGCGTTCTCTGTGCTTTGAGGTGAGTTGATGTGTGTGTGTAGTTTCTCAGTCAGCATTAGTATTTCATTATTCAGTACTGCCATTGAATTGTCGCCATGGAGTCACGCGTGTCTACACCAGATCGCGTGCGTGCTGAGTCACCTGTGGATATAGAAAATATGGAACAACGAGGCACATAGCAAAGGTACTCCTCGTGTGAGCCCTGAGTTTGACTATGGTGCTGAGTTGCTCTCGTTTCGCTACCCCACTATTACCATCTATGATGCCGCCGAACCAGTTTAGAGCAGTTCCCCCAGGTATGTCTGGTGCTTTCCCTGGAGTTGTTCATTCCACTCCCATATACCCTGGAGTCTTGTCACCGGAGGCTCAGTTGCAGTTGGAGTTGAAAAAGATGGAGATGGAAATGCAGCGTGCAAAAGAAGAGAAATGCAGCGTGCAAGAGAGAAGGAAGAGGGAGATGCAGCGTGCAAGAGAGAAAGAAGAGAGGAGATGGAGTTGCAGCGTGAAAAAATGCGATTTGAGCTGGAGAAGACTCGTTTGGAGGTGACTGCCAATAGACCAACTTCAGATACCCAAACCTCAGGCCGTGCAGAGGATAGGGAGAGTTGGTTCTCAAGGAGTCTAAAATTAGTGCCAGCATTTGATGAGTTGAAGGTGACAGAATGGTTTGTTAGATTTGAGAAGAAGGCTAGGGAGTTTGAGTGGCCCAGGCAGCGCTGGGTGGGGTTGGTATCTAATGTGCTGAAGGGAAAAGCTTTGGAAGTGTATAATAGGTTGAGCCCTGAGGATGTAGATGATTATGATGAATTTAAAACAGCTATCCTGAAGGCATATGAACTTAGACCAGAGGCTTATCGATTGTTGTTCCGTGGTGCTCGGAAAAGGCCTGCTGACACCTATATGGCCTACGCTAGGTATCTGGAGGAGAGGTTAGACGAGTGGTTGCTGAGTGAGAGCGCCACTTCGTATAATGAGGTGCGTGAACTGCTTTTGATGGAACATTTTACCAACATGGCTGACAAAGAAATTGGTGTTAAAATTAGGGAGAAGAGATTTAAGACCGTGAAGGAAGCAGCGACGTGGGCTGATGACCGGGTGTTTGCCTTGCGGAGTATGGGGGTCAAGTATGCTAATTTTCAGTATTCCAGGGAGAGGACTGTGAGTGGCCCTGCCTGGGATAAATCTCCCGTGAATCAGTCCAAGGGAAGTACAGAGGAGAAAAAGAATTCAGGGAGAAAGAGCCCTGTATCCAGTTCGAAGCTAGTTTGTTACTTTTGCAAACAGAGTGGGCACATCAAGCCTAACTGCCCTAAGTGGAAGGCCTCCCAAAATGCCAAACCAGTGGCACTAATTGTAGGTTCGAGTCAGGTGAACGAGAGGAGTTGGGAGAGTGGTAACGGTGAGGGAGAAGTCTGTGGAAAGCTGGAGTGCAGCCGGCTGTGCTCGCTGCCAGCTCAGGCTGAAAAGGTTACCCAACATGCTACGCCACCTCCGGATGAACTGCCTCAGAAATCGTCCCTAGACTGGTGTAAACCTTTTATATGTCACGGCACAGTGAAAATTCATGGGATCAGTTATCCAGTTACTGTGGCTCGTGATACCTGTGCACAACAGTCTGTGTGCAGAAACGTGACTGGAGGGCCTGTAAACTCAGGGAAGTATGTGCTGTGTAGAGGCATGAACTCAGATGAATACTATGATTATGTTCATGTGGAACTCGATTGCCCCATTGTTCAGGCTGCAGCTCAAGTAGCTGTTGCTGATGTAATGCCACTAGAGGGGGTTGATTTTCTGCTGGGGAACGACCTGGCTGGAGAGAAAGTATTTCCATCTCTTCCCCCACCAGTTGTTGTGGCAGAGAAGTGTTTTGACGCCCCAGAAATTGGTATTGAAGTTGATGCAGAAGTGGAAGCCATGTTCCCGGTCTGTGCAATTACACGATCTATGGCACAGGTTGCAGCCGGGAGGAAGAACTGGTGAAGTCACAGGTTCTTGGGGTCGACTGTGATGAGGCAGGGCCACCAATGGAGGAACCTAGTGAGCAGAGTGTTGCTGTGGTGGGTGAGGAGAGTGGGAATGCGTGCATGGGTGCCGCCCCACTTCCCACTCAGGATACTAGAGGTGGTGCTGAGTGTGTCTGTGTGGAGACTGAACCCAGCCCACCGACTGAATTAGAAGAATTTCAGGACGCTGGGGTCGACTGCGGGGATGCAGGACCACCGTCAAACACGCCTGAGGAACAGAGTGCCTCTGTTGAGGGTAGAGGTGATGATGTCAGTGTGGAATCTGACATTCCTCCCCCTGTCGAGTGTATTAGAGGTGACGCTGAGATTGATTGCCCTTCGCAATCCAGTGTCCCGACCAGTCCCTTATCTCAGTCCTCAGTAGAGCTGGCGGGTGTTGGGTCAGCAGAATTGAGGGTGAAGCAACAGGAGGATGTAACATTAAAGCCCTTGTTTGCTCGAGTAGGGGAAGAAAGAAGTATGGAGTGTGGTAAGGAGGAGTTCCTGATTAAAGACAATGTTTTACATCGCCGATGGACGCCCACTGGCGCCACGATGGATGGAGGAGTGGGTGAGTTAGTGCAGGTGGTGGTGCCTGTGCAGTATAGGGTGCCGTTAATACAGTTAGCACATGAGGGACCTTTAGCAGGTCGCCTGGGAAACAGAAAGACAGTGCAGCGCTTAAGATATAACTTTTGGTGGCCAAGTATGCCGGGACAAGTTGCTGCGTACATCAAGAGCTGTCACACGTGTCAGATAGTGGGCAAGCCTAATCAAGTTCTTCCTGTGGCCCCTTTGACTCCCATTCCTGCAGTTGAACCTCCGTTTACCCGGGTAATCATTGATATTGTGGGCCCTTTACCTCCTACTTCTGCTGGAAACAAGTATTTGTTAACCATAATGGATGTTACAACGCGATACCCAGAGGCTATACCAATCAGAAGCATGCAGGCGAAGTCAGTAGTCAAGCAACTTATCCTGTTCTTTACTCATTTTGGCCTGCCCAAGGAGTTGCAGTCAGACCGTGGAGTAAATTTTACGTCTAATTTGTTTAAACAGACAATGACAGAGTTGGGCATCAAACATATTTTGTCCAGTGCCTACCATCCGCAGTCACAAGGTGCCCTGGAGAGGCATCATCAGACCTTAAAGACAATGCTGCGCACCTTCTGCTATGATAGTGGAAAGGATTGGGACCTAGCGGTACCCTTTGTTATGTTTGCAGTGAGAGAGGTACCAACTGAGTCGTTAGGGTTTTCACCCAATGAGTTAGTGTTTGGGCACAGAGTTCGTGGTCCCTTGGATGTGGTGCGAGAGGCCTGGAGTAACAACAAATCTGGCAACCAGGAATCCATGCTTGACTATGTCTGCCGCACTCAGGAGAGACTGCATTGCGCTTTAGAGCTTGCCCGTGACCATCTAATCGGGGCTCAAGCGAAAATGAAGGCTCATTACGATAAGAAGGTCAGAAGTTGTGAGTTTAAGCAAGGAGATGAAGTTTTGGCACTGCTGCCCATGCAAGGAAAACCTCTGGCGGCTAGATTCAGTGGTCCTTATATTGTGAAGAAGAGAGTTGGGGAACTTGACTATCTAATTGTTACCCCAGATAGGCGGAAGAGTACTCAGTTGTGCCACATTAATATGTTGAAGCCATACTACCGCCCAGTTGATTCTCATTGTGGGATGACTGCTGATGTCTCTCACCGGGATGTGAAGGACGGGGAAAGGAGGACGTGGCATCAAAGGAACGTGCTGTGGAGGGAGCTGTTGGTGCTGGTAATGTGAGTAGTGGACCAGGGTTACAGCCACAGTCCCTGAAGGTGACTTTGGAGTGGACGTTGAGGGAACCAGGAGAGCGCTCCTGTAGTTTTGGTGGTTGGTAGTGAGTTGGAGGAGCAGGAGGAAGTGCTTAGTCGTGGTGAGATGTTACCAGCTGACCTATGGGGAGGGCAATGGTTATGCAGCTCTGGTGGAGAAATTGCGACACCTTGATCCAGTAAAGCGAGAAGAGCTGTGCAACAGATTATGGAAACATCCGAAAGTTTTTGGAGATTCACCGGGATTGACAACTTGGGCTACTCATGACATTGACGTTGGGGATAGTAAGCCTGTAAAATTAGCTCCCTACCGCATCAACCCTATCAGACAGAAAGCTCTCGATAATGAGATCAAGTATATGTTGGACCATGGATTGATCAAGAGGAGTTTCAGTGAGTGGAGTTCACCAGTTACTTTGCAGCCGAAGCCAGATGGGAAGGTTAGGTTGTGTGTGGACTTCCGGAAGGTTAACTCACTGTCTAAGACCGATGCTTATCCCTTGCCTCGGGTCGATGACTCCGTGGACAAGGTGGGAAATGCCACTTATATCACCAAACTTGACTTAGTAAAGGGATACTGGCAGGTCCCGCTGACGGAACGGGCTAAACAAGTGGCTAGCTTTGTTGTCAGTGGTGCAGTATATCAGTGCCAGGTGATGCCTTATGGATTGAAGAATGCTCCAGCCACTTTCCAGAGGCTTATGGATAAAGTGGTGGATGGCATACCTAATTGTGTCGTTTACATCGATGATGTCATTGTGTATGACACCAAGTGGGAGGAGCACCTTGATCATGTGGAAATGCTCATTAAGCGGTTGGAGGAAGCTGGCTTAGTAGTCAACTTGGACAAGTGCGAGTTCGTACGTGCTAAGGTCCAGTACCTTGGATTTGTTGTAGGACATGGGCAAGTGGCTCCACCTCGGGCTAAGGTGGATGCCATTTCCAACTTTGCAGCACCCCAGTGTCGCCGTGCCCTCCAGCGATTTTTGGGCATGATCGGCTATTACAGACGATTTATTGGGAATTACTCCACAGTGCTTGCCCCTCTTACTGACTTATTGCAAGGATAAGAAGTGGCAGTGGACAGCCGAGTGTGAGCAAGCTTTTACTACTGTTAAGTCTCTGCTGTGCCACCACCCTATATTGCGTGCACCAGATTTTGACAAATCTTTTGTGCTGGCATTTGATGCTAGTCGAGTAGGGGTAGGAGCAGTGTTGATGCAACCGGATGAGGGCCAGGTTGAACATCCCATATCATACTTCTCAAAGAAGTTTAACAGAGCCCAGAAGAATTATTCCGTCATAGAGCAGGAGTTATTAGCGATTATCCTGGCCCTGCAACACTTTGCTGTCTACCTGCCCCCTTTTGGCCCTGTGATCAAGATTTATTCAGACCATCATCCCCTGCAGTTTTTGAACAAGTTCAAATTTAAGAACCAGCGTTTGACCCGCTGGAGTTTGCTTTTGCAAGAGTACAATTTAGAAGTTAGGCATATTAAAGGGATTGATAACGTAATTGCTGATTGTTTATCCAGGGAGGGGTCAGGGTCTTGATTCGAAAATTTTGATCCAGGGCTCAAAATTTTCCCTTGGGGAAAGGGCGTGTTACGCTGTTCGTCTTTCCGTTCCCACGGATGCAGCCGTTACAGCTGGGCTAGGGGGATTATGCAGTATGTATCCGTGTCATTCGCGGAGTTTAAATTAGCGAGTGTTACAAGTTCTTTTGTTTCTTTCGTTCACCTGCCACTGAGGGCAATTTTATTTCATACCATGCTGAGAATGCATTTGATTATTTTGATTGTCTTATGTGAGCTACCAGTATATTTAATGATGTTTTGCTTGCATTAGAAGTACCAATTTATTGTAGAGAGAGAGGGCACGAATTTAAGTTCCTTGTTAATTAATCTGATTTATGCGTTCGCTTGAATGCAACGAGCCTTGATCAGAGGCAGTCTCTTCCCAGCCAGCTTTAGTATCGGGTGCTTGTACACTCTCTCTCTCTCCCCAGTCATTTTTATGCCGAGCTGGCGTTTTTGTTTAAGTTTATTTTTACTCATTTGTTTGTTGACTGAGGAAAGTAGTTATTTTATTTTGTTTTTGTAACCGTGTTGTCTTTGGAGGGCCAGTTTGGCTCACCGTGGTCCTCTCGCTGCCTTTGTTAACGTTCCCCACACACGTACATACACACACCCTAACCCCTACACAGTTAATCCCATCTCTTTGCACAAGGCTAGTGAGAACCATCGTGAGCTACTAACTGCGTTCCCCCCTTGGACACGGGTTAAGTAGAAAGTTGTCACCACCGGAAGTAAGTGGGAGGTGTTCCTGTAGGCTGTCTCGGGCGGTATTACTTCCGGTAGTGACGATAGTAGGCTAGATCTATAGGTAGGCTGTTCCGTTTTATTATCAAAGTACAGAGTGTTGCGTTCTTAAGTAAGTACTTTTCCGTTGCGCAGTTTTTCTCTAGTTTGCGGAGTGTCAGTGCCGGGGTCTGCGTTATTTTTGCAACGCAGTGGAGGCCGATCATCTAAGGCTGACTTGTTGTCTTTTTGTAATAGCCCCGGGCCGGCGCTACCGTAACAATATATTAAGTACTTTTCACATTTTGGTGCCCAAAAAGAGGGCCCCGATTTGTTTACCAGAACTATTAAACATTTTTCAAATTTTTGGTGCCCCGACTGAGTGAGGAAAACCGATGTGTGCCGAAGTGCTGAATGTGTTTAAAGTTGCTTTTGTGGGACACAGTTTACTACCACGTTCGGTTGAAGTGGAAGACGTGGACGTACGTGTCTACAGAGCTCCGGGAGGAAAGGCAAGCTTTTTGTTTGAAGATGAAAGGCTGAATGCCGTACTAGACTGGGAGCATGACCGTACGGTCCTGTTCCTTGGAGGAAATGATATCCATGAGGACGTGGAGGTCAATGAAGTAGTGGAGAATATTTTAGCAGTGGTAGGAGCCATAGAAGACTTTTGTAAATCGTCAGTAGCCATAACCCTCCTCGAGCCAAGGAACCTACCATATGGCTCTCCAGTTCGTTATGGAACATATAAATTAATTAGCAGAGCTGTAAACCGAAAGTTGCAACGGATCAAGAAGGGAAGGGATTTCATACATTTTAATCCCAAGCCCTTCCAAGCAATGTTGAAAGCTGATGGTATACATTGGAACCATCATGGTAGGGAAGCGGTTCTGCAGAAATTTATAAATTATGTAATATAAGAAAGGGGAGTTCTATGCTGTACAAGCTATGGGTGGGCCTATGGAGTATTGAGGTAATTAATTCTGAGCTCGGGGAATATGGGTGTTTTGGCAATTGAGTGTGTGGATGAAATAAAACCCTAGAGGTTTAATAACCCTGGGGGATAGGTTGAAAATATAGACCTAATCCCTGCACTCCTCAAAATTAAATGAATAATTAGCTGAGCTGTAATGAATATTACGAAATTGGGAGAGGGGATAATTTGCACAATGAGGACTTAATCCCTACCCTCTTCAAAATTTTAAATAATCAAATCATTACTAAGTTGAGGTAAAATTGTGGTTGGAATCCATAATTAAATTATTAAATTAGAACTCCGTCAACATGTCTGTTTCTTTATTTCAAAGATCTTCTAGTAGTAAGGCAGGATGGGTAACTAGAGCCATAAACGAGTGTAACCAGTCGTTGGACCAAATACCTCTGTCCAAGGAGAGAATAAATACGAGTAGTCTCCTAAATATTCTGAAAGATCGATGGAGTAAGTTCGAAGAGAGTTACTTAACTTTAGAAGCGGCTATAGTAAAGGCTGAGAATAAGGAACTCTTAGAGTCAGAAACTACGAAGTTTGAAGACAAATTAGAAGAATACTTAACTGTAGTAAAGACATTAGAGTCAAAATTAGCTGACACTACCGCGGAAACACAAGTTGTGGCACAGCAGAGTAGAGCTGTGTTACCACAAATAACGCTTCCGGAATTTGATGGAGAGCAGAACTGGAAATCCTTCTGGGAAACAGTTCAGATATTTGGTACACGATAGAACAGATCTCCCTAAAGTCACCAAACTTACGTATTTGTTAGGACAGGTCAAAGGAACACCATATTAACTGATAAAAGAATTACCAGTAGAAGAAAATAATTATGAGGTGGCTTTGACCATCCTTTGACAAAATTACGAAGACAGGGAGCAAGTTATATATCAATTACTAAGGGCTCTAGTAGAATTACCCACGCCTAGGCACGATTTTGATTCCTTGCAAAAATTTAGAATTGCACTAAGTTGTAATTTAAAGGCTTTAGGGACTTACGAAGATATGAAGACATCAGATTGGGTGCTTTCAAGAATTGTGTCCTTAAAGCTACCACCGAAAACCAAGGATGCTTTGTATGGTAGGTACCAGAAGGATAATTTCTCCTGTGAAGAGACTGAGGAAGGCTTGATGCTACTCTGTAAACATTTGCAAGGAACATTAAACACTACTGAGGTCAAACAGAAGACTGAAGTAAAGAAGAAACCCACTAACCAACTGATTGGGAAAGTTAAGTCAGAGAAGACTAAGTATGTGCCTAAAGAAGAGATAGGTACTTTCCTTAGCTCCACAAAGGCCGAGGATAAAGTATTAAAGATAAGGAATACACATGCTGAGGATATTAAGGAAATAAAACCTTCCATGGTAAAAGACAGGAAAGTTTGTGTCTTTTGTGGTGAGCAACATTCCAGTGTATCTTGTCAACCGTACCCTGATTATGCTTCTAGAGTAGGGAAGCTTCAGGAACTGGGGTGTTGTATAATCTGTATGAACTCCGAACATACTGCCGCGGACTGTAAGACTAAATTAAATCTTTGCTTTAAATGCAAAAAAGATCATCATCATAGTGCTTTATGCCCTAGAATGAAAACTGAGGTTCCTAAACCTGCAAGCGTCAATATGACATTTGCAAAAGGGAATGCTCCATTAGTAATGCCAGCTGCAGTACCAACAGCAGATGTGAAAGTATTGTTTGAGAATAGAAACCAATTAGTATGTACCCTGTTTGATACGGGTGCTCAGAAAACTTTCATTTCTGCAGACATTGTGGAGAAATTAAAGTTACCAGTTATCTGCAAGATAAATCTAGCCATTACAGGATTCTTGACAACTAGGAAGGCTTAGTCTTTTGATTTAGTTAGACCTGTAATACAATTAGGCAGATATAAATGCCGTATAACAACGGCTGTGCTTGATACTATGGAGACAAGTATATACATAATGGGATTGAAGGAAACCTCTGATCATTTACAAAGCTCAAGGATAAGGTTGGCTAAACGGAATGTGGAATCAGATACTGTGGGTCCCATAAAAATGATAACTGGTTCTGATTATTGTGGAAGATTCCTACATAGGACTTTCAAAAGGCATAAGGTACAGTTGTTCAAGAGTCCAGGAGGTAACCTTATTATGGGTCAGTTGCCTTTTCCAAAACAAGTTAAATTAAGGAGAGGCCAAACTAGTAGACTCAGTCTTTGTTACCCCCACACAGTCATTGATGGTAGCTAGAATAGGTGCAGAATTAGAACCTACTCAGATAAATGACTTGTTGAATGAAAATATTGAACCTGTACACAAACTGTGGGACCTAGACAGTGTAGGTATACACTCTGAGGAACCAACCCCTGAAGATAAGATAACTTTGGATCTGTATAATCAGTCTGTGGAATTTAAGGATGGACAGTATTGGGTAGGATTACCATGGAAACTAAACCATTCAGAGTTACCAACAAATTACCAAGCAGCTAAAGCTCAGTTAAATTCTCTTCTAAGAAAGTTGAGAGATAAACCAGAACATCTGATCCTATATGATAATATTATAAGGGATCAATTGAAGAATAAAATTATAGAAGAGGTAGAATATCCTGTTAACCACAAAGAAGGACACTACTTACCACATCATGCTGTAAGCAAGGGTTCAGTAACTACTCCCATAAGGATAGTATTCAACTGTAGTAGTAAAGCGTCCAAGGGATCAGCTAGTTTGAACGATTGCCTATACTCTGGACCTACACTAACAGAGAAGTTAGGGAATGTGTTACTAAGATTTAGAGGGAAACCTTACGCTTACACAGCAGACATTAGTAAGGCTTCTCTCAGAATAGGACTGAGAGATGAGGATAGGAAATTTTCAAAATTCCTCTGGCCTCATGATCCTCAAAATGAGGATAGTCCATTGAAAACTTACTGTTTCCGATCGGTGCTCTTTGGTTCTTATGCTAGTCCTTTCCTACTTTGCAACACTTTAAAGTATCTTTTTGAAAATGCCAAATGTCCAGAAATAGGGCAGGCTTTTTATATGGATAATTTGCAAGGTGTTGCTGATACAGAGTCGGAAGCTTTGAAGGCTTATGAAGTAGCCAATTCCGAATGTGGGAAGGCAAATTTGCCGTTACAGAGCTGGAATACAAATTCACCGCTTTTGAGGAATAAAATACAAGAGAACTATCCAGATTCTGACATTCCCAAAATTCAAAATGTGTTAGGTCTTAACTGAGATACAACAATTGATGTAATAAGTTTGAAACTAATTAAGTTCTCTGATGTCACTCTCACCAAGAGGTCCTTGTTAAGTCAGGTTTCCAAGCTATTTGACCCATTAGGATTTGCCTGTCCTATAGTTATTAGGGGCAAATGTATAGTACAGGAGGCTTGGCGAGAAAACTTAGACTGGGACACTGAATTGGATGAGACATATGTGGAACAATGGGAACAGATTAGAAAGGAGTTTGAAACTACATCAAGCATATGTATTCCCAGGAAAATAAACAGTAATGAGAAGTCGCACTTACACATATTTTGTGATGCTTCTCAAAGGGCCTATGGAGCAGTAGCTTATTGCGCAACAGGAGAGGATAGTAAGATTATAATGTCCAATGCCAGAGTTGCGCCAATTAAAGAAAGAACCCTACCTCAAATGGAATTGGCTTCCATAGAAGTAGGAACTAAATTGGCCAGGTATATAACCACAACTCTTGATACTCAGTTTGAGGATATTTACATATGGACTGACAGTGAGATTTGTTTTTACTGGATAGGAAAGGAAGACAGCAAAATTCCTTTCGTCCGTAACAGAGTGAAGACTATTAAAGAGCTGTCTTCCAAATTTAATTTCATGCATGTGTCCTCCAAACAAAATCCAGCTGATCTGCTCTCGAGAGGTTCGACCGTAAGGAGACTGATCAAAGATAACTTGTGGTTTAAAGGTCCAAAATGGTTACTCACTAAGGATTGGCTTGAACAGAAACAGTACAGTATTGCTGAGATTAGTGTAGTGAACTTGGATCCTATTGTACCTCAGCTAGAAGTAATTGACATCAGCCGATTCTCGTCAATTAGACAACTTCTAAATACTACTAAATTGGTTGTTGAATTTCTGAATAAGAAGGTGGGGTTTCAGAAATTAGATCCCCTAGAATACTGGCTGAAGAGAGTACAAAGAAATTCTTATGGGGAAATATATAAACTTTTAGGCCAAGACACTGGAAAAGGGAATAAGCTGATGAAGAATTTAGGCTTGTTCTTAGACGGAAAAGGTCTGATAAGATGTCGAGGCCGATTGGTAAAGGCTGACTTGCCCATCCAAACCAAACATCCCATTTTATTACCTAAGAGTGGATACTTTGTACAACTTATTATAAAGGAAGCCCATGATTCCACTCTCCATGAAGGTGTACCGCAGACCTTAGCCCAAATTCGGGAAAGGTACTGGATTCCTAAGGGTAGACAGGTTATTAAAAAATATCTCAAAAACTGCATCATTTGTAGGAGGTATGAGCAGCGACCGTATATCTACCCAGGACCACCAGCCCTACCGAAGGATAGGGTGAACATAAGTCGGCCCTTCCATATAACAGGAGTGGACTACACAGGGGCTATAACTGTTACGGGTGAGGAAACTCCCCATAAAGTTTACATTTGTTTATTTACTTGTGCCTACACAAGGGCAGTCCATCTAGAATTAGCGGAAGACCTAAGCTCAGAGACATTCATCAATGTCTTTCACAGATTTGCCACTAAAAGATCTTGTCCTGGCAAGTTAATAAGCGACAACGGAACTAATTTCGTTGGAGCAGCACCCTTACTGTTGAACCTAATGAACGAGCCAAAGGTTGAGTCGGCGCTGGGAATCCGAAATTGTATTTGGCAGTTCACAGCTCCAAGAGCTCCATGGCAAAATGGATTTACCGAAAGAATGATTGGTATTGTCAAGAACTGCCTGAGGAAAACATTACATAAAACTAAGATCACGAGAGAAGATTTAAGAACAGTAATAACTGAAATTGAAACCAGGATTAATAATAGACCCTTGACTTATCAAGATGACACTAGCGACTCACTAAAGGCCTTAACACCGGCTCACATGTTATATGGCAGGAAGCTCCATCCGATGCCTTGTGTGGATATCCAGGAAGAAGTTGATGATCTTAACACAGAAAATAATGATTTAGGACATCTGTAGGAGGGATATTAACGTCTGAAAAGGGTGCTGGATACTTGGAATAGACATTGGAGAGAAGAGTATCTTTTGAGCCTACGCGAGAGGTTTTATGGAGCTCAAGCGGCCAGCAACAAATCAGTTATTAACATAGGAGATGTGGTCTTAGTGAAGACTGAACAGCCAAGATCCCAGTGGCCATTAGCTAAAGTGATCTCCACACACCCAGATTCTGAAGGGGTGCTGAGACTCGTAAAAATAAAATGCAGGGGTCATACCAGTATAAAAACTATTGATAAACTGGTACCCCTTGAGTTAGCAGCCACTCCGGATCCAGAGGATGGTGAAGATCAAACGGGTCAAGAGGCGCGACCTAGTAGGGCCGCAGCACAGGGTTCTAGAGAACTATGGAGGGAACTCTTGGCTAAGGGTCATATTACATGATACAACGTATCATTTTCTGCCGGCCCCAAAACTGTGGGAAATATTTTCCCCCAGAGCAGTTGCGCTCTCTATTTTCATCATAGTTATCCCTGGTTAAAGGCAGAGGAAAAATTGAGACCGTTGTTCATTGTTCAAGCGGTTTTAATAACCTAGAAATTACGTTCTCTTTAATAATTCTTGTTACTGATAAATTATATGCTACTGCATTTAACCCCCGTGGACAACTATACATTGTAAATACATGTAATTATGTGATATTTTCCACTGACCTAAACTGCGTCTGCGCATTAGATGACGTGGCAAGTAGGGAAAGATTCTCCGGTTTAGCAGATGTGGAATTAAGATATTTACACAGTTAAAGGGAATATTTGGTCTAACTTTAGTTTAAGTAAAACTAAGATTAATTTGTTAGATTTACCCTGTACATATCATGATGTAATTTAACTGTGTTTAGTACTGTAAATAATTAATAGTTGGCAACCTACCATTCTATGAGGGAGGTGGGTCCTGCCGCACACCGCACTCTGCTCCCAGACCCTGTGGAGTTAACACTCTGTTCCTAGTCACTCTTAAGCTAAGACGGTTGTACATACGCACCATAAGGACGCTTGCTTGCTCAAGCAATTACACTAAGCAGCCTCATCGTCATCGGTTAACAATCACTCCCTCTTCACTAGCTAAGTAACCTTTACGAACTGGCCAATTCAAGGGGGGATTAGCTATGAGATAGAAGAGAAATTGTTATTATAGGTGAGTTAAGGTTAAATTACGTTTCGCCTAACTCTGTGAGACTTGTTTGATTTACTTAAGAACAACTTTATAGACGAGTAACGACCTACGAGTTGTTTATTAGTAAATACTAGAAATTTCTTACATAGCAGTGCCCCGGCAGGGATACCGACTTGTATACATTAAATACTTTTCACATTTTGGTGCCCAGAAAGAGGGCCCCGATTTGTTTACCAGAACTATTAAACATTTTTCACATATACCTTCAGCGAATGTAAAAAACTGTAAAAAATATGAATAATCGTTTTTGAACCACACAACTCGTTTTCTCATGTGTGATGAACAGACAACATAACTTTTACATATGAGGAAAATTGGATCCTGTAACAAATATTTAAGTGACTGTGTAAAACCGCTTCCACTTATAAGTAGTCTACTACAGGCGATGGCGTATTGAAGGTTATTTATGACATTAGTGTATTAGTTTTATTCCCATGTCAACTTTGTTGGAACAACCCCATTATAGTGCCTAGACCACAGCAGACGTGAGACATAAACAGATATATTGGTGCCACATAGAACTCATTACACACCATCCCCTATAGTTCTTATAAAATTATAGAGTCGATTGCACTATATCCTGTATGGAGATTGCAACAAATACTGTACTTCACTGTACATTGAAAAGAAATATATATTTTGCCGCTGAGGAAACTGTGAGCCTGTATCTGCATTTGCCGTGTGAATATATTTCGTGTGAGCGTTTGTTGTTCCTACTTTTTCCATGTAAGTGCATGTCGGACCACATACCCCTGGTTGTAGATGTTAGACCGCGTGTTTTTGTCGCCGAGGTCTACGTTTCTGTGGGTATTGGTCCACGAAGGAAATAAGCTGTCCCCAAAAAGTACATCGATCGGTGTCTCTGAAAATTCTAACTTCCAGAAACCGAGGAGCAGAAATGCAAATTGTTCCTACTCTTTACCTCTTTTCTTGAGAACCATTCCTTTACCTTGATTTCTCGCTTTCACATAATCACAGTTTCCTCTCCATTTACGTGGTGAACATGACCCGGTATGATTTAGTCCCACAGTGGAGTCGAACCATCCTCTTAACGCAACATCCAGCCTCACCGCCGTTTTTGTTCTCCACACATCTTATAATATGAAGAAAGATGTGTCTATCAATATTTTTCAGTATGGAACACTCAATATTTCGTAAAACAACATGGCTTGGAACAATTTCATCAACATCTGAGTAGCGAGAATATAAATGTGTGCTGAAGGGCGGCGTTACAGTCCTGTGATGACTTAATTACATAAGAGAGTCACTGTGGTCACTGATGCGCTTGATATACTCAGATTATTGTATCTGATTGCCTTAACCCATATAATCAAATCAGCTTTGCACTATTTAGTAAATATAAAAGAGGAACACAACATTTTTGAATAAATAATTTACACTAACCTACTAATTTTCACCATTCTGTCACTTAAAAGAACACACACACACACACACACACACACACACACACACACACACACACACACTAACATAAACCGTGCACGCGTAGGAACAAGTAGCGGGAATGGACTTAGAGTATGAATAAATGGCATTGCTCCTGGAGGTACAGACCAGAGGGTGAGACAGAACATGCAAATCTAGACTTTTTTAGGGGGGGGGGATAGGGATGATAAGCTCTTCCCTACACTAGACGGTGCTATTTCCCTGGAGAGAGAGAGAGAGAGAGAGAGAGAGAGAGAGAGAGAGAGAGAGAGTAAAATATTAAAGACTTTTCAAGGACCACAGAAATCTTTGGACAATTTCTAGAGAGCTCAACTATGGAAAAAAGGAAAAGCTTAGAATTTAACTGGAACATCTGAAAAATTGCAGTACTTTATGAGCAAAGCAGCACTGTGGAAAACTCTGTCCCCCCCTCCACACCAATAGACCCTCCAGCAGTGGGGTGTATACTGAAAATAGGTAGAGGAAACACATTCCACGAATAAAATGCCTTTAGCGAACTTTATGGGAGAGGCATAATTTTGTAATAAATAATAAGCCACATATCCTTAAGTATTTACTACTATAAACCATGCATTTTTCATTTATGAATTCATATTTCTATTTAAATTTATATGTGTATAGTTTCTTCTCTATTCGTTAATGAAAGCCATGAGAGTGCTGAGTACCCCATGACACCTCCAATATAAGAGGATTCTTGTGGCAAGCAAGTGCATCAAGTCAAAACGATCCAAAGAGGATTATAGTAATCCATTTCGTTCAGTGTCTCACGTTTTTGAAACGGAAAATTTGACAATACTTTATTTCTTAGTACAATGCATCAAAACATTCAGAAATATTATTTTTCACATGGCGGGCATTATACTGGTGACAGTATCTGGGCACAATATATTAACCGTTTTCTCACTCGAGAATTAAACATTTCTGTGATAAAATTTTCATCCAACCCCAAGTTTACGATAATGTGGCACAGAATTCGTACAACCTTTGCTGAGCAGTTCATGGACGCATGAATAAAGCTCTGTGTTCCTTAGATTTTTGCACTGTTGCTACTTGGGGCGCATTGCTTCATCCTTACGTTCTGCACAGAGAAGATCACCAAATGAAGGTCTAGGTAATAAGGGAACAAGTGCGCTTTGAAAGAGCGTCACGAGCGAGCGAGCGTTTGCACATACGTCTATCAACGTAATTTCATCTTGATGTAAACTTTCAACATTTCTGGTGAGGTAGTTGAGCAGTAAAAGAAGAATCATTGAGTCAAAATATTTACTTTCTCACGGTTTCTCTCCGTCACGTATTCGCTCTGGATGTGCATATAGCGAGTCGCCGTAGCATTTATCACATGCGCAATGTTCAGTTCTTTGCTCCCGCATTGCTGTGTCAACGAACTGCGTCGGTAAACGCTTGACTATTTATCGCATGATAAAACCCAGAAATGGGGCGGTTTACCCTTGCTGATTTCACCCCCTAAACCTAGGCAATACATTCATATAAAATTATGAGCGTAATATCCGATATTTAATTGTTAGAATTCATGTATGAAAAAATAGTGTTACAACAGTAAATCTTTTCTATTTCGATTTCATAGTGGAGTATGTCAATTGAAGCCCTCAGTACATTCCCTTGGAAAGCTGGGATTCCATGGAGTTTTTTGGTCTCATAGCAAAAAACAAAATTTGTTAAATGTATACTACCTGCTGAAAGAATCTCTTCTCTATTTCACATAGTAGAAAAGTTATTAGCCTCTGAAAACCATCGTGGTCTGGCCGTGACGTGTCGGTCCGTGGAAGAAAGACAAAAATAAATGAGTAAATAAATAAACACATCACAGTAGTCCCAAAGAACTGGTTTTCGCCAAGAAAGATCCACCATTGACATATTCAATCTCTTAACTCATACCATCCATCAATCAATTGATCTTTTTGGAGAAACTCATGCAGTAGCTCTTGATATCTCTAAAGCTTTCGACAGAGTATGGCACCGTTCCCTGCTGTCCAAACTCCCTTGCTATGGACTAACGTCTTTTGTTCCTTTGATTTCTTCTTATCTTAGTGACAGGAAAATAAGAGTAAAAGTAGATGATGTATATTCGAATTTCCACTCAATTAACGCCGGCGTGCCGCAGGGATCAGTTCTGGCGCCAACCCTATTTCTGGTTCATATTAATGATCTCTTATCTGTCACTCACAATCCCATTCACTCATATGCAGATGACTCAACACTACATAGTTCATTCACACTCAGACATTCATTTACAAAGTCTAATATCTCTACCTCTCAACTCAGTACAGCCATCTCCATAAATCAAGATCTATCTACAATCAGTGAATGGGGACAAAACAACCTTGTCTCTTTTAATGCTAGTAAAACTAAATATATACAGTTTACTAATAGACAGATATTGCCAGATTCGTACATTACCTTCAGTGCTACTAATATTCCCATCTCCAAAAGTTTTGAAATTCTTGGTGTCTCACTTAACAGTGCCCTCAGCTGGACCTCTCATGTCAGATCACTTGCTAAACCCGCCTCAAAGAAACTTGGATTATTGTACTGAGTCCGTTACTTCTTCGCCGATGAGCAGTTAGCTATAATTTATAAGAGTCATGTGCGCTCTCAGCTTGAATATTGCTCACCCTTGTGGAACGGTTGTGGAGAGGTTGCATTAAGACAACTAGACAAAATTCAGAATAAAGCTGTTAGAATCATTAACAACCCTGCCATTACATATAAACTACCTCCCCTGCAAGTAAGAAGGAATGTTGCCTCCCTCGCATTATTTTACAGATATTTTTTTGGCAAATGCTCAGACGAAGTTGCGTCCATGATGCCACCTCTCCATGCCGATGCTCGTGCTACACGGGCATCTGGTAGCGCTCATGACTGGAATGTCACTCAACCATACTGCAGAACTTCTGCCTATCAGAATTCTTTTATTCCCTGAACTGCATCTCTCTGGAACTCGTTTCCCCAGAGTTGTTTCCTCCAAATTTCAACCCACAACTGTTCAAGTCTAACTGTTACAGATATTTTATGAACAGAGGACACCAGTAATCTGGTGTATGGATTATTTTTTTTTACCCATTTGTTTTTCCTTCCTCCGTTCTGTTATTTATAAAAAAAAAAAAAAAAGACGATCTCGGTTACATGGAGGTATATGTAGGGAGTATTTATCAACAGGCATCTACTTTACAATGATTAAATCATAATAATAATGTTCAAACAGTGATGGGACTCTTCAAGACCCTGTGATTCCATTATTCCAGACAAATCCAAACACTGTTTTCATTGCCTGGAACCAGCACTGAAGCAACCCTTCGTTCCAGAAAGCTGTTTGACATGTTAGTTATTTATATACGAGAACAACTGTGAAAAAACGTAATAAAGTATTGAATCACTTTTCTATTTCTAAACATATCAGCTGTGCTAAAGAAGTCTATCTATCTTTCTATATATCTAGGCTGCTTCCCCCAGAGAAAGGACCGTAGCCAAGAGAGGACGACACACTCCCAATTTACTCATCCAAACACACACACACACACACACACACACACACACACACACACACATTTATTCCTATCTTAGCCTCAAGGGGAGAAGGGACAGATCCTCACCGCACCACCGTACGAGGGTCAACTGCGCAGTGCAATCACCGATATCCACAGCAGGGCCCGATAGCAGAGCTGGTTTACTCCAACCACATCATAATGGACCCATCCCCTTACCCGCACCTGACCTGATCAGAAGAAGAAGTAAAATAAAGAATTAATGTACAATTCTTACACGACAGCTTAGCCAAATATATACTTTTTCCATAGGGACTTTTTCCATTCAATCTGCCTCTTCATGTTGCTCGTTCTTCTAACAAACGCACTCTTCCACAGCCAAACACGTGTAGTACTGGGTGATTGGCAGGGAATTTATTGTGCATGTGAAAAGTAACTCGGTGTGGTTCTCGAGATACGTTTTCAATTTTTTTTTTAACTCATAACTTTAAAATTATTACATATATCAAAAGTTGTAAAAATGCAGATATATATAACCTCCAGGAGTGCTCGAAATAAGCAGACGACATAACAACCATCAATAATGGCACGTGATCAATTCGTCTCCAAACAAATTTACGTTGTAGGACAAATGAAGTTCCGATATGCCCTTTAGCATGGTTATTTTGTGATTTGTTTACCTGTTATTTTTTTTATGTACTTCATTGCGTCGAGAAAACTAATGTACATAATACACAATGAGGAAACTGAGAAATGATGTACATTTGCATACAAATATTACCTCTCTTGTTTCTTTTGCTCATATTTTCTGTTGATAATATATATATATATATATATATATATATATATATATATATATATATATATATATATATATATATATATATATATATATATATATATATATATATATATATATATATATATATATACAAATATTACCTCTCTTGTTTCTTTTGCTCATATTTTCTGTTGATAATATATATATATATATATATATATATATATATATATATATATATATATACTGTATATATATATATATATATATATATATATATATATATATATATATATATATATATATGAATGGCTGGTACATTTGCCCAGTGTTAGGTTAGGTTAATAGAGACAGTATTTTCATTTTTTCTTTCATATTTGAGAGCGGGTCAAATGGCTGGAGAAAAGAACGATTTTGCATACAACTATTTATTTATCTATCTGTCTACTGTATAGCCAGACGCATTAATCCCGTACAGGGTGGCTACAGACATGTCGCCTCCATGTCACTCTGACCCTTGTCCTTTCACTGTCCTCCTCCCAACTTTCACTCCCTCTCTTACATACCTCTGTACTCCATCCCTCTTTCTCATCCTCAATCTCCCCCTCCTTCTTCCCCCCTCAAAGTTATTCTCTCACTCTCCATCTTCTCCACATGGCCAAAAAACCTCAGTGTATTTCTCCTAACTGTTTCTATCATACCCACATCCCTACCACAACGCTCCTTCACTTCCTCGATTTACCAGTCTGTCTCACCATGTAACTCCACTTGTTCCTTTCAAATAATTCATTTCCACTGCTCTCACTTTTGACTTGCGTCCTTATACAAGGTCCAAGTTTCGTCTCCATACGTTACAAATGGGGATCACAATAATCACAGTACTAGCATGCAGGGACTTTTTTACTTCCATGCCCACTTCCCAGTTTCATATCTCTGCGTTTAATGAACCAGCAACCTTTCTTCCCTGCTGTACCTTTTCAAGTATTTCGTCCTCCAGACATCTGTCTTTACTCATCACACTACCCAAGTACTTAAATGCACTCACATTTTCCATCTCCTCACCATCCAATCTCACTGTGCATTCAGTGTCTTCATTTCTCTGGAAGACCACAACTTTACTCATCCCTATATTCGCATTTAGATTCCTTTTCTTACGTTCTCTTCCAGACTTATTCACCAAGCCATGCAGTTCCCCTTCGTCTTTACTTGACAATACAGTATCATATGCAAACAACAAAGCTGGAAGTTTCCAAACGCTACCTTCTCTCATTAGGGCCGCTCCAACATCCGCTGCCCTACCTCGCATCTCTCTTATAACTCCATCCCTGTACAAAATGAGATGCCGTGGAGACATGATAAATCTTTGTTTCAATCCAACATCCAGATTTAAAAATTCACTCAGTTCACCATCCACACGGACTCCAGGCCTAGCACCCTCATACATACTCCTGACGGCATTCAGCAGCTTCCCATTTACTCCACATTCTTTGTCTATCCACTCTGTCATATGGTTTCTCCAAATTCATGAAGGCTGCTTACAACTTCCTTCTCTTCTCTAGAAATTTTCTACTAAACGCCTTAGGATGAATATCTGATTTACACAACCTCTTCCCTTCCTGAAATCTCCTTGTTCTTCTCCAGCTAATTCCTCTGTTATATCCCTAACTCTGTCAATGTCCTACCATATACAATACTTTTCCTCTTACACTTAGAAGACAAATGCCTCAATGATTACCACACACTTCATTTTCCCCAGTTCCTTTGTACACGGGATTAATTATACCTTTCTGATTTGAAACGAGAGTAGCGTGAATTCTCACCATTAGGATTTCAGCTGCATTCATTAAGTGGAACTATAATGCTGAGAGGCATAATATGCCATATAATAAATGGTGAGGAAGCTGTTTTAGTACAGTGATAAATTTATTGATACACGCTCTTTACTTTACTTTTCCATCTGTGCTAGTATAAATACATTATACTACTGTCACATACCCTGCCATCATTTTCAAACTTTAATGATTTAATGGTAATGGCGCGTGCGGAGTACAAAACAAAACTATACTCATGTCATGATATAAAGCTTCAGAAATCTCGTATGCCTGCTATATTAATTCACAATATTAGATACTCAAAGCTTGTCCAAGTTTAAGCAGAATAATACTGTAGTATATAAAGTATAAGAAAACTGAAGAACATATTGAACCCGTCATCATGGCCATGAAATATAAACTCCTAACCTTTTCATTCCGAGGGTTTTCGTTTTTATTGTTATTGTTGTACTGCCCCATTTTGTCTGATCTGACAGACCCATCATTCACAGGCAAACAACCCCCCCCCCCAACCTGCAGGGTCATCCCGTACAATGAGTCGATGTTCCCATTTGGCTGACAGCACCCTGCCACAGCGAGGCTCGGGGATTAGTGTGGAGGTTTGGTTCCTGAGTGAAAGCCGGATTTGCATCTCACCACCCAGTTAACAGGGATGCCATAGTAGGCTTCACATTACCCTGTTATTTGGTTATGAAATTACCACTGATTACCACCGTATAATTTTAGTCAACTTAGGACAGATCTCTGGGTGGAAATAGATTAATGAAGGCTGTATCTAATTTATATTCAAAAGCTATATACAATCGGCTCCTGGATGCTAAAGTTGAGTATATGTAATTTGGGATCAAGTGGTTAATGGTAGTAATGCATAGGGTAAATAGAGAAATTATAACAGAGAAAAAAATTATGTTTAACAAACTCCATCGTTCGCTGGTACACCAAAGAAATGACACATGGACCTTCCCTTGTGTACACTCGTGAGCCGTGACGTCTGATCATTCAATAAATTTTTCAGTTAATGAAGCGCGTTTTGGGCGAGCAGAAAGTATTGTTCACAAGTGTCCGTCTATACCGAAGCAGTCATAGCCACGCAATGTATGCACGGTATTACTCTCTCTCTCTTACATTCGTCTTCCCCGTTACCAGTTCCTTCTCTCGTTTTCTTTCGTTGTTACGTCCTATTGTTTTCTTCATTCACCGTCTATGCTTTATAACACACCATAACAGTGCAATCAGTGGTGTAGCTCCCACTGTGGCTAGAGTCACTAGAAGACATGTTTTAACAAAACAGAATTATAGCATCGCTAAGCAAATCAATCATCACTATTATAATTCCAGACATCAACCCTAAAATGTCTTTCTTTAAGCAACAGCTTCCACAGGAAATGCACTAGAACTTGTTTGATTTTCTTAAGATACTCATTTTTTTCTCATGATACAAGTTACAATAGTATTAATGTGTTTCGGAAACTCGGTATCTTCCGAATATTTCCATGCACAACTTTCGCATAAAAACATCATATGTGAAAAGTCTGTAAAGAGTTTATTAGAACAAAGCTAAATTATGTTAGCCCAGCTCGAGCCACACCTTAACTACTATTAAACAAACATGGGCAAGTTTCAACAAGTTACAAAACTAAACCAGAATAATAAGAGAATTCATTAAGAACTCAAATACATATTATTAATTCATGAACAAATATAAATATTTCCTTTCAAGGAAAACACGATAATAAAGTACAGAGTTCATCAGTCCAGGCAAAAACTCATCTAACACATTAAATTTAAAAATTACATCACCTTCCGTCGAACTGAACAAAACGAACAATTACCGAACACTTCACGGAGTGTCTCAATAACATCCCTCCTCCTCCACCCAACTTTGCACTTCACACAACACATCCAGTAGCACATGGCCACCATGGGATGGAAAACATGCAGCCATATATTATCCTTCATGAACCACCACCAGGAATTCACCCGTCAGAAACCACCCAAACCAAGTGCATCTAGCGCTATGCCCATACTGCAATACAACTCTGCACCACGGCACACATAACTCATGCAATACACTTCACATCACAAGCAATCCGTCAACATAACCTGAACAAAAAGTGGTCGTTTTCCTGCAGTACACTGAGCTACGTTCAAATGTTTCTGGAGCTGAAACAACAGCAACAACAATAACAACAACAATCACCATTACATTTCTTGTCAACAGTGCTGGAGTCATCGAAAACCCTAACACTACACTCATCAACAACACTTATTCTAACACTTCATCATTTCCTTATTCACTTTCCAAAGTCAAGCATTTTGGTGTTGCATTCACATTTTTTTTACTTCATACACTTTAGCAGTATCTTTATCAGCTTCAACAACATTTACTTTTCTCTCCCTTAAGCGTTTCATTGTTCGCAAAGAAAATTATACACAGCTCATAGTCTGTATCGTCTGTTATCGACACCTATTTTTGTATTTACATTTAGTTTCGCTCCTGCCAGGGTGATACTGAAGGCTTTTAACGCAAGAATTAAATACTAAATATTCCTCGCTATAACTACAATGTAAAAATTTCTTAACACAAATCTTTGATATTTGGCCGTAGCCGAAACTCAGTGTGAAATCCATTATTTGTCAAGATTGGTCAAGGTTCCTCGCAAGGTAATTTGGTTGATTTTGAGTGACCTTTAGGCCTATTTTTTTTTTTTTTTTATAAAAATACATGGGAACTTGGCTGCCTAAATGAAGTATAGTTTGCCGAGATCGAGTAGAAAGGTCAGTGGACACCAGACTAATTTACATTGGTAAGGTTGGTAGAACTGATACGGCATCATACAAACATGTCAAGTACTGTATGTTATCAGTGGATGGGTCGAATCCTTGATATGGCAACATTCTCCCCAGCTGAAAACTGTATAAAAGGCTATTTGTACTTCCAACTGTTGGGATAACGCGCTTTATTATCAAAGAAATGAGTGAGTGAGCGCAAGAAATATTTCATCTAGGTAACTTAAGCTACCATTGTCCGCATGTGGAGATGTAGGAGGACTACTGGCCCCCAAGGAGGAGCACTGGGACTTGGGAATAGGCCCTGAAGCCTTTGCCCAAAGTCGGACACGTAAAATAAAAAAATATATATATTCTCTCTCTCTCTCTGTTCGTTATCTTTGTATCAGCTCTCTTAACGTCCTTACTAATTAACTTTTTCCAATGTAATTTCGTCCATATGAAATTTCCTGCTTTTCCTCGTCACTGCTGTCTATTAAATTTCCTTCCAACGTTCATTTTATCCCTTCCCCCTATCCCTCCGCCTCACACTCTCACTTTGTATGCAAGTCAGGCCCTCCTCAGTTCAGTGCGGGAAGTTTTGCACTGTTGCAAGTGTTTTAAAATCAGTTTTGGAAGCTCTCCTGAAAAGCGATAAAATTCCTTGGTGCATAAAGTGAGTAAGGTGAGGTTATTGTAAAGTGAGATACGAAGCAGTTACCGAATATCTGATATTTACTGATTTCCAGATCAAGGAGAAAGAGAATAAGGAAGAACCAAGGAAATAAACAGGTACCAGCAGCCTGAGTAATTTGTTTCAACTACAAGTAATGAGTTACAGTAAATCATAATTATGTCAGAGTTACCGGTGCTTTGTCATTATTATTACTGTAATTATTCATTCACCATTGATGGCACCACGCCTGTCACAACGGTATTGATGAACATGATACTGGTTAGCAGAGGCTGTAGAAATTTGGTTTGTCTGCACGCCTGTTGCATGCCAGGAGTGTTAAATGAGTAATGATCGTATGTTAGATATTTTATGTCTGAGAATAGTTGCTGGTCGCTGTCAGTTGTCGCTCACGTCTCTGCCTCTCGAGTTTGTCTCCTTCCACGTTGTCTCTCTCTGTGTCTCTGCTGCTTCCCGCTCATGTGCATGAGTATGTAATTAAATGCTGTACTTCTGTATATTTCCCTCACCCCTCTTGTACATCAGATTCGCAATATTGCAGATGTCCTTGTCAAGTGTTTATTAGGGCAGAGGTTATGCAACTGGACAGAGGCGCGCGCGCGCGCGTGTCTGTGTGTGTGTGTGTGTGTGTGTGGTGTGTGTGTGTGTGTGTGTGTGTGTGTGTGTGTGTGGTGTGTGTGTGTGTGCGTGTGTGTGTGTGTGTGTGTGTGTGTGTGTGTGTGTGTGTCGGGGTTTTTGGAAATTTGTGTATCAAAGAATACTTTAAATGTTACTTGAAAATATGGACAATGAACTGACTTGTGAAATCAAGCAGTAAGTTTTACTTTACGACGGCTTACTTCGCCGATTCTCTAAGGATGAGAGTTTATAAACTTTCTCAACAGTACAAAGCAGAGACTAGTTACTTACGAGTGCTGTTTGTAGTACTGTTAGCCTCTCGAGAAAGTGACTCCACCCCTGACAATCAATTACTAATACAAATAGTAATAATCAGGTTCTTGCAGGTGCATTAACTCATGGTTGGCACAACAGATTTAAGCTTAATAGAAAAGGACTGGCTTAAGTACCAGTTATGAATAATGCAAAGCGTTTATGCAAACTAGGAGCAGCAACTAGAATAAGCTTAATGTGGAGAAATAAAACACGAGTTTAACTATACATTAAGCTCAAAGGAAAAGAACTGTAAAATTTATTAATTACAATGAAATAAATTTACGTTACATGACTCAAAATGACTTTAAAATAACAAGGAGGATACACTCACTCGCTCATTCAAACGCTGACACTTAAACCTAGGAAAAACGAAAAGAAATACTGGTCAGTGGAGGGGCTAAGCGGAATGACTGGACGTCGATACGTAGGACTGACGCTGGAATACGCTGCACGCTCTTCGCCGATTCACATTAGGTGGAGATTTCAGGAACTCGCTGTACAACGAACCTTCTCTCACGACCATCCAAGCCTGACTAAGTTCGAATTATGGAAGGGGGCGAGGGATGGCCGTACTTGCTTCAACGGTCAACGAAAATAAAGTGAGCGATACACTCACAATAAATCACTCAGCGAAGGCGCTAATTCGCGCACAAGGACGATCACTTATGAAACAGTGAAAAATGTTCTGAAAACCGTCCCAATCGAGTGAATACGTGGACGGTTAAACTGAGCGATACACAATGAGAATTCCACTAGAATTCGCGGTTTTCACTCTGAATAAAATGTTACGAACTTATAAACCCGCTTGCGCCAATTCGTGACAGTGTGTGTGTGTGTGTGTGTGTGTGTGTGTGTTTACTCTCTCCTGCACTCAGTGTCTATGTAAAGCTCTCTCGCTTAGCGCGTGACCTAATTGACCTGCTTCAGTTCTAAATCACTAGGACTGGGCATTCTTCAATTGTGCAAACTAAACTAGAAAGCTATGACGCAGTTATTTATCTAGCATCTGTTGCATTCCATAACAATATCTGTGCCCTAGTAACTGGAAACTGTGAGTACCATAATGAACAAATGGATGTGCGGTCCATTACTGGGAACACTCTGCTAATACCTGGCTATTTTCCTTTTTCCTATTTCTCAGCTTCCTTGTACCAGTGTCGTCAAGAAGTAAGGTGGTAGACATTATTATATGTCAATGACTCCGACGCGCGCATTAGCCTTAACAAACAAAATCCTTTGTAACTTCCAAACAAAGGTTTTAAACATTTATTAGCATCTAACCTTAATCCTCAACCTCTTATGCAAAACCGCTAAAACACAGTTTGTTATAAACCCAATTTTTCCATGTCCCCCCCTCCCCCTTCTTAGAACCTCCTGGCTCTAGAATGACGATACGTACAAGTTTACAGTTCTGATTCAGTTTAAATCAAATTTCTTGGACGGATTAAGGGGCACCAAATGATAGAGTTATTTAATTTTGAGACCACTCAGTCAAAAGTAAAGGCCACAGGACAATCTAAAACATCTGGATCACTAACTCATAAAGGTTTTATTTGATCTGATCAAACACTGTGAATGCGTTTAAGATCAGCCAAAATGAAGCGATTCTACTCCGAGAACAATAGATCAAAGACATAAGTCACATGACAGCATCAACCTAAATACCTTCAATTCATTTTGGACTAAGCTTAATGGCAGAATTGTTGGTTTTTCAAAATTGAAATATTTCGTAGAGGAATTGGTCAGAAGTCAAGGTCACAGAGCAGGGCCAGTTCGATCGTAGGGTGACTCTTAGGCGCGGGTATTGCGCTCTTAGAGTGCTATTTCTTGTTATCATCTCGAGACGGTTTTATTCAGCTCAACGGATTATTTGCAAAGGAGGGTAGTAGTCAGAGCCATTATTAACCCCTTCACTACTACGACGCTCTGCTAAGTTGAATAACTTGGAAAAACCTTCATATCTTTCTAATGCAAGGGATGTGTGTGTGTGTGTGTGTGTGTGTGTGTGTGTGTGTGTGTGTGTGTGTGTGTGTGTGAAACTACACGAACAGTTTTGGTCAGAGTTTAACCAAGAATGGTGGAAAGGTTGATTTAGTAAGAGAGTTGACCAATGGTCATTTAGATCAATAGGAAAAAGTTCAGTTGGCAAGACCAGTTTAAACAATTTTAATCCATTTTAGTCCAAACCTGGGGGAAGAGTCAACGACAAGGCGAGAACGAAGGAAATCTAATTTTTTGAACATTTCTAAAACAATTTGATATCGTTGGGAGGGTTCAAAGACACTCATGAATTTAACCTGTTGTATCTTTTTTTTTTTTTTTTTTTTTTTTTTTTTAATAATGATAGGTCAAAGGCGAGTGGGAATGTAAACTTAATTTTTGTTTTCTATCCAAGGTACACCAAATTTCCGGGAAAAGTTCATGGTAGAGCAAGGATGAAGGTTTTCAACTTGCGGAACAGTCAGTCGAAAGCCACGGTTTCAGAAAAAAAAAATAATAATAAAGTTACTTGGCAGGGCCATAGTAAATAAATTTTCATCCGATAAAACTTGATGGAACTGCTGAAGGTGATGCGAGAACGAAAGGAACGAAAGGAGTACTGTTTGTTTTCAAAACAGTCTGCGATAAAAGTCGCACAGTAAGGTCTAATTCTGAGACATGCGTGAATATATATCAATAAAACATCGAACGAAGTTTTGATCTGCTTATAACCAAACTTGGCGGTTGTGTTCAGCGCCAGACAACATGCGAATCTACCGATTTTCAGAAAAAAAAAAAATAGATGTATGTTAATTGCTAAGTAATAACTGATTGTCTGATTAAATTGGCAAAAAAATTACACATACATTAAGTGTAGGTTTTAGAATTGTTTAGATTTTGGTGCATTCATCCAAAGATGTAGATCACGAGTGAAGGTCAAATTTCAGGGTGTAAGAAATATCTCACAAATGCCTGAATCGATCAGGATCAACCTTGGCAATACACTGTGTGAGGGTATGGGAAGATTTTATTTATATTTTGGCGCATAACGATCAACGGGCAAAATAACGGCCGTGTCACAGTTCGTGAGTGATGTCGCAGTATTCTCTGAAAACCGTCTCTATTCATCTTGAGACTCTGGTTACTGAAGTCAGTGCTCAAGCTATTCTTTTCGAAACGTCTCTGAATAAAATAGTCTGAAGGTAACAAGCTTAAAAAATGAATCGTAGTGAAATCATTCAGAGATCAGAGGTTATACACAAACTGAGAACGGTAGTTCCAGAGTTGATTCACATTTAAGATAATGAATGTTGATAAGACTTGGATCAGAGTTGAACAAAAATGAGTGTGTGTAGCTAGATATGTACTGCATGGCCAACATAATGAGTTGGATCAGAAAGCTGAGCAAAAATGAGTGTGTGTAGCTAAATATGTACTGCATGCCCAACATAATGCCTTGCATAAGAGAGTTGAACAAAAATGAGTGTAGCTAAACATGTACTGCATGCCCGACATAATGACCTGCATCAGAGAGTTGAACAAAAACGAGTGTGTCTAGCTAAACATGTACTGCATGCCCAACATAATGACCTGCATCAGAGAGCTGAACAAAAATAAGCGTCTGTAGCTAAACATGTACTGCATGCCCGACATAATGACCTGCATCAGAGAGCTGAACAAAAATAAGCGTCTGCAGCTAAACATGTACTGCATGCCCGACATAATGACTTCCATCAGACAGTTGAACAAAAATGAGTGTGTGTAGCTAAACATGTACTGCATGCCCAACATAGTTGTGCGTGGATGCATGCAGACTCTTCAGATGTGCAGTTGCCATTGAAATAGTGATGGTAAAGAAAGTCAATACTGCGACACGTTTAAAAGAGCATTATGTGGTGACTCCTCATACATCTGTACTCGAGATACAGGTGAATGAGACACCTCTACAAATAATGAAACGGTCATGGTTGAAAAAAGGGCGGAGCTGGCTAACCACACAGTTTCTGAGCAGCTACTTTTGCAAGAAAATTATTGTGGTCTTTCCGCGGCTCATTACCAGTAAAAGAATATACGAGGATAGTACTGTGGAAGTCTGTGGCGAATTGAAAGACAGAGAAATATGGTTTGTGGCATTAAAAAGGGAATAGTAAAAAAAAAAAAAAAAAAAGCGTTTTGGTGTGACACTTTGGTGTTACATGTGAACGGAAACTCAGGAGGATTGTATGTGGAGTCAGTTGTGTGGGTAAGGTAGGAAATCATTTGACTGTTATACAAGCTGCTTTGATAAGTATGTGAGAAGGTGGTGTGAAATGTTCAGTGCGCGAATTAATAGGGTATGGGATGCTCCGACGGTCAATGTTTAATCAAAGGAAAAAATGATGTATCTGCGGGTATGATTATGGGTTTGTTGGTGTAGTGTGGGTATGGTGTGATAGCAAGTGTGGAGGAGTAGATGTGGGTGTGGTAGCAAGTGCGGCGGAGTAGGTGTGGGTGTGGTAGCACATGTGGTGGAGTAGATGTGGGCGTGGTAGTATGTTGGTGTGAGTGTGGGTGTCATAGCAAGAGTGCTGATGTAGGCGTGGACGAGGTAGCAGGTGAGTTGGTATAGACGTGGGTGCAGTAGCAAATGTGTTGGTGTAGATGTGGATGTGGTGGCAGGTGTGTTGGTGTAGGTGTGGGTATGGTAGCAGGTGTATTGGCATAGGTTTGGGTGTGATAGCAGGTGTGGAGGAGTAGGGTGGGTGGTAGCAAGTGTGTTGATGTGGGCGTGAAGCAGGTGTGTTGGTGTCGGTGTGGGTGTGATATCAAGTGTGTAGGTGTTGATGTGGACGAGGTAGCAGGTGTGCTAGTATAGGTGTAGGTGCAAATGTGTTGATGTAGTTGTGGATGTGGTATCAGGTGTATTGGTGTGGGTATGGTAGCAGGTGTATTGGCGAAGGTGTGGGCGTGGTAGCAGGTGTGTTGGTGTAGGTGTGATTGTGGCAGTGGGTATGTTGAAGTACAGGTGGGTATGAGTATGGTAACAAGTGTGTTGGTGTAGTTGTGGTTGTGGTTGTTGGTGTATGATATTTTAGGTTTGACCGTTGTTACCGGTGAGTGTCCAGTTGTAGGTGTTTGAGCGTAAGAGCAAGAGTATCCTAGTAAGTGTAAATGCTGATGTGTTTGTAGTTCACTGAAAACATGAACTAATATGTATCCTACTGTACTTTGCCAGAGATTCAATCGTAGGCCATTTGATGACAGTTTCACAGGTTTTCACTTGTTGTAATGGAAACAAAAAAAAAATATTTGCTCGTGCAAGGTAGCCTATGGCGGCGTGCACTCGTTTCCTCAAACACTTTTGCTTATTTCTCGGAACTTTGCAATAAACTTAATATATACGAATGAATTAGAATGTAGTCAGGCTTGAAGAAAATTGACTTGGTTCTGCTGGCTTCCTTACAGAAAACAAATGATTGGGGGGTAACTGTAGTGATTTTGCAAAAACACTACTTTTCATGACTTTGAAACCAAAAAGGTCTATACAAAATTGGGGGCCTTAGGGAGATCCTGCATAGTTTCATCAAAATCAGTCCCCCTGCCTAGTAGTAGCTGGATAAGCCCTTATACAGGCAAACAATCATTTATTGTTTTTTTTTTTTTTTTTTTATTTCTTAAAGGAAAGCGAAACGTACACGAGAAAATTCTTATTCTGTACCACGAAAAGAAAGATTGATCAACTAAAAATCTAGTGATAATCGCATACAGCTGCACATAGTCATTTTCTGGTGAGATAGAATACATCAGTGATTGTTCTAGAGTGCATATGCAGTTGTACGTTAAAGTTCGGCTGCTTATAAGTGTGTTAACTGGTGATTAACATTTGCCTGGAATGAAAGCTACCTGTGAACTAGAAATAAAAGTGAAGTTGCTACAAATGTGCGGGTGTGGGAGTCATTGTGCTGTTGTGACTATAAAACAAAGCACAACAAGCCACTGACACGACAGGGAACGATCATCCACTGTGGTGTAGATACAGAAATTATAGGAGGGTTTATGACAAGGACGTAAGCAATTAGACAAATATGTCTGATTTTAAGATCATATGCTTGAATGACGCGTGAATGCATGTGAGGCTCATTTTTACTGGACACACTCTATATAATTTTCATACACATCCAGTACATTTATTGAAGCTGATAATCATAATGATGACAATACGTAAACTAGCTAACTGACAAGTATATTGTTACTCTAAATCAGGGGTGGGGAACGTTCGGCCTCCGGGCCGTATAAGGACCGAAAGACCACGTAATCAGGCCCACGAGGCAATTCATAAATGCAATTTCATAAACTCATGAATGTATATATATATATATATATATATATATATATATATATATATATATATATATATATATATATATATATATATATATAATGTACTGGGCTACAGTTGGTTTAAGTTGATAATTTTTTGTGGCCCGCGAATGATGTTAAAAATATCCTAATGGCCCTTAATAAGAGAAAGGTTCCCCACCCCTGCTCTAAATAGACCCTAATAATCATCAGTTTGAATCTTAATGGAACAAATAAGCAGTACAAAGTCCTGTAGTTGCTGTGTCTGTCTCGTCTTGTGTAATGGACTTCAAGCGTAATGGTACTTCTGTCGAACAGTATTGTTACAGCGTCAGTAATAGTGCCATTAGAGACAGTGATGTGGGAGAAGCATCGTTTGGGGAAATACGAGGTACTGTGGAAGAGTAGGAACACAGACAGAATAAAGAAGTTATACTAACGCATATAGATTCCTGGAGAGAGCCAAGAGGAAAAAATAAATAGGAAGCAGACTGGACAATGTTCGAGAGGAAAGGCATTAGGGAAACAGTGAAGAGAATAATAAAAATAAATAAGAAGAGAAGGTAATTTCATGAAGAGTATTATAATAAAGTGTTCAAAATAATAAAGTTGAATCAAGCAAGAATGTAGCAGCCACATAATTTTACAATAGACAAATTAATAATCGCATGTCCGAAATGCTAGGCAATCAAAGTTGTGCATATAATAGAGAAGAAATATTTGCTGCATTACTTCATAAAAGACGGTAACCATCCAATTTTGTTTTGGCTTATGTATGCCACCTTTTCTTAAAACTCCTACAAGTCAAGTAAGTCTACTGCGTCATGAAAAACCCTTGAACAGAACAACGCAATCAGGTTGTTGGCATTCTTATTACGGAAAAAATGTTCGCTTCCTTTGATAACACGACACTGATGAAAGGTATTCGTAGTTGAAGTAATAAAGAATTCTTTTTGAAGTATTAAAAGAAATTTATATAGATACCACTGCTTTAGTGAGTATTGCTTGTGAACACGATTAGTAATGTACAGGTAACAATACACCTGTCGAACGTGTGAGAACAAGGAAGCATATTTCAACAAAATTGTCGACCATGTAGGCAGCAATATTCAGGACATGGGAGTGGATATGTAACGTCAGGCTTCAGCAACATAATTGGCGAGAAAGTGAACAGAGCTAGATATATTAGCCCATTTAATCTACTGACGTTCTTTTTATTTCATTATTGTTATCAAGGGATGATTTTTCTCCAGGCTTGGTGAGACTTCGGACATAGAGGCTAGATATAGTAGTCACTAATTTCCTCACAACAAGAGGTTTTCCCAACGCTTAATAAAATCGTCTGGAGGTAACACGTATGCAGTGAACATGAGAGACATCTTTTCCAAGGAAACTCACGGCATGAAATTTCTCGGTGTTTTACTTCTAGAAGGGAACCATATTTATGGTAAGCACAGGGTCCGTTTTCTCTCGTACAATCGTGCTGTTAAGTGTTGCCACAGAGTCCACTTAACTTTATTTATAAAGTGGTTTGTGGTAGCTCTCCAAGCTAGTTTTTTTTTATTTTTTTATTTTTTTTTTTTTTTTTAACCCCAGAGTTCGCGAAACAAGAACAGGCGTTAAATGTTGCTCGAAGAGCGTGTGTGTGTGTGTGAACATAATTTCTCAAAACATCTTTAGCCGATATTAACCAAACTTGGTGTAAAAGTTTGATGGTTAGCCAAAGGGTTTTAAGAAATGTTTTTGAGAATAACAGTTAAATATTATGATCACAGGTTTTGATCATAATTTCATCTAGCAAGGGGGGTTAGATCATAGTTTCACCTAGCAAGGTCAATTTAAACAGTTTTTATCCACTTTTGACCATACTGGATGGTCTGAGGGTAACACAAGAACAAAGGTAGTCGATTTTGAGAACAGTCAATGAAAGTAGAGGTAATGGCAAGGTAAAATTCTACCTGTGTCTCTATGTATGAACAAAATAACTAAAGTTTTAATTTGTCTTCAGACAATCTCTGTAGAAGGGTTGGGGCCTGGCCAAGAGGATGACTTACCATTTTATAAGAACAATAGGTCAAAGGTCAAAATCATAAGACAAGGTGAACTTAAGCAGTTTTTATGCGATGAAGACCAAATTTTGTGGAATGGTTCAAGGAAAGGCAAGGACAAAGGGATTCGCTAAGGGGAACAATCAAAGATCAAGGTGACAAGGAAAGGTCAAATGTCAAGATTGCAGGGAACGGTCAACTCAAACAGTTTTGATCCGATCTGAAGCCAATCTTCGAGGAAATGTTAAAGGCCAGGCAAGGTTGGAGTAATTTGATTTTTATAGCAACTGGCCACAAGTCAAGTTCATAGTATAAAGCCCGATGTTCGGTTATTAGGCCAGCTGGTGGGTGAGGGTGTTGCAGTCTTCGAGTGTCCCTTGTTCTTCATGTGATTAAAAGTTACTTCAACAAATAGTAGCATTAATATATATATATATATATATATATATATATATATATATATATATATATATATATATATATATATATATGTGTGTGTGTGTGTGTGTGTGTGTGTGTGTGTGGTACTAAAATAGATATACTCCATTTGTGAGAAAAAAATGCTTCAGTTAATATTTTAGGTAATAATGAAAGAATGTCATATTGCAATGTAATATGCAATATTATGCAATGTATGTAATATTATTACATACATTGTGTTCCCTCAAGAAAAATAAAGAATATATTGTAGATTTAATTTCAGACATTTATTTACAAAACTATTTAATGAACTGCTACCCTGGGAAAAATATAAGCAAAGCATATTACATATCATGATTAATCATTCAGCAGATCTGACATCTCAAATCTGTATTTCAAAAAATAAGTATTTATTTCATTCTTTGGAGCCTACATGCACGGAGGCGAAAGACAGGAACACGAGATAGTATCACAGGCAAGGCAGTTAATGCCTGCGTCGATGAGGAACAGTGGAAAAGGGCCTTTTCATGCCCCCATTTTGCATGGAAAGACTATGTCCACAGGTTTCAGGTGCTTATTAAGCCTCCTTTTAATTATGCAGGACATATTCCTACAGGGTGGAGTTAGACCCATATAATACCAAGTTAAAGAAATGGTACAACCTTTGTCGTGTACATTTCCACGCATATATCATCCATTCTGTTCATCTCATTAAGATTAACTTGTTAAGTTAGACCATCCCTGTAAATTCCATGAAGTAATTCATTGTATTTAACTAATTGTACTTAAATAATATTTGGCATCTCTGAATCCAATGAAGGAGGAGGAGATACACCATTTTTATTTCAGTTCAAGTCAGCCACCTAACGGGAGAGCACTGTATATACCTGACTTAAGGACGCTTGGATTTGACCCACGCAACCCAACCAAGACCGCAAGCCCGTCACTATCTGTCGGTCTGACTTACCTGGCTAGGTATCTTTTAAGATCTGGCGAAATCAAGGGATGCGAGCTAATATAAAGGAGATATTAACAGGTGACTTTGGGTGTCAGTTTATACCCCACTCATTCAGACTCCTATTACTTTAGTTTTAACATTTGGTGTCTTGATGGAAGAATACCCTAATAATTTCTGACAGGTGGTGTGAATTACCAAAATGTGTACATATGTGTTTCCCACAGAGATGATTCGCTCCTCCCTCACGGTCCCACCAACGTACATATATTCCCAGAGGCACATCTGCAGATGCAACATTAAGCACACCTTCACTGATTGCACCCTTCAGTTTACCACCCACTACTCACTGCGTCCATTGCAACATTCACAGTTTGAGGCACAGACACATCGTATTTATAATTTTTCTGTTTTTTGTGAAAGAAGCCGAGAAACTTTCTTTAATACCTTAGAAACTTGCTCCCTTCATCACTCACATTAGCATAATCTTTCACATGACTAACATCTCACGGTTCACATACAGTTCAGTCGTGATCGAACTTGGAAAAGTCAAATTACTCTACTGCATGCCCGTATATCCCAGGAGGAATAAAATCAGTTCCACAGTCTCTCATCACGTTATATTTGGATTGAAATTCGTAAGATAGTATAAATCACATATATTCTTTAGCGACATACAAACAAGACTGAACTACATTTTCATCAAGTATACAAGACTCAAGGTACAAGTGTGCCAAATCAAAATATGAAATGATGAGAACAATTCTCATGTTCTCCTTATGACTTGGGTTTAGGAAGGTGTGGAAACAAAAAGATAAAGTGGTTGGAAATACTATGAGTTTTTACCAAGCACTTCTGTGGTTATGTGAATGAAGGATGTGGTGCGGATCCACTGAGTGATGTGAAGCTTTGTAATTGTGTAGAGTACAATCAGCTAAAGTCGGCTCAAGTAGATGTGCCAAGAAATAAAGCCATGCATATGTAATTCATATTTTAAAGCCAAATAGTCATGCACATACTCACGGTACAAAGTGCAGCCCTTACAGCTGCTTTCCCTGGCGTTATATACCGACCAGTGCGTAAGTGTGTCTTTGTCTGATACCTTTCCGTAGGTAGTTTTCCATGACGTCAGATAACTGGCTCAAGTTCGTTATACTGCGTGCTCATGAAATACCCGTATTGTCTGGCTAAAAGAGTTTGTGATACATTGACATTCTTGAACCAGAATATGTGTTCGACTGTCCTTGTACAGTAAACCAGAAATGACTTACTATGTAAATATTACTCATGTCAGTACCTATATATTAATGTCTATAATTATTACATACAGTCATGTATTAATGCCTACACATGCACTTTGAGGGAGATGTCCTAAGCATACAAGAACGGGTGACTGATCATAAATATCCACATCCAGAAGACCAACACACGTAGACGCCACATGTATCAATTTATATACAGCAAGTGTTATTTACCATGTTATACTCTTGTCTTTCTAAAACTGTTTTGTTCTGCCCAGTACGTATGTAACTATGTAGGCTAAGCCATGAAGGTGGTGTTACTTCTACACAATTATAATAATCCACATATGATCCGTGTGATCTAGTTTTCCATTGCCTTCAGACCTCTCCTTCGGTATGTGCTGTTATTTGAAAACGTTAAATTTTCTTTAAATCAGTGAACTGGAGTTGGGAAGACAGTATAAAGTTCTATTCAGCATATGGCCAAGTCAGAATGACTAAAACAAATAAATTGTATGCAAAACATATTTACAGCTGAAGGTCCGTACCACTGTGAAATGCATCAAGGTATTTAAGTCCATGGTGATTCTTTTACCCACATACCAGTCTTACCTATACTGAAAATCCATATGCATCTACACAGAAGATCCCAAGTAAGTCTGGTGTTACTAGGCATGCCATCGCAATCCAGACACTTAGTTTCTCACGAGAATTAAAGGACATAAGACAAGCTCGCCTGTCTTTGATGTACGTAGGCAACATTTAACGATATAAGTTATAGGCCGAATAGAGTTCTGGTAAATGCATGGCTTGTGTGAAAAGCGTATATATTGTAGCATAGCTATATTGCGTATGAGTAAGGAATAAAAGTAATTAAATTTCGGTGTGTGTGTGTGTGTGTGTGTGTGTGTGTGTGTGTTCAGACAGGTGCGTGATGTATTTGACTCTTTATGTGTGTCACGAATCAAATTCGCGACATTTCCCTTTTGTGAGAAGCCACGAACTATTAGTGGAAAACTCACTGTGTATCGCTCAGTTAACCGTTTCTCTCTCCATTTCGGGGTATACTTTTCAAAACATTCGTCACTGTTTCAAAAGTGACCGATTTAATGCACGTCACTAAGTGCTCTACTGAGCGATACTATTGTTTCTTTATTGTTCGCCCCTGCTTGCCTCAACCGTTAGCCACGCCTTCTTCTGGTGGCTTGTGCGTCCTGCACATACATTGTATTTTGAAGGAGTCCAGTGTTTGTTGTGACGGAGAGAGGTTCTGTGATCCAGAAGTGTTAGAGGAGAGGTCAGCTAGCACCCAAGCTCCACTAGTACGGTTCTCCAGTGCTCCCACCCTTGTTTGGGTGATACACAGCATTCATTGACTAGTATTTCTTTTCGTTTTCCTAGTCTTAAGAGCTTAATTAAGGTGTTTTTCCTAGACATAAGAATTTAGCACTTGTGTGAGTGAGTGAGTGCGATCTCATTAATTTGATTTTGATATGTACATTAAATTTATTTTGTAATCAATAAAATTTAACAGTTCTTTTGCTTGAGCTTAATGTAATGTAAACTCTTGTTTCATTTCTCCACAATTAAGCTTATTTCTCTTATAGCTCCTAGCTTGCATAAACTTTTGCCAACTGGTACTTAGGCCAGTCTAGTATTAAACTTAAAATCCGTTGTGCCTCCTAGGAGTTAAGCGTCAGCAAGAACCTGATACTATTGTTAGTATTAGTTATTTATTCTCAGGGGTGAAGTAACTTTCTCCAGAGGCTACAGTACTAATAAACAGCAATTGAGTGATTAGTCTCTGCTGTGTACTGTCGAGAAAGTTTATAAATTCTCGTTCTTAGAGAATCGTTGCTTGATTTAGTAAGACAATCATTGTCCCTGCTCTTCAATATTATTGAATATTATTATCAATTTAATAATATTTAGCATTTATTTTAAAAACCACGTGTTATTTTAAAATAACCCTTGACAATTGGCGACCTCATTCCAGGATATTAACTCCTTGCTCTATAGCTATTCACGAGATAGTGCTCACTCGTTCATATTTAGCTATTTATAATTAAAGTTTATAGGCACAAGTTTACTGGTGTTTACCGTTAATTTAGCAATTGAATTTTTGCTTTATTAATCCATAGAGTACTTAACTCTAACTAGATAAGACTGGTCACCACTAGCTTGTGTCTGTATTCTTTACTTGTGTTATTAGCATTCGTTTGCAAAGCAGTCAGTACTCAGTTTCGTTTGCTTAATAAATTAGCGCCATGGCTACCACTGTATTTTTACAGGAAGCCAAAGAAATAGGTCTTTCGGACCCAGCCAAAATTAAAGAGTATATACTCTCACGGCATAATCAGGAGCAGCAGCGCGAGAATTGTACCCGTGAAGAGCATAAGATTCAGCGCGAATACGAGCCAGAACAGCGTGAGGAACGCAAAAAGGAGCGCGAATACGAGCGTGAACAGCGAGAACACAAGCAGAAACAACGCGAGCTCGAGTTAGAAAAAGAGTGACAACAGCGCGAACACGAGCAAAAGCAGCGCGAACTCGACTTGGAACATGAGTGAGAACAGCGTGAGGAACGAGAGAGAGAACGAGAACACGAACGTGCTGAGTGAGAAGCACGCGAAAAACACGAGTATGAAATGCTGAAGCTCAAGCGAGATTCCTTGGCTTCAGATACATCTGGTGCAGTTGGTCAAAGATCCACGAGCGTTCCCCCTGCACATGTCCTGGCGACCCCACGCATCAAGCTTCCTTCATACAAGGAAAACGAGCGAATCGAGCCGTACATAGCTCGTTTTGAGGACATGGCAGACATGTATCAACTGGATGAGGCAGCTAAGCGGCTTCAGTTTCTTAGCCTATTTGAGGGCCCTGCCCTCGATATTCTCCACAGAATTCGTGGAGACAATCTCACATATGAGATGATGAAAGCTGCACTCATTAAGGCGTATGGTCTCACAGTAGACGACGCCAAAGTTCAGTTCATGCGAGCTCGTCTCCAAGACAAGGAGACAGCTGTTCAGTTCCTTGATCGTCTCACTGCTTACTTAAATGAGTGGATGGAGAAAGATGAAACTCCTTCCACGTGTGAGGGGATAATTGACCCTATGCTGCGTACACAGCTAGAGAGGTCGTGGCCTGCTGAGCTCATAGCACAGCTTAAGATCTGCCAGGTGAAAGATGCCAGCCAAATGGCAAAAAAGGCTGACGCATTCTTTACTGCATACGGGTATCAAACTCGTAAGCAAAATACCTGGAACAGAAAAGCTGATAAGTCTGGGAAGCCGTCTCAGACTGAACCCCAGCAACAAGGCCATTCTCAGAATAATGTCCAAAGTCCGAAACCGCAGTGGAAGGACCAGGGGCAAAACACTCAGAAACCTGAGTGGAAGAGGTACAACAAGTACCCTAATCAGCAGCAGTATCAGCCACGCAACCGACCGTCGGGACAAACTTTTCGCCACCAGCTCAAAAGAGGCAGGAAGCGAACGCAGCCTTCATTCCTCAGCAGCAGCACGGTGGTCACGTCCCTACCAGTATGGGTACTTCCCCAAAGTTCACTAGTCCCACAGTGACAGTGAACCCCCTCCACAGATGGCCAATGTTCCATCTTCCCAATATAATTCTCAAGGCACAATGTTTGCCGCATCAATTCAGCAGCCTCATGAGTGGCTAGCTGCTTCCTCCACAGGCCCTCCCACAGGTGACAGTACCTTCCTTGTTCAGCCAGGGTTTGTGGGAGGCATTCCTGTGAAGGTCCTGAGAGATAATGGTTCCTCAGGTTGCTCTGTCAAGCAGAGTCTAGTTCGGCCTGAGCAGTATACAGGTCGACAGATCCATGCAAACCTTGTTGATGGATCAGTGAGATTGTTCCCTGAGGCATGTATCCAGGTGGCATCTCCATTTTATACTGGTACGACACTTGCACTTGTCATACCAGAACCTTTATTTGAACTCATCATCAGCAATATTTATGGTGTCAAGGATAGTTGCACCAATCATGACGCTACTCAGACTTCGGCTCCTGCGGTAACACGAGCCATGGCTGAGGCTCCAGACTGTGTCACCCCAGTGATCATTGAATCACCGCAAGATCTGATGTATAGTCAACTTGTTGTACAAGAACAACATTCTGACCCAACACTTGCTGCCGTGCGGAACAAACAAAAGGGTCGAGTGATTAAGTATTCACGGGGAGGTCGAGCCAAGTTCCTTCGCAAACAAGGACGGCTCTACCGTGAGTCACGAACACCCGAGGGCGAGGTTCGACTGCAGTTTGTCTTCCCCACCAAGTACCGCCAAGCAGTGTTAGAATGGGGTCATTGTTCAGCCTCAGGAGGTCACATGGGCAAAAGGAAGACCCAGGGCCGTATCCGAGCTGACTTTTTCTGGCCAGGGATGGAATGAGACATATATAGTTTTGTCTGTTCCTGCAGTGTGTGTCAAAGTAACACCACTAATCAGGGACACGTCCTTCCTGTGCCGTTTGTAACCACACCTGTAATCTCTAAGTCAGTTGAGAGACAGGGTAGTGGTGAAGTGGGTGCAGACCTGACGTCTCGCCCATTGGCCCCACAGGACACATTATGTCCAGGGCTTGTACATACAAATTATGTACCGTAGGTTAAGGGGGAAGTTGAGAGAACTCCGCAGAGGTGACTCGAGGCTATGGAAGACCCGAGTTTGCACAAGAATTCTCAGCTCCCCGATACTAATATAAGTACTGTAGGTTAAGGGGGAAGTTCGAGAAAGAACTCCGCAGAAGCGACTCGAGGCTATGGAAGACCTGAGTTTGCACAAGGATTCTCAGCTCCCTGATATTAATATAAGTACTGTAGGTAAAGGGGGAAGTGAGAACTCCACAGAGGCGACTCGAGGCTATGGAAGGCCCGAGTTTGCACAAGGATTCTCAGCTCCCCGATATTAATATAAGTACTGTAGGTTAAGGCACAGGTTGAGGACCCGTGTGCAGTTCGAGGCTATGGAAGACCCGAGTTTGCACAAGGATTCTCAACTTGCCGACACTAATCGTGTGCTATAATTAATGGCGACCTCGAATGTACGAAGCTTAGGCTGTCACTTGTATTTTTCAGCTAGAGCGTACTTTTCGTAGCATGTACTGATTGCTAGGCAGAGAGAGTAATTTTAATGTAATAAGAATTTTGTCTCATTGACACTTCTGATGCTCCACCTTAATTGGTTTTGCAGGTACAGCAATGAGAGTAGCAGTTTTGCTGTGCGGGCCAGCTGATCATCTGCCGCACGCTGCCGCCTCTTCTCCTCTGCCTTCGTCATCGCCATATTATTATTTACTGTGTCATTTTACACGTAGGTACAGTTACAGTACAACCGTCACACCTACACCGTGTATTACATACACCACGCTACACAACAATTAGTTGTCAGTGTAAATGTAGCGAACTTTCGCTCAGTTTGACCTGAGTACAGGATTTTCAACATCTTCACGGAGTTTTTCCCTCAAGCTTGCTTCTATTAACGTAAATACGAGGTTTTTTCGGTCACTGGCGACTGCGACTTTCTCCTGTAGCAGGATAGCACACACACCACAGTGTGAATCTTGTGTGAATGAGTTAGGATGTGTACATATATATATATATCCACAAATTTTTTCCCATAAGGAAAAAAATTAATTTTGTAGGGGCGTAATGTCACGAATCAAATTCACGACATTTCCCTTTTGTGAGAAGCCACGAACTGTTAGTGGAAAACTCACTGTGTATCGCTCAGTTAACCGTTTCTCTCTCCATTTCGGGGTATACTTTTCAAAACATTCGTCACTGTTTCAAAAGTGACCGATTTAATGCACGTCACTAAGTGCTCTACTGAGCGATACTATTGTTTCTTTATTGTTGGCCCTGCTTGCCTCAACCGTTAGCCACGCCTTCTTCCGGTGGCTTGTGCGTCCTGCACATACATTGTATTTTGAAGGAGTCCAGTGTTTGTTGTGACGGAGAGAGGTTCTGTGATCCAGAAGTGTGAGAGGAGAGGTCAGCTAGCACCCAAGCTCCACTAGTACGGTTCTCCAGTGCTCCCACCCTTGTTTGGGTGATACACAGCATTCATTGACTAGTATATCTTTTCGTTTTCCTAGTCTTAAGAGTTTAATTAAGGTGTTTTTCCTAGACGTAAGAATTTAGCTCTTGTGTGAGTGAGTGAGTGCGATCTCATTAATTTGATTTTGAAATGTAAGTTAAATTTATTTTGTAATCAATAAAATTTAACAGTTCTTTTGCTTGAGCTTAATGTAATGTAAACTCTTGTTTCATTTCTCCACAGTTAAGCTTATTTCTCTTATAGCTCCTAGCTTGCATAAACGTTTGCCATTCATAACTGGTACTTAGGCCAGTCTTGTATTAAACTTAAAATCCGTTATGCCTCCTAGGAGTTAAGCATCAGCAAGAACCTGATACTATTGTTAGTATTAGTTATTTATTCTCAGGGGTGAAGTAACTTTCTCCAGAGGCTACAGTACTAATAAACAGCAATTGAGTGATTAGTCTCTGCTGTGTACTGTCGAGAAAGTTTATAAATTCTCGTTCTTAGAGAATCGTTGCTTGATTTAGTAAGACAATCATTGTCCCTGCTCTTCAATATTATTGAATATTATTATCAATTAAATAATATTTAGCATTTATTTTAAAAACACCGTGATATTTTAATAACCCCGTGACAATGTGTATCTGTGATTTTTTTGCCAAATTCCCATGCCTTTATCCTGGCTGGTAGGAATGAGGACGCCTGTAACACACACTGTATTTTTTTCACTACGCCCCATCCCTCTTCCTCACCATAGAGCAGCAATGGTTGGTCAGAGACTGATGTTTTGATATTATTTTTTTGCTGGTAGAAATGATATCTGAAGTGCCCTGGGTGATTACTGCTAGCTCCATTAATGAGGCAAAATGAAGGCCTGTTAAATACACTGATCCCCATTTATGAGGAGTGCATGGAGCTCTTACCTATGAACTCAGAACTAGTGAAATGACAGAGAATATTCACGTTACCATTACTGTATTTTTCAATTTGCACATGACTGTCCCTTGGTATTTTCATATTTCCGTACATTCGGTGTCCAAGGATGAAAGAGCATAACCTTGGGAACTGATAGATGAGGGGATTAAAGCAAAAAATGTTGCATCAACATTAGTCTAAATCTTAACCTCTCCTCCCGGGACACCTTGTTCCTGAGTGTCGTGCTCGTCACTAGAGATGGAAGATTTGGTACTGCAAGAAGTCAAACTGTTTCTTTATTATCGGACCCTTGGATGTTTATGGTCTAAAACGGAATTTAAAAATAAAAAACCTAATACGACTCATTTTAAAATATATCATTTAATTAATATGACTGTATTTATAAACAATTATGAGATTTATTTTTATAAATCTGCTTCAGAATCTTTGTGCATATGACTCAGAACCTTGGGAAGCATCGCCTAACATCCAGTTGGACACATGGAAGATTGCTGGAGGCAGCCACAGAGCTGGCCCAAATCTCTCCAGGTCACAACGCATGCCTCCTGGTGACAACATGTGACTCACTAATGCGTTTGACTCGGCCCCTGTCGCTAGCAGTGTCTGGCAATAACAGGTGCATTAATTCCTGCCAGCCAGAACATTAACAACAGTAAAAGGTTTCACTGTCCTGTTGCATGTGCATTTCATCAGGTTGTAATTACGGTTTGCTCAATTTTGAATTACAGATGACTATAACAACTGCATGGCGAACATTGAACCACTCGTACATTTACAAGCTGACAGGTACAAAGCGAGGCCAAGGCCGGAACTATAAATTTTCATTATCATGGTAATGGGCGGCTATCTCAACTTCTCTTCCGTCCGGCACAGCTGCGCGATTATTTGATGAACACATCGAATATTTACACTAGCTGAACGTTGCCCAGGTGGAAGGAGAGAGAAAAATGTGAGAGCTAAAAGATGGAACGTGTAAAAATACTTGGGTGTAAAAAGTACCATGAGGAGGGGGAGTATAAGTATATGCAGCCAGTGAGAGAGGTATGCTGCTTGTTATTCCTATTTTACACGTAAAATATATCTCTGCAGTCCTACTGTACATTATTATATTCTACTACAAAAGGATAACGCACATTAAGGACACTCCGATGATTTACCGATTTCAGTTTATTCTTCCTACATCCACATTGCCCTTTTGAAGGTCAGCAGAGACATTGTGTAGTGAAAGATTTAATAACGTCTTTGTCTATCGTTAACTCCTTAAGTTCAAAGTTGTATAAATCCTCTGCAACAATATTTAACAGCACGGGAGTTAACATACAATTCTTAAACATATTTTCACAGATATTGCAAAAATTTTATCCACATCGAAAATTCGTGTTTGGACGCTTCTTAGATACTAATAGAAACGGAACAGATACGTGTCTGCATAGGTAGGTGAGTGGGGAGAGGGTGAGGAAGGAGAAGGATAGGGGGGAGGGATGCAATATGTTTATAGTGTATGAAAAACGGGGCAAGGAATAGAGAACAGAACAGAAGACAGGTGATGACGGTGGTGCAAGGGAAACGGGATAATTCTTCCTTTTGGGAAAAAAAGAATCACGGCACTGAAATTGAGACACACAGATGACTACCATTTTTTATGTGTCGTTTCATGGCCCATGACATTCTCTCTCTCTCTCTCTCTCTGTCACGCTTCCAGGAAATTTAATTGCTTATCACGCCTCATGCAAGGCTTGGCAGGTGTTTATTCCAGTATATATCTAAACACTGTACCTTACTTTTTTCACCACTTTCTCTGGTAATTTAACCCACGGCGTCCCGGGGACGTACTTCCACGTCCTCACGTTTTGTCACAGCTAATCCCGGCTACGTACTTCAACGTCCTGCAATTGCAAGATTCATAATTTCCACAATTTTCAAAATTCGCGCGAGATTTTCGTTTCGCCCGGGTACCCAAGCCTCCCCTACCTGCCGCCAGGCGGGCAGCGTCCTAGACCCCGCGTGACCCGCGCTCGCCCTTGTCTCGGTCACTCACCTGCTAGCAGTGACCCAGGTCAGATGTGGCGCAGAAAGGTCTCTCAGACGAGGAAATCGCATCCGTCCTGGAAGCCTTCACTGGAGACAGTGATTCTCCACTCGATGATGATGTGATGGATCGCGATTACATCCAGCCAGAGGAAGAAATAAGTAGCAGTGATGAGGAGGTCCCTTCGCCCCGAAAAACGCGGTATGTGACATACCGTAAGGCAAGGGAAGGCCCTGCTCCCCAACCATGTGCACAGCTATCTCTCCATCCCGAATCTGATGAGGACGAGGATGAGGAAGATGAGGATGACGGCGGCTTAGGACGTGATATCACCGCGTGGTTGGGAAAAGAGAAAATATCACCACGAGGATCAGAAGGTGGGGCGAGACGACACATAAGGTATGGTGAAAGTACTTTGTCTGGGGAAGTGGCAAGTGGTGTGGTGGGATTGCTGGGAGAAAGGGAAAGTGTTGTGGCGGCAGCGCGGGGTGAAAGTGAGAGTGGTGTGGGGGTAGTGCGGGGTGAAGGGGCAAGTGGTGTGAGGGAGGCAGCACGAGCACGTGGTGCTCGTAGGCCTAGGGGAGAGGAGGTTGAGTCACTCCCCAGCACTTCTTTCGCCCCTGAATATTCCCAAACTTCCTCCCCACAGCCCCAGGATGTGGGGAAAGGAAAGAAAGGGAAGGGAAAGGGTAAAGGAAAAGGGAGAGGGAAGAGAAGTGTGAGTGATGAGAGGCGCCGCTCTCCACCTCCCCAACCTCCCCCACCACCCTCACCTCCCCACCCTGACGAAGGGGACGATGGGGACGTGGCTGGAGACGGTGGTGTCACGTGCCTTGTTTCAAGGAGTATCATAATTTCCTACACTACTGAAACTGTGTGGGAAGGCGAAATGACGCTCATGATAATGGTAAGGCCAGTCAGTAGGTGCTAAGTCAAATATAAAGTTGAAACGGGTGTTATTTTTTCAGAAAAGTAATGTATAAGATGAGAATTAGTGTAAGTGGGAAGAATTGTTATCAAAACTACACCCACTGTGTAAATCTGGTCAGTAAATATGTGATAGCAAGGAAATAAAGTGGAAACGGGTGTAATGTTAGCATGAATAAAACGTATAAGTTGAACATTAGTGTAAGTTGTCATAATTGATGTCACGAGTACACCCACATTCTGGTCAGTAAGTATGTGATAGGAATTATATACAGTGGAAGATGTTGTAATGTTAGTAGTAAGGTATTTTTTAAGTTGAATACTAGTGTAAGATGAAACAAATGATATCGCGATAACACTCCCTGTGTAAGAACGCGAAAATATGACGCTCAGTTCCATCGTAAGTTCTGAAATTATGTGATATCAATTATATCAAGTGTAAACATGTGCAATGTTAGTGGAGAATTATTATATAAGTACAAAAATAGGTTGTAAGTTGAAATAGTTGTCATAGCGACTTCATCGTGTGTGTTATTATGCGCTATTATTATGCTATATATTTACGTAAGGCCTGAAATAATCTCAAAACAGTTCTATAAAGTTGAAAAGTGTATAATAATATTAGAAAAGTATTATGTAAGTAGAAAAAACACAATACGAGTTGAAACAACAGTCACAGCGAGTTCACTCACTACGTAAATAAGCGCTAACATTACGCTAAATGTTATCGAAAGGCCTGTGAATACGTAAAAACAGTTCAATAAAATGTAAAATGGTATAATGTTATTGTAGAAGTATTATGTAAGTAAAAAAAATTATATGTATCATGATTTTAGAATGTTAGCCATTCATCGTGACGAAGTTGGCCGATTTTGCTCGTTTTGCACGATGGTACAATGCTTATTTCTACTCTATTTTTGTATAAAATCAAATATACTCTTTTATCACGTTTTTATGTTTGTAATAAATTCATTTCTACTTACTTTCATTGGTTTCCCAGACTTATAATACCATAGAAAACGTTTGAGGCTCAGACTGCCTAGGGAGAAAACGGGGCCAGGTGGGACCAAGGCATACCTGGTTAAGCTAATTAGGGACCCCGGGGACCAATTTCTTTGCCACCGACCATTGTTTCTGACCAAAAGCGAAAGTTTAAGCAAAAAAAAAAAAAGTCGAAAAATGGTCGGGATTGGGGGGTACCAGTGGTCGAAAAGTGGTCGGGATGGGGCGGGTTAATCCTTTCCTAGTTGGGATAATTCTTGTATTTTATTCCAGCAAACTATTTTTAGCTAAGTGCTAGTCATAGGAATCTTAGACTGTTAATATTGTTAGTAACAACCACCTCAGGTATAATTATTCCCCTGTCCAAAGGAAAAAGGGAAAAAGAAGTGTGTAGTAATCACAAGAGCATTTGTTTTCTTGGTGTAATAGGAAAAGTATATGGTAGGATACTTATTGACGGAGTTAGGAATATAACAGAGGAATTAGTTGGAGAAGAACAGGGAGGTTTTAGGAAGGGAAGAGGTTGTGTAGATCAGATATTCATTCTTAGATCTTTAGTGGAAAAGTTTCTAAAGAAGGTAAAGAAGTTGTATACGGCCTTCATGGATTTGGAGAAAGCATTTGGCAGGGTGGATAGACAAGGATTGTGGAAAGTATTAACAATATATGGAGTATATGGGAAGTTGCTGAATGCTGTGAAGAGTATGTATGAGGGTGCTAAGGCTGTAGTGCTTGTGGATAGTGAACTGAGTGAATTTTTCTACTTGAAGGTTGGATTGAAACAGGCATGTGTCATGTCTCCATGGTTGTTCAATCTGTATATGGATGAGGTTATAAAAGTGGTACAAGGTAGGACAGTGGATGTTGGAGTGGCCCTAATAAGAGAAGGCAGTGTTTGGAAACTCTCTGCACTGTTGTTTGCAGATGATACTGTGTTGTTAGGTGAAGACGAAGGGGAGCTGCAAGGCTTGGTGGATGAGTTTGGGAGAATGTGTAAGAAACGGAATCTAAAGGTGAATGTAGGGAAGATTAAAGATATGATCTTCGAGAGAACTGAAGTCAGTGAATGTACAGTGAGGGAGGATGAGGAGGAAATGGAAAATGTGGGTGCGTTTAAGTACTTGTGTAATTTGATGAGTAAGGATTGAAGTTTAGAGGGTTGAAGTGCTTGAGAGGGTACAACAAAGAAGAAAGGCTGCTGGTTCCTTGAAAGTAGTGATAAGAAACAGTGAAGTGAGCATGGAAGCCAAAAATTTACAACATGACAGTATTGTGATACCAACTCTAACGTAAGGAAGTGAAGCTTGGACCTTGTTGGAGGGACAGAAGTCATGAGTGAGAGCAGTAGAAATGAGTTATTTGAGAGGAGCATGTGGAGTCACATGGAGAGACACACTGACAAATGAGGATGTGAAGGAGCGTTGTGGTGTGGATGTGGATGTGATAGGAAGCGTTAGGAGAAACACACTGAGGTGGTTTAGTCATGTGGAGAGGATGGAGGGTGAGAGACTGATGAGGAGAGTGTATGTGAGTGAGGTGGAAGGGGGGAGAGGGAGGGGTAGGCCAAGGATGAGATGAAGGGATGGAGTGGAGAGGTATATGAAAGACGGGGGTGTGAGCTGGGAGCTGGGCAGTGAAATGGTGGGGGACAGGGAGACATGGAGGTGATTTATTTGTGGGCACCCTTACGGAATAAAGGCGTCTGACAATAGATAAAACAGAGAGAAGAACCCCATGGTCGGATCGACTCTATTACCCTATTTCGGCTGATGTCAGGCGATTATGTTTTAATGAAAGTGAGTCTTAGGAGCCTGAGAATGTTAACAAAGATGTTGCGAGGCAGGGTACAGTTTCATCACTCACTACAGTCGCGTCTATTTCTGTCTGATTTTTTCTAACCTCAGACTGTTTTATTCAATTTGTGGCGGACGGGCTTTAGCAAAAGGGATATTGAGGATTATATTACGCCCCTAAAAAATCAATATACTTATCAATTTGTAGTAAAAATGTTACTTCTGAATAATTTTGGAAGGAAGAGAAGACGGAGGGGGGTGCATGGAACAGCGTGGTGAACTGAAGAGGTGAAACAGGCTGTGGCACAAAAGAAGAAAGCATACAATGAATGGATGAGAAATAGGGGCGTGGAAGAGGTTGAAAGGCGGAAGAGAGAGTTATATGTAGAAAGAAAGAGAGAGGTGAAAAGATTAGTAAGAGAGAGTAAGAAGAGAGTGGATGAGGAATTTGGAAGGAATTTGAGTGTAAAGTGGAGGGACTGTAAGAAAATGTTCTGGAAAGAGGTGAAAAGAGTAAGACAGGGTGGAAGTGAAGTTAGCATGGGAGTGAAAGATAAAAATGGTAGATTACTAGTGGAGAAGGGAGAAAGTGAGCAGATGGAGAGAACACTTTAAGGAATTGTTGAACGTAGAGGATGGAAGTAATGCGAGTATAAGTGGCTGGGGAATGGCTGGGAGAAGGAGGGAGGTGAGGTGACAGGAAGAAATCAGTAGGATAGAAGTTGTGGAAGCAATGAAGAAAGTTAAATCAGGGAAAGCCCCAGGAATTGATGGAGTGTGTGGTGAAATGCTGAAGCATGGGGGAGAGATAGTAGTAGAATGGATGTGGAAGATGTGCAGATTGGCCTGGGAGGAAGGTAGATTCCCGGAGGATTGGAAGTCAGGTATAATTATTTCCGTGTACAAAGGAAAATGGGAAAAAGAAGTGTGTGGTAATCATAGGGGCATTTGTCTTCTTAGTATAATAGGAAAAGTGTATGGTAGGATACTTATTGACAGAGTTAGAGAAAGAACAGAGAAATTAGTTGGAGAAGAACAGGGAGGCTTTAGGAAGGGAAGAGGTTGTGTAGATCAGATATTCATTCTCAGATCTTTAGTGGAAAAGTTTCTAGAGAAGGGAAAGAAGTTGTATGCGGCTTTCATGGATTTGGAGAAAGCATATGACAGGGTGGATAGACAAGGATTGTGGAAAGTGTTAAGAATATATGGAGTAGATGAGAAGTTGTTGAATGCTGTGAAGAGTATGTACGATGGTGCGAAGGCTGCAGTGCGTGTGGATGGTGAACTAAGTGAATTTTTCTCTTTGAAAGTTGGTTTGAAACAGGGATGTGTCATGTCTCCATGGTTGTTCAATCTGTACATGGATGGGGTAATAAAAGAGGTACAAGGTAGGGTAATGGATGTTGGAGTGGCCCTGCTGAGAGAGGGTAGTGTTTGGAAACTCCCTGTACTGTTGTTTGCAGATGATACTGTGTTGTTGAGTGAAGACGAAGGGGAGCTGCAAGGCTTGGTGGATGAGTTTGAGAGAGTGTGTAAGAAACGGAATCTAAAGGTGAATGTAGGGAAGAGTAAAGTGATGGTCTTTGAGAGAGGTGAAGTCAGTGAATGTACAGCGAGGTTGGATGGTGAGGAATTGGAAAATGTGAGTACGTTTAAGTACTTGGGTAGTGTGATGAGTAAGGATGGAGGTTTGGAGGGTGAAGTGCTTGAAAGGGTACAGCAGGGAAGAAAGGTTGCTGGTTCTTTGAAAGCAGTGATAAGAAACAGAGAAGTGAGCATGGAAGTGAAAAAGTTATTACATGACAGTATTGTGATACTAACTCTAACGTACGGAAGTGAAGCTTGGACGTTGTTGGAAGGACACAAGTCAAGAGTGAGAGCAGTGGAAATAAGTTATTTAAGAGGAGCCTGTGGAGTCACATGGAGAGACAGGCTGACGAATGAGGATATAAAGGAGCGTTGTGGTGTGGATGTGGATGTGATAGGAAGCGTTATGAGGAACATAATTGAGGTGGTTTGGCCATGTGGAGAGGATGGAGGGTGAAAGACTGACGAAGAGAGTGTATGTGAGTGAGGTGGAGAGGGAAAGAGGGAGGGGGAGGCCGAGGATGAGATGGATGGATGGGGTGGAAAGGTATATGAGAGAGGGGGGTGTGAGTTGGGAGCAGGGGAGTGAAATGGCGGGGGACAGGGCGACTTGGAGGCGATTTGTTTGTGGCCACCCCAAACGGGATTGAGGCGTCTGGCAATAGATAGATAGATAGATAGATAGACTTATTGTATCCTTTATGACGCAAACTAAATACAGTGAGAGGAGGCAGGTGGAAGTCTCAGAATCATACCTGCTTAACTCTTATACTAATATTAGTTCTTTGCATTACTGACCCGTGAGTAGTTGATAGATGTAAATTTATTATAACTAATAATAATAAGTACAGTAAATGATGGTACAGTGAATAAATGAATTACAGGAAGAAGGGACTTAGACCCAAACAAAAGTGTGAGGATAAGCTTATTATTTTGGTTTCGGTGAGTTTTAGTAAGAGGCTGGGATAAATGAAGTTTTAATTCTCGATCAAGGTATTAATCGTGATAATAGTTGATAATTTTTGTGCTCTAGGTTCACATTGAGCATACCAGAATTATTTGTCATTAACGGAAATAAAATGCATAGTAAACTGCTTGCAGACAAGAGTTAATGACCTTGTGCTTCAGGTTTTCTTAGCACTGAAAGCACTGGAAATGATCGGATCTTGAATTTGGCTCTCTCTTATATTTTCTTTTTCTCTTGAAAGGAATAGTTTTGCAGGCTCGTTGCCTTTGGTTCCTTCTTCCTCACACACACACAAAAAAAAAAAAACTGAGCCAGGGTAATGTGGCAGATTATGGGCTAAACGAATGTGGGGGGTTTATGTGATAACTGACATATTCATCATGTGATTTTTCTATTCTTCCTGTCTTCAAGCGCTTTTATTAGACTTTGGGGACACAACTACGTGAGGGTGATAGAAAAAATCTTCATTAAACTCTTCCACTTTGACCGGTACCCACAAGGGTACATTGAAATTGCCAGCTGGTAAAAAATATATATATATATATATCAATCAATCAATCAATCATTTCCTGTGGCACCCTCGGGGATGCATAGGGCCTCGATGAACTCACACCACCACATCCTATCTTGTGCGAACTCCTCAAGATCTCCCCAACACTCATCTCCAGCTTCCCGTCTCATTGTCCTCACCCACGTCTCTTTTGGCCTTCCTCTACCTCTCCTACCAGGTGCCACCCACCCTGGTGTACCTCGTACTATTCCCTGTCTCCTATACACATGTCCTAGCCACTTCCATCGTGAGAATCTAACATATTCATCGATCGGCTGCACTCCCGTTATTTCTCTAATTCTACTATTTGGTATCCTTTCCCACCACTTAACTCCTAATATTCTTCTAAGTGCTTTATTTTCAAACACCAAGAATTTATTTTCCATAGTCACTGTGCTGTACCAAGACTCGTGTCCATAAATTAAGATACTCCTAACCATTACCTTATAAAGTTTGATTTTTGTATGCACAGAGAAATTGTTATTATTCCAAATATTTTTAAGCATTCCCATTGCCTGATTAGCCTTCTTTAACCTTTCCTCGAATTCAAAGTTCAAAGAACCATCCTTGGCTAAATAATTACCTAAATATTTAAACCTATCAACTTGCTTTACAACCATACCTCCAATTACACATTCCTGCGCATTTTCCATATTCATATTGATTATTTCAGTTTTTCCACAATTAATAACCAAACCCACCTTGCGACCTTCACTCACCAAACAGTCCAACACTCTCTGCATCTCTTCTGGCCCATCACAAATCAAAACTATATCATCTGCATAATCTAAATCCAAAAGTTTCCTGTTCTCTCCCCAAAGTATACCTGCACCGGTTTCTGTTCCAACACGTTTCATAATGTAATCAATGACCAATATAAATAGTAAAGGCGATAGAACACCACCTTGAATTACTCCGGACTTGACTTCAAACGAATCACTCAGACAACCATCAACCATCACTTTACAAAATGTGTCCTCATGCATGTTCATAATGACCCTCACAAACTCCTCTGGTATTCCATAATGTCTCATGATCTTCCCCATAGACTCTCTCGAAACACTATCAAAAGCCTTTTCAAAATCAACAAAACAAAGACTTAACGGTACTCTCATTTCATTAACTTGCTGCATCAAATGCCTAACTATAAAGATCTGATCACTGCAACCACGTCCCTTTCTAAAACCAGCCTGTTCATCCCTCAGAATACCCTCAACCACCGGCTCCAACCTATTTAACAACACTCTACTGAAAACTTTCAAAGCTATCGGTGACAAAGAGATTCCCCTCCAATTACCACATTCACTCAGGTCTCCCTTCTTCGGAACTTTAACAATTACACCATTCTTCCAAACTGATGGTAGTAACCCCGTCACCCATATCTTATTGAATAGCTTGGTCAAGATCATTATTAATCTATCCCCCTCCACTTTAAACATTTCCGGAAATAAACCATCCTCCCTGGTGCCTTATTATTCTTTAACTGTTTTACTGCTTTCTCCACTTCTGCAAGCCTCAACTCTCCTGTTTCTTTATTTAAATCTTCCTGAGCAGACGGTATATCCTCTTCTGGTGGTATTGGTCTATTAAGAACTGTCTCAAAATGCTCTTTCCATCTATTTTTAATATCTCCATCTTTGGTCAATAAATTTCCTTCCCTGTCTCTAATTGGTATTTCCTTGCGTTTACCTGCATTACCACTCAGTTCTCTAATCGATTCATATGCTATTCTTTGACTCTGTCCATCATTTTTGTTTATTAGGATTTCAGTCTCTGCAACCTTTTCATCCACACATCTTCTTTTATCTCTCCTAGCTAACCTTCTTACTTCTGAATTCAAACTCCAGTACGCAGCTCTTGCTAATTCAATCTCTCGTTCATCAACGCATTGCATCTCACTCCTCAGTTTAGCGTCACCTCTCTTTTTTATCATATCCCACGTTTCCTCTGATATCCATTTCTTTCTCCTGAATCTATCTCTCCTTCCAATCGTACATTCAGCAGTCTCATGCAAAACTTTGTTCACATCCTCCCACATCTCATCTACACTTCTCTCCCCCTCTTCCAACTTTTCCAACACCAAAAACCTATTTCTGCATTCTAATCTGAATTCCTCCTTTTCTTCTCCTTCCCTTCTAAGCTTAACAATATCATATCTACCAACACCAGATTTTTCCTTCTTCTGATTTTTAAGTTTAAACCTTATTTTTGCAATGCTGAGTTGATGGTCACTACCAATATCCGCTCCCCGTTTAACATGAACATCTAGCAGAGAACTTCTATGCCTCCTACTGATAGCGATGTGATCAATCTGATTTTTATATTTTCCACACGGCGACACCCAAGTTGTCTTGTGTATATTGCAATGCTGAAAGAGTGTGCCCCCGATGACTAAGTCATTTGCTAGACAGAAGCTTCCAAACCTCACTCCGTTTTCACTCATCCTACTACCAACTCCCATCTTACCCATACATGCCTCAAATCCCTCATTTGAACAGCCCATTACTGCATTAAAGTCTCCAACGCAGATCAAAACATCATGTCTAGGTACCCTTCCTACTCCTTCTTGCAACTTTTCATAAAATGTGTCTTTCCTTTCATCGAGTGCATCATTAGTAGGTGCATAACACACAAACAGACTGATGTTGCCATGATTTGATTTAAACCGTGTGTATAGCAATCGCTATATATATATATATATATATATATATATATATATATATATATATATATATATATATATATATATATATATATATATGTATTGTTACATAGCCTATGATTTCATCATCCTTTGTGTATTTCTAACGTACTGTACAATATGCTGCATGTTTGATCACGAGCGTGTTCTACCTCACTCCCCCCGTCCTCCCTTATCGTAGAGTAAGTCGTTCTTTCTGTTGTTCAGAGCAGGATTGTCAACTCTTTGTCCCCTATGGCTTCATTTGAGCGTCCTTCTTACAAGTTGTATCAAGCTTTGCCGGCCCCTATATAATGAGCTCAGTCTCTGCATTATTGCCACTTAGATCTACTCCTCATTTTGTTCACATCTCTGTCCTCCCCTGTACAGTTATTATTATTGTGAGTGCTCAGGAAGTCTCCAACCATCTAGCAGCTGTGTAATTTGAGTATAAGTGTTGTTGCATTTTTTTCTTGTATTGTGTAGCATAAGGTGTTAATTCTTAGGCCTAGTAAGGTTTTTGTGATTAATGTAAAGTTTCATGTTAGCCATTGTTCATAATATTTCGTATCTGTAATAATATATCTGGCATTCACTGAGTACTATCTGGTATTTTCATTTTATCAGGGCTGACTTAGTTATATTTACTCATGCTAATTTCGTGTAAATAGAGGCTATTGCAGTTAACCATATATTTAACCTGTTTTTTTGCCATTACATTATCCTTATGAGTCCTGAATGTTTTGTTGTTAGTTTGAGCATTAAACTTTAACTTGTAATTTTACCTAACTCTTTTGTTTTGAACCTGGAACTTTATGGGACAGTAATGATTTTTAGTATTCTCACTTAATGTGTACATTATCTTTCTCTGTTCCGTAACATAAATTTGGCGACCTCTTATCAGGATATTCAGGATATTATCATAAGGATATTGCTTGATATTTTATGACTGTGATTTATTCATGATGTCTACTATTACTACGCTTCATGAAGCCAAAGATATTTTGTCAAATGTGCAAACAGTGTGTGATGTAGAAAACAGAACAAAGAATGAACTTAAGCTTGTTGCTCAACAATTGGGAATTGCTGTTCGCTCTCATCATTCTAAAGATCAAATTGTTGCCATGATTAATGAAAGCTTGTTTAATGTAACTCCTCCAAATGAGCAAACGCAGATTGAATTAGCTAAGTTACAGCTAGCCCTGCAGGAGGCTTGTGCTAAGGAGGCTGAATTTCAGGCAAAAGCTAAGGAGGCTGAGGCACAAGTTGAAATTGCTAGGATTCAGGCAGACCATGAGTATCGCATGAAACAAGGTGGAACTGGGTCATCTAGCTCTGATGATTTTGATGTGGCTAAAAATGTTAAACTTGTCCCTCCTTTTAATGAATCTGATTTAACAAAGTATTTTCAGTTGTTTGAGAGGGTAGCTACAGGTGTTAATTGGCCCAAAAAGTATTGGCCAGTACTCCTTCAAACTGTTCTCACCGGTAGAGCTCAAGTAACTTATGCATCTTTGCCTCAGGATCAATCTAATAATCATGATGTAGTTTAGAGCTTGATTCTTAAGGCCTATGAGCTTGTTCCTGAAGCCTATAGAGTAAAATTTAGGACAACTTATAAGCAAGATAAGCAATCCCATGTTGAGTATGCAAAAATCAAAGAAGATCTGTTAGAGCAGTGGTTAAATTCTAAGAATGTGGATTCAAATTTTGACAAATTTAAGCAGATGATTTTGCTGGAGGACTTCAAAAGGTGTATTAGTAAAGATGTAAGCCTATATCTTGATGAGAAAAGATTAGATAATTTATCTGATCCTGCAGTTTTAGCTGATGAATATGTTCTCACTCACAAGAGATATTCTAAAGAAAAAGGGAAAGCTGAGAGTAAGTACGTTGCCTCTACTCAGAGTACAGGTAACAGGAAAGAGAATAAAGATGATGTTTCTCAGGAAGTAAATACCAGCATCACCTCTAGATTTCAGAAAAGTAAACGTACTTATTGTAGTAAGTTTGGTCATACTACGGAGAAATGTTTCAGGAGACAGCGTGATGTGAACAATTGGTCAAGTGTCCACCCTTGAGAGTACCCAGAATTCTTTAACTGAGTTAACTGAATCTGCTTTGAGGGGTAAATTAAATCCTCATGATGAAGCTCCTCTTTTGAGCAGTAACGTGAGTGACACTCTCAATAGTTCATGTGCTAATTTCCTGTCTGATGGTTTTGTCAGTCCTCTGGACAGTAATGACAGGAAATCAGTTAAAATATATCGTGATACAGGTGCTTGCCAATCCCTTATGCTGACCAGTGTTCTAGGCTCTAATGTTAATTCCTCTGATGAAACTGTAATCTTACAAGGTGTAGGGAATAATTACTTCTCTGTCCCTCTGTGCAGAGTGAATTTAGAGTCTGGTTTTGTTAATGGTTCCGTTATGGTTGGGTTGGTTGAGACACTCCCAATGTCAAGTGTAACTTTCTTACTTGGAAATGATATTGGTGGAAGTCAAGTGTGTCCAGCTCCTCAGTTGTCTAGTGAGCCAGTGGCTGCGGCCCAGGATTGTGGTGTCCCTGATGTGTTCCCTGCATGTGCTGTCACTAGGACTAAGTCTAAAGTTACTGGTGACTTAGAGGATAATGATGATGATGATGTTATCCTAGCTGACACTTTTCTTGCTAATTTGGACCACTCACCAGATGAGGCAGTACCCCGTAGTGTTGATAATTTGTCTCGTCAAGAGTTGGTTGAGTTGCAGGTTGCTGACCCTGAGTTGAAAGGTCTGGCTAACTCTGCTTGCAGTGAGGAAGAGTCAGCTGGTGCTTCTACTTGTTATTATATAAAGTCAGGAGTACTTATGAGGAAGTGGAGACCCCCAACAGCATCAGCCGACTGTGAATGGGAGGTTGTACATCAAGTTGTCATCCCTCGTGTTTGTAGGCAGGATATCATTAGAGTGGCTCATGATTCCAGTTTGGCAGGACACCTTGGAGTGAGGAAGACTGTGGCACGCATTTTGAAACACTTCTACTGGCCAGGTATCTTCAGGGATGTTTCCTGGTATTGTAAGTCTTGTCACACTTGTCAAGTTGTGGGGAAGTGTAATCAGACCGAAAAGGTTGCACCTCTAGTTCCCATTCCTCCTTTTGAGGCGCCTTTCACCCGTGTGTTGGCGGATATTGTGGGACCTCTTCCTAAGACTTCTTCAGGATTTTCTTATGTGTTGACCCTGATTGATATGGCTACTCGTTATCCTGAAGCCATTCCACTTAGAAATATCTCAGCAAAGAACGTGGTTAAGGAAATGCTAGGGTTCTTCACAAAGTTTGGTCTACCCAAGGAGGTACAGTCAGACCGGGGAAGTAATTTCATGTCAAATGTTTTCAAGCAGTCAGGAGATCAGGTTTTGATTCTGCTACCAGTGCATGGGAAACCTCTTCAAGCCAAGTTTAGTGGTCCTTATTTCGTGGAGAAGAAACTCAGTGATGTCAACTATGTCATCGCCACACCAGATCGTAGAAAGAACAAGCAACTTTGTCACATCAACATGCTAAATTTATATCACAGGCGGGACGAAAATAACCCAGTCTGCACTGTAGCTGTTCCACCCGAGTCTGCAAGTGAAGCTCTCCCATGCAGTATGAGCTTGAGTGATAGTTTGAGAAAGAATCCTGATATCATGAATGATCTCCAGACTAAGCTTTCTCATCTACCTCCCGAGAAAAGGCAGGAGTTTTCGGCATTACTGCAGGAGTACCCGCAAGTGTTCCGTGCCACTCCAGGAAGAAGTACTGTGTTGATGCATGATGTCGATGTTGGAGACGCAAAGCCAATTAAACTGCCTCCTTACCATGTGAACCCAGTGAAAATTCCTCTCATCCAGAAGGAGCTTGGCTACCTGTTGGACCACAAGATGATTGAGCCCTGTCAGAGCGAGTGGAGTTCTCCTGTCACTCTAGTCCTTAAGCCAGGTGGGTCACAGCGGCTTTGCATCGACTACAGACGTGTTAATCAGATAACCAAAACAGACACTTACCCTCTCCCTCGCGTGGAAGATTGCATAGACAAGATCGGAAAGGCTAGGTACATAAGTAAGTTTGATTTGTTAAAGGGATACTGGCAAGTACCTATGACTGAACGTGCTACGGAGATCTCATGTTTTGTAACACTAGGAAAGACTTTTGCATGTTCTGTAATGCCATATGGTATGAAGAATGCACCAGCCACATTTCAGAAGCTCATGAATGTTGTAACAGAGGGTTTGGCAGGGTGTGTTGTTTATATTGATGATGTATTAATCTTCAGTGACAACTGGAAAGATCACCTATGCCATGTCAGTAAATTTCTTGAGCGTTTGGTTCAGGCTAATCTTGTGGCTAATTTATCAAAGTGTGAGTTTGGTCAAGCTAAAGTTCAGTACCTTGGGTACGTAATTGGTGATGGACATGTTGCACCAGCAGCAGCTAAGGTTCAGGTTATAAGTGATCTTCCCAGACCTAAAAGTAGGAAGGAGCTACAAAGATTTTTGGGAATGGTGGGTTATTACAGGAGATTTGTTCTTAACTTTTCAATTCTTGTATCACCACTTACAGACCTACTGAAAAAGGGAGTTAAATTTGTCTGGACCGATAACTGTGAATCCTCTTTCAGCAAACTTAAAGCTATCCTATTAAGTCAGCCAGTGCTCGCTACTCCAAATTTTGCTAAGCCTTTTAAGATGGCTGTTGATGCAAGTGATACAGGAGCTGGGGCTGTTTTGCTGCAAGAGGATGATCAGGGTATTGAACACCCTGTATCTTATTACAGTAAGAAGTTCACTCCACCTCAAAAGAACTACTCAACTATTGAGAAAGAGCATTTGGCCTTGATTTTGGGTTTACAGCATTTTTTATTTTATTTGTGTTCTGGTTTTGACCCCATAGTCATTTATACCGATCATAACCCACTGAAATTCCTTAGTAAGTTTAAAGATAAAAATCAGAGATTGACAAGATGGAGTCTACTTCTTCAGGAGTATTCATTAGACATACAACATGTCAAGGGGAAAGAAAATGTTATTGCAGATTGCTTATCTAGACTTTAGACAGATTGTTTTAGAGTAATAAGAAATTTCCTTTGTAAATTTATTTTTTCTTTGTGGGGAAGTGTTACATAGCCTATGATTTCATCATCCTTTGTGTATTTCTAATGTACAGTATGCTGCATGTTTGATCACGAGCTTGTTCTACCTCACTCCCCCCATCCTCCCTTATCGTAGAGTAAGTCGTTCTTTCTGTTGTTCAGAGCAGGATTGTCAACTCTTTGTCCCCTCTGGCTTCATTTGCGCGTCCTTCTTACAAGTTGTATCAAGCTCTGCTGGCCCCTATATAATGAGCTCAGTCTCTGCATTATTGCCACTTAGAACTACTACTCATTTTGTTCACATCTCTGTCCTCCCCTGTACAGTTATTATTATTGTGAGTGCTCAGGAAGTCTCCAACCATCTAGCAGTTGTGTAATTTGAGTATAAGTGTTGTTGCATTTTTTCCTTGTATTGTGTAGCGTAAGGTATTAATTCTTAGGCCTAGTAAGGTTTTTGTAATTAATGTAAAGTTTCATGTCAGCCATTGTTCATAATATTTCGTATCTGTAATAATATATCTTGCATTCACTGAGTACTATCTGGTATTTTCATTTTATCAGGGCTGACTTAGATAAATTTACTCATGCTAATTTCGTGTTAATAGAGGCTATTGCAGTTAACCATATATTTAACCTGTTTTTTTTTGCCATTACATTATCCTTATGAGTCCTGAATGTTTTGTTGTTAGTTTGAGCATTAAACTTTAACTTGTAATTTTACCTAACTCTTTTGTTTTGAACCTGGAACTTTGCGGGACAGTAATGATATTTAGTATTCTCACTTAAAGTGTACATTATCTTTCTCTGTTCCGTAACAATATATATATATATATATATATATATATATATATATATATATATATATATATATATACAAAAATCTATATATATATATATATATATATATATATATATATATATATATATATATATATATATATATATATACAAAAATCATTAAAGACCAAGGCGTAGCCATTGTTCACTATTTTTCTGTTGATCATTTCGAGTTTTCTTACACATTGTTTTACACTATGATTCAGGTTGTAGATAATATGTCCAAGATCCATGTCGTAACTATATTTTATTAATTATTTATTTTCATTTTTCGTAGGACGTTTCGTGTATCCTTACACATCATCAGCGACTGTAATATAAGACAATGGCTACGCCTTGGTCTTTAATGATTTTTATATAAAAGAAAACATTCTGCCTAAATATACTAATATATATATATATATATATATATATATATATATATATATATATATATATATATATATATATATATATATATAAAGAAAAACGTCCTCTGGCAGCCCCGCCCAGGGAAGTACTACCGCCAAGGTAACGGGAGACTCAAGGAATAGCCTGGATTCCATTTTCTCCCCTAGGCCTTGGTAGCTGGTTACACATCTTTCTGCCTCAAACACCGGAGGTTATCAGGCTGCCCTCTTTACACAACACACACATCCACATTATATTACATTACCTTAAACCAGCTATCCTCTCTCCATAAAACACAGATCTTGTCATTACATATACACATTCCACAACACATCCCTGCTCTCCCGGCCATAAAAAGAACCATGGCTGCTGCTATACTTGGTGGTTTCTCGGGTGACCACCACCGGCAGGGCTGGGTGGTCTGCACAGGGTCCTCCCGGTTTTCATTAAGCGACTGTGCCACCTCCAGTGTTGCGGCGCCCTACATCTGCTCGTCAGTGCAGTAAAGTTTTCTTTTGCAATATTAGGGGATTTCACTCTAGCATCAGCTCTGTTAAAAATTTCCTTCAGTATGAATCCCCTGAGCTGCTATTTTTGACAGAGACACAAGTAAGCTCCACCTCTGATTTAGCTAAATTTAATTTCTCTGGATATATCTTGATTCAAAATTTCAGACCCAAAGGAGGCGTATGTTGCCTTGTTAAATCAGAAATTGCACTGGAGGAGATTACTAAATTTAATTGTCCTTATTTCGACTCTTCCATATACAATTTAAATTCTTTTGGTAAAATTAAGTATTTCTGTTGTGTTTATCGTTCCCCTAATGCCCCTCCAGAACCGAGTTTATTTGATTCTCTGTCTTCACAACTAAGTGTCCTCAACATTAATACTGCATCAGAAATTACTATTCTGGGTGATTTTAATGTCCATAATGTCGAATGGCTTACTTATTCAGCCAGAAGTGATGATTATGGTCTTGAACGTGAGCTATTTGCAGACTCATTTAATCTCACCCAGTTAGTCAGTCAACCCACCATGTACCAGACAACCCCGATCAAAATCCCCACCTATTGGACTTGTTTCTAACAACCAATTCAGATAATTATAATGTCGAAATGAAGTTCCCCCTCGGATCCTCGGATCATTGTCTGATTCAAGCCACCAGTTTAACACCTACCACACCCTCCTGCTCTGAACAGGTCGTGGTGACTATATGTCACTACGACAGGGCAGACTGGGAGGGACTTCAAAATTTTTTCATGGATGTTCCTTGAACCTCCTTTTTCTCCCAGGATGCAAATTCCACATTGGGCCACATATAGGATTTCATTAAAGTAGGCATGGAAACATTCATATCCCATCATACTTACAGAAAACGATGTAATTCTCCTAAATGGTTTGACCACAATTGTGCTAAAGAAACAGAACATAAAACAATAGCCTATAACACTTGTACAAGGACCGAAACCAAAGAAGCCTTTAAATATTATAGAAATATCAGAAACCAAGCCAAAATTATTATCAATCTTTCTAAATCAAACTTTCCACATAGACAACCTAACAAACTACTAAACAATCCAAATGATAACAAAATATTCTGGTCAGCCCTTAATTCATTCAAAACTAACTTCACTACCACCTCTCCCATGCCACCGTTGCAGTCCCCCAATGGAAATCTAGTCAGTGACCCACGAGGAAAACCCAACCTTCTTGCTGACATTTGTTAACAAATTCAACCCTAAATACAGAAAATCACAATATTCCTGTACTTAATTTTGATTCCCCTCAAATACCTCCCTTCATGATTCACACCAGATACGTACAAGCTGTATTATAGAAACTCTCAGCAGACAAAGCCACTGGTCCAGGTGAAATTCCTTCAATAGTACTTAAAAATTGCTCCTCAGTGTTGGCTCCTGTATTAGCAAAATTTTGCCGCATATGCATCCGTACCTCAATTTTTCCGATCTTTGGAAAGAAGCAAATATCCATCCTGTTCCTAAAAAGGGGACAACTTCTGATCCATCACACTATAGACCAATTGCAATAACTTCCATTCTCGGTAAAGTTTTTGAGACACTAATTAACAAACACATAGTCAAGCATCTAGAAATCAATAAAGTAATCAAAGATCGGCAGTATGGACTTAGACAAAAAAGTTCAAATGTAGATATTATTTGCCTTCTTACCCAGCAGCTTAACAAAACAATAGACCAACATGGTGAAACACACACAGTAGCACTTGATATTTCAAAAGCATTTGACAGAGTATGGCACCAGTCACACTATGGCCTTGTATCACTGGTTCCTCTAATTTCTTCTTACCTTCATAATAGAAAAATACGGGTCATGGTTGATGGTATTTATTTTCAGTTTCATTCCATAAATGCTGGCGCACCTCAGGGATCAGTTTTGGCGCCAACCCTTTTTCTCATTCATATTACTGACCTATCTGTCACGCACAACCCAATACATTCTTATGCAGATGACTCGACCCTTCATAGTTCTTTCACATTTAGTACCTCCTTTACACAATTTGATATTATAAATTCCCAAATAAACATAGCAATTTCTCTGAACCAGGACCTTTCAAAAATGAATCAATGGGGACAAAAAAATCTGGTCTCATTTAATGCTCAGGAAACTAAATACATTAATTCCTCCAACAGAAAGAATCCCTCAGACTCTCACATAATTTTAAATGATGTCTCACATAATTTTAAATGATGTCAGTATTCCCATATCCACTACAACTGACATCCTAGGTGTTACTCGAAACCCCAACCAAACCTGGACAGCTTATGTTAAATCCCTTGCTAAAAAATGCTTCTAATAAACTGGGACTTATGTACAGAGTTCGTGAGTTCTTCACTGGCGAGCAGATGACCACAATATACAAAAGTCATGTGCGTTCTCAGATCGAATACTGTTCACCACCGTGGAGTGAATGTGGAGCGGTTGCATTGAGGCAGTTGGACAAAATTCACAATAAAGCCATTAGATTAATCAATAATCCTGCCATAACGCAGGACTTTCCTCCATTATCAGTAAGTAGAGATGTTGCTTCTTTAGCATTATTTTATCGATATTTTTACCGTAAGTGCTCTGACGAACTGGCTTCAATTGTGCCTCCCCTTCACATTTTCTCCTGAAATACTCGGGCAGCTGGGAGCGCCCATGAACTCACACTCTCTCCCCCACAATGCAGAACCTCTGCTTATCAAAATTCATTTATCCCCAGAACTACTACTTTCTGGAATTCACTTCCTTGAAGTTGTTTCCCACATACATTTAATCCACTCGAATTTAAGTCCAATTGTTATAAGTATTTTATGAATGGAGGATGCCGTTAGGCACATGGACTTATTTTTTTTCCTTTGATTTTCATTCCTCCATTCATTATTTAGTTAAAAAAAAAAAAAAAAAAAAAAAAGGACAGCCGTTGTGCTGAAAAACTTGTCTTGGATGAAATGACGGACTGCAGTAAGTGCCAGTGAAAGATGGTAGGCCTATTGTTTATACTGGGACTCACACTGGCAGGAAGTAACAACCATTTATCCAGTGATATAATGTATGATATACTTTATGCTTTATTCTTGATGCTGAGAGTCGATTCTATTCAGTTTAGGGAAGATCATTTTTACTAAAGAAGCTTAGGAATGCAGACTGAAAATTCTGTACAGTAAGCTCGCCTAAGGGTTGAAGGAACTAGTGCTGTAAGACATAAAAGACAAGACAAACTCCACCTCTTTCAGATTTAACACAATCGCATCAAATGAAAGCATCGCCTTCCGGCCACCTTTCTCCAAAGTTTTAGCGATGTATAACAGTTGTAACTTATTTATTAACTGGGAGTGGGTAGTGTGGGAGAGTATATTCCTATAATACGATTTTGGTACTGGTATGTCAAAGGTCAAGGTCTATGATCAAGGTCAATATCTTGGGTGTAGCATCATGGTGTGGCATTAGCTATTCCATGAGTGAACGACTAGAAGAGGATATGTGAGTGAGGTGGAAAGGCGGAAGGGATGAGGGAAACCGAAGATAAGATGAAAGGATGGGGTGGAAGGATATATTTATATCCATACGTAAATATAGATGTAAATATGATTAACCTCTGGTATTCATATCAAGAAGTATTTTTGCTGGCAATCTGAAACCCGGGCAGAGGCAATGTATCAAATGGTTTATCCAATAGTTTGTGGGGCGCCGGAACTATCATAGTCACCTCCCGCCCAGAGGAGCATATGTTTATCACCTCTTGTTCGCCCGGGTGTTGCTGGAACCATAGTTTCTGACTGCACATAGATTACAGTAAAAAATATGTTGACAATAATGTAGGAGAAAGCTTATGCCTAGTAGTACACTCAAAATAATGGAAAGTGAAAAGAATAAACCTGAAAGAGTCTACTTGAGGACGCCCTGAAAGAAAAAATTAAATGAAGCCATCCGTGGGATGGAACGCTGGTCATTGGAGCGAGGTGACCACCATCTTATCTTGAAAAATATGTGTGTTGAAATTGTTAAGATGGTAGCCATCTCGCTTCAGTGACCAGCGTTCCACCCCATGGATACGTACACTTGACAGCGCCACCTGGTGTCCTGAATTTTTGACTACTGACATTTTCCCATATGTGCCAAGCTTAGAGGAATCTCCAAATATAACCCGAGCAAAACTGGTCTACAAGAAAGGATTTTGTCCTGCTTTTACAAGTGACTTTTTTCTTAATTTTAACATACTTTACAAATATCACAGCTAATAACACCACCTGGTAGCTTGAATTATTTACCCTTGACATAAGCCACATGTGCCCTGGTCAGGGGAATCGCCAGTTAAAATCTGTGCAAAATTAGCCCATGAATAAGGATTTTATCCCACTTTTAACTGTATTTTTTCTACAAATTTACGCCTCCTATATTGAATTTGTACACGCTCTTATAACAAGATGACATTTTTATTTGATCATGTAGAACTAGATATGAATAAACCAATGAAACACTCAAACTGACATTTTTTTTTTTATTATATGTGTAGTAGAAAACTGACCATATAAGTAAGTGGCCACCTACCCTCGCTTCGGTTGCTCTTGTCACCAATAAAGTAAGACGGATGAAAAAATAGTGTTATTATATCATGGGTTCTATGAGAAAAGGGCAAGTCAGCAGTCCTAAAGTGAGATGGCGGTGCTTTAGAACCAAGTTTTCACGGCGACCCACTGGAAGCTGCAGTGATTTTCCACCGTCACCCTTTAAGTGGTCTTTGCCTTCATGCTGGGTCATTAGAAATCAATGTGACTCCTCTTTACAATCAAGGAATACTGTATGGTCTGAGTCATTACTTGTCAAACGGGTTACATCACGATTCTGCTATTGATACCAAACATAGGTTTCTTTTCTGATAAGTAGGTTATATTTCCACCATACTCATACTTTGTAATATGTGTTAATTGTCGCCATGACCTGCATCAATGACACCTGGACTAACACATCTGATAAACGTTGCTGAAATGTGACATGTAAGTAACAGTCTCCACTTTTGGTAATATCACCTCTCTAGGAACACTGATAAGAAATAGTCTTTTGTGTTTATCAGTGAAATACTGTTTTTATCTCTAATTCTATCTATTACCTTTGTGGGGGAGTGACGTGAATACAACATCTCAAGGACTTTATGGCACTATTCAGTTTCCAACTTTTCCGTGTTTGTCCTTCTCACCTTCTTCACTCCACTTCCCAGTTTACCATCCCTGTTTACCTCCCTCACCTCCCTCATTCTTTCAGTTCTCTTCTTATCTCTCCATGTCCCCATCACTCATCCACATTCAACTTCTAATTGTACCTGTCACCTCTCTCGCTTCGTCATCCACATCCCCAGTTCTCGTCCCAACTTGTTTACCTCATAACCCCCCACCCCTCAGACAGAGACGAATGCTTTAACACGGACTGGAGTCACTGTCGTGCGGGGTGTGGGGCCTGGCATCATGCAAGGCGCTTAACCCCTTACAATTATGTTTACCATCCTCTCTTTCTCCCAGTTACTTGCACTGCTGGGCTCCTTACATTTATCATGTCACTCGTACCACTTTCTGATATGTTAATAGTTTCTCCCTGTTTCATCCTCGAACTTAAACTGTCTGCCTTTCCGAGAAATTTAGTCACTCTCACAATTCCATCGTTTGTATTTTAGTTACCTTTAATACTTCTCCCTTTATCCAACATTTGAAACCAGCTTTCCCATCGTCAGGCAAGCTATCTATCTCATATCTCGATCACACGCAAATGCATGTATTCTATGTAAATTAACCATACTGTATAGCATTCATCTCTCTCTCTCTCTCTCTCTCTCTCTACTATATATATATATATATATATATATATATATATATATATATATATATATATATATATATATATATATATATATATATATATATATGGTAGGTGAGGGCACTCACCATCCACTCACCTAGTGCAGTGCTTCTTTTGTTATCTGCCGTTTCCTCTCTTCCTTCCTTCTTCTTCCGTCCTTCTTTCTTTCATTCTTTCCTCTTTCTTCTCCCTTCGGGTGACTTTACACTCCCTCCTTTGCCTCTGTTTCCTTCATTCTTTCCTCTTCCTTCTGCCCATGGGTGTCTCTACACTGAGTGACAAGCCAAATGGTTTCCTGTACACCAGAAAACCATTTACTACGCTAGGTGGTAACCATATAACCAAATTATGGCTCTTGGTGGTTTAGTGTGTAATTAAGGTGCTCCAATAGGATTAAGCTAATTTAAATTTTTGCTGAAGATTTTCTACAAGGAAACATGATGTTGACTACTAAGATGTACAACATAGCTAACGTAGTGAATACCATAAATTACAACATCGTTTTGAACATTCTCCATGTTCTTCATCAGGTTTTTATGTTCTTCACTTCACTGGTTTTGCTGTACACCTTCATAGTCGGGATCACGTGTCCTCTTGGAAGGTCTTTTTCATATCTACATCCATATTTATCTGTCTGTCAATTTATTTCCATCTACAGCATCCACATGTCTTTCAAGATATATAGATCATTATAATGCCCGGGACTAATGCCTCGTCTTGACCTCGTGGCCTCATAATCAAGGTCACATTTTCAAGATCTCGGCTTCGACCTCTACCTCGGACCCTAAAGCTGGCCCTAACTTTGATTTCGGCCTTGACGGCAGGAGAAAAATGTAAAGGCTTCGAGATCGTTTCTAGCCAAACCCTGGTGACGGATCTAGAGGTGAATTACAAAACAAACACACACACACACACACACACACACACACACACACACACACACACACATTTACTTCCATAAATCTGTCCTTCGGCCAAGGAAAGACGTCTCCTGTACCCACAGGGATAATGTGTTTCTCATTGTCCTTGGTGCCAACGTCTGTGACTGTGCAGGCCAATCTTGGATCCGCAAACTTTGCCACGTAGTGGAAATGTCAGTTCGGTGTTTATTGAGAGAACTTTGTTTTGGTTGTGCCTCCGTTGTCTACTCTCTTCTCTGGCCAAGGTCCGAGCTTCTTTGAGAAAAATCGTTCCTGCGCTGCAGAGGGCTGGCCATTGTTCTCCATCCAAGGCACTGGTTTCAAGATCTTTTGATATGATGTTGCGTTTCTTCCGAGTTGTCCAGTTTGATCTTTATATCTCTTCTTCTCTCCCTGTGGGTTGCAGCGTGCTGCATGGAGTTGCCATGCAGAAACTGACGGGGAAGGCGGCGCTCAGGCATGTGGATCTCAGCTGCTTTTCAGCCATTATGGTTTGTTTTTGTGCTGGTTGACTTCGTGTGCTGGAGAATTTGTCAGTGAGGGTCATTTTCCTCCCATGTGAGTCCTAGGATGCGCTGTAAGCATCGGATGTGAATCTCTCTCTCTCTCTCTCTCTCTCTCTCTCTCTCTCTCTCTCTCTGTCTTGTAATTTGAAAATGATAGTGTTTAAGTAACACATTCCCCACTGACTAAGCCAAAGGCAGGTTTATACACAGAAAGATGAAAGTCCGACACAGTTTTGTAGGCAATACATCACAGTCTGCCTTGCTGAAATTAACCCTTTTCATCAACACTCTGGGCGTCTGCCAATATCAAACGAGATGAGGGTAGGCCAACACTAACACGCTACAGACACCACACGCACAGTTCACAAACTTCCAACCCGCCAACAGAGAAATGTGCATGTGTTCTGGGTCTCAGGTACGCAGGCTTAACGCTACAAAAAGTCAATTAGCACTAGGTGAGATGTGAAGTTGTTCTCTCTTGCACCCAGACATTCTAGAATGGTTCAGGTTAAATAATTAGTATTTCTCCCATCTTTGTCTTGTTTTACGACTATCATTGCCTCAACATCCTCAAATCTTTAATACCATCCTAATATTTTCCTTAATTTAGGTTTAGATTTGTTCTTACTAAATTCATATGAGTTTACATTTGTGTTTCGGGGTCCTGTGCTAAACACCTCTGTCTTCCTCAGACTAACCATGGCGGGTCGATCCAGTCAACCCCGCAGCACCTGGTTCTCATAAGGGTCCATAAATAGTGAATAAAGTGGGGCCACCTGGATTGGAAATGCGGGTGGAAGCTTTTACACCGTGATAAAGGCCAAATTACTATCACATTAATGTGATGGCTGCCCCCTGCTGGTGGTCCTTATAGCAGGAGGGATGGAGGAAATTATGACACGCAGAAGTGTGCGATGCTGCACTGATGTATAACAAGAACTAGAGTATGAATGGCTGGGTTGACTGAGGTGGGACTAACGAGAGGATTTGTTTGACGATATTGCAAGGTAAGGTGGGGCAAGAGTAAGACAAAGTAAGATGGATATAATGGTAGGATGAGTGAGGCAAGGAGAACAGAGGTAAAGAATATCTGGATGAACATGTACAAAGAGAACAAGGGATTACTGGCAATATGTAGTAATAAAGAGACGTATGGCGGGTGTGACTGCGGTATTAAATGTAAGCGTGGCAGCCCTAATTCCTTGCATTTACTTTTAAAGTTAAACCAGGTAAATTTTCGGCCGATATTACTGGAGTGTTGAGAAATACATTACGAATAAAAATAATACTGAATAATGTGAAAGCTAACAGTTAAGATTGTAAGTAAAACTATTATACGATAATAAAAGATGTGCAGTGCATAATAGGGAACGCCCAAAAGAGCAGGATAAAAAGATGAAAAGAAATTAGCACAACTCAGAGGCGTTATGGAAAGAAACACGTAATGTTTAAGGTGGTGGTGTAAGGCATGAAGAGTTGAAAGAAACTTATAATACGGCATCTGTTTTACACTTTTTTACTCTGACATCCTCGTGGAATGATTAAAGTTACGGCTTTACGTCCCCTTGGAAAGAGTAAAGTTAAGGCTGTACGTCGCCGTGGTAAGGGTAAAGTTATGGCTTTACGTCCTAGTGGAATGAGTAAAGTTCAAGTTTTTATCATACTCCTTCACACTCTCCTTCGCACCAAAGGTTATTCAGGGACAAATTATGCAGGCACTTGGGCAGGGCCGTTTGCCGAATTTATGTTCGGCAGGGAATATTGGCCAAGAATTAGCCTTGCCGTCGGACCAACCATCTTCTCTGTTCGAGGTACACCAAGACAATATATTATGTTAGCTTATTAGGGTATCATCCTCTTTCTACCAAAAGTTATTAGATTTTTACCCTAGGTCTCAATTGACTTTATACTTTTTGCCATATGCCGAAATTAGTTTGATTCAGGATGGTTTTGGGAAGTGTTTTGAATTATGGCTGAGTAAACATACATTTTGAATTATGGTCATCCATGCTGCCCGGGATTGGCTTTCTTCACCTGACGGCTGCTTGTCAGGTTTCTTAGTCTTCCGCAGCATTTTACTTAATTCTCCCAGCTCTGAAGGCTCTCCTCAGCATCTGTATGGGACTGGTTACTTTTATTTTTTTTATTTATTTTTTTTTTTGAGGGGCAAGCTCGCAACAACAGTAGAATAAGCCTACCGCACAGCACCAGCACGATGTAAGACGATTATTAAGGCCTCTCCCGATTGCTTCACTCGCCTCGCTTTGTCATCGTTTGTTCCGTTCTCTTCCAGCACACAATCTGGACTTCATTACGCCATGTGCCTTACCTGTCTGTCGTTTTACCACTTCTAACTTCAACTTGAGGCTCCCTTTTTGTTCTGGTGGCTTGATCATCTGTTATCATCTATATTAAATAATTACACAAAATACTTAAAACGGTGTTATATTCAATAAATCAGTGAGGATATTCTTGAGTTGGATTTTTCTTGTCTAAAATTGTTACTTTCCATCTCCTCAAATCACACATAGTGACAGAATCGATAGAGCGGCGGCCTGCAGTCCTAATGGATCTGGGTTCGAATCCTGGCTGGGGCAGGGAGCAGTTAGAGGATTTGAATTTCTTAAAAAGTGGACTTTTCCCATCTACCAGATGACCCGCCGACATGTCATAAAAGTACCCCAGCTAATACCAGTACACCAGTCCTGTGCGGTACTTTATCTAATTACTCTTAAACATTACTTTTCTTCCACTCTTTCCACATATCCAAACCACTTCCATTTCTTTATTCTCTGAACTGTTCTGTCTTTCAGAATTACATTACACATCTTTATTTTCATTCTCTTTTCAGTATGCTCAGTTCTGTTAACATCTGCTACTCACCTTTCAATGTCACAGAACATGACGGTTCTCGGTAAGAAGCATACATGAATTTCCCTGTCAAACATAGATAGTATCTACACCTCTGAACCTCCCATTTAAGCTGGCTTCTGCACTGAAATACCCTCTATACGTTTTTTCCAGCATACCCAATATCAACGATACAGTACAGATTGAAATATCCCGCAGTAATTTCCACCAGTCTTGGATGAATCACATCCTTCTTGCACATTGCACATACATAATTGATAGTATCTAGAAATTTAGCTTTTAAGTCACAATATCTCCTGTGCACATAATTTACACAGACACTAGATAAAATGGAATTATAAGCAATATCTCGACTCCATTTGCCACAAAGCCACACATCATTTTCCACCAACGTGTTTTTATTCACTTCCGTAACCATACTTTTGCCACTCCTACATAACTTCAAAACATTTTTGACTACCCTCCTGCTACTTCCGAATTCTCTTCACAGTAATCTCCCCGCTATTACCACATCATTTGTATCACATCACATTGGCAATAACACCCAGAGCGATGCGCAACTGAATTCCATGACAGTGCATTGACCGCCATGATGTTAACAGAGCGGGGATCAATGTAGAATTCCAATATACGCGAATGTCAACTCCATCTCTAAATTCCCAGTCACCTACAACTCGTACTTTCTCACATGTTCTTTAACCATCATATATATTATTGCTATACATACCAATCACTCTTTCATTCCCAGTTTTCTTTTTACCCAATGGATGATCTCTTGGGCACCCAGCGTCGTGCAATTTCCAAGCATACAAAAACAAGGAAAAGATTTTTCTGTCTTTTTCTGATTATTCTCTGCAATTAAATAATCATATAAATATCATCTGGTGTACTCGCACTGTGCACAAGTCCAAATGGTATCTTATAATTTCTCTTATTCCCTAATACTGATCTCAGTGCACTTCCGATTCACTTTCATTACCTGATCCAAAGCTATGATTAGAACACTAACATCCATCTCCCTTCCCCCCAGACACACACTTGGTCAAACATTTAGACGTCATTTGGAGCGGCGTCCTGTTTTGCAGTTATATTGATCACTATGTCTGTCATTCTTCTTGTTACATCACCATGAATCTCAAACCATCCCAGCAACTACCCGAGAACGACCAGCTGAGTTGCATGTTTCATTTCATCAGTTCCTCCTTCTCATCTTCATGTTGAATCAGAGAAGCTGGATATTAAACTGGTAATCGTGGATGCTCGTCTCTCACTGTTCGCGACAAAGTTCACATTTAAAAGGCGCTGTAATAGTTCCAGTAGGTTCAACCACGATCTTTGAAAACGTTACCTTCCAGCGACCAATTCATGAGCGTACCGACTGCCACATTTATTTATGAAGGAAAAACCAAAGGCCATAATACCGAATTTTGTTGCCTCCATGAAGAAAAATGAGAGCAAAGGTCGAGATCTGTTCATTTCGATATGACAGGACTGGACACATTGTGTTTGAAAGACTGGAGTTCATAGACACCAGCAAATACAGAAGGAGGAAGACCAAACCGCTATATCCACATGGGTCGTTTCAAAACATGGAGGTAGTAATCATTTTAGTAAAAGGCTGGGATTATAATGGTGATGACTGGCCACCACCATTACCAGTCATTACTGTGTTAGTACACTGATGAGTCTGGACACACAGGGTAACGTTTCTTTGGACCGTGAAAGCTTAATTTCTGCATTTCAGTCAGCAACATTACTGTCTTTCATGTCTCCTTTCTCATCCATTATTCCTCGGGAATATTTCTATTACAACATGATATTTGTATCGTAATTTTCAACGCTTCTCACTTATTACTTATACTGTTCGAGGTACTCACAACACTGTTCTTTGAAATTTTTTTATAGGCTACGATTCCCACCAGGTGACTGAAGGCATTTCAGTCACTTAATGCCACCAAGGAAAGTCGGTTGGTCATGTAACCTAAATGGTACTGAATTTCGCAAGCCTTGTCCCGGGACACTACTTTTCTCCGTAGGTAATGTGGGGCTAGAGACAACGCACCATTGAGCAAGTGAAAAAATATGGTCGTGCATATTGGCGTTCCCCGATATCATCAATACCACAGTCATCACTACCACCGGTATCACCACAAATGCCATCACTACCATTATTTCCTTCCCAACCTCTGTCATCACTACGACTGTCGCAGTTATGAAGGAAGTAATTGTGAGGGACAAACACACCTTCCAATAGATACGAGCACAGTAGACTGTCGATATTTTGCTCCCTTATATATATATATATATATATATATATATATATATATATATATATATATATATATATATATATATATATATATATATATATATTGTTACGGAACAGCGAAAGATAATGTACACTTTAAGTGAGAATACTAAAAATCACTACTGTCCCGTAAAGTTCCAGGTTCAAAACAAAAGAGTTAGATAAAATTACAAGTTCAAGTTTAATGTTCAAACTAAAAACAAAATATTCAGGACTCATAAGGATAATGTAATGGCAAAAAACAGGTTAAATATATGGTTAACTGCAATAGCCTCTATTAACACGAAATTAGCAAGAGTAAATTTATCTAAGTCAGCCCTGATAAAATGAAAATACACTGGGTAATGCTCAGTTAATGCAAGGTAAATTATTACAGATACAAAATATTATCAAAAATGACTGACAAAAAGAACCTTTACATAAATCACAAAAAAACCTCACTAGGCCCAAGAATCAACCCTATGCTACACAGCACAAGAAAAAATGCAACAACAGTTATACTCAAATTACACAGCTGCTAGATGGTTGGAGACTTCCTGAGCACTCACAACAATAACTGTACAGGGGAGGACAGAGATGTGAACGAAATGAGGAGTAGATCTAAGTGGCAATGATGCAGAGACTGAGCTCATTATATAGGGGCCAGCAGAGCTTGATACAACTTGTAAGAAGGACGCGCAAATGAAGCCATGGGGACAAAGAGTTGACAATCCCGCACTGAACAACAGAAAGGACGACTTACTCTACTATAACGGTAGAAGGGGGGGACTGAGGCAGAACACGCTCGTGATCAAACATGCAGCATACTGTGCGTTAAAAATTACACAAAGGATGATGAAATCATAGGCTATGTAACACCTCCCCACAAAGAAAGAAGAAATTTACAAAGGAAGTTTCTTATTACTCTAAAACAATCTGTCTAAAGTCTAGATAAGCAATCTACAATAACATTTTCTTTCCCCTTGACATGCTGTATGTCTAATGAATACTCCTGAAGAAGTAGACTCCATCTTGTCAATCTCTGATTTTTATCTTTAAACTTACTAAGGAATTTCAGTGGGTTATGATCGGTATAAATGACTATGGGGTCAAAACCAGAACACAAATAAAATGAAAAATGCTGTAAACCCAAAATCAAGGACAAAGGCTCTTTCTCAATAGTTGAGTAGTTCTTTTGAGGTGGAGTGAACTTCTTACTGTAGTAAGATACAGGGTGTTCAATACCCTGATCATCCTCTTGCAGCAAAACAGCCCCAGCTCCTGTATCACTTGCATCAACAGCCATCTTAAAAGGCTTAGCAAAATTTGGAGTAGCGAGCACTGGCTGACTTAACAGAATAGCTTTAAGTTTATTGAAAGAGGATTCACAGTTATCGGTCCAGACAAATTTAACTCCCTTTTTCAGTAGGTCTGTAAGTGGTGATACAAGAATTAAAAAGTTAAGAACAAATCTCCTGTAATAACCTACCATTCCCAAAAATCTTTGTAGCTCCTTCCTACTTTTAGGTCTGGGAAGATCACTTATAACCTGAACCTTAGCTGCTGGTGGTGCACCATGTCCATCACCAATTACGTACCCAAGGTACTGAACTTTAGCTTGACCAAACTCACACTTTGATAAATTAGCTACAAGATTAGCATGAACCAAACGCTCAAGAAATTTACTGACATGGCATAGGTGATCTTTCCAGTTGTCACTGAAGATTAATACATCATCAATATAAAGAACAAACCCTGCCAAACCCTCTGTTACAACATTCATGAGCTTCTGAAATGTGGCGCGTGCATTCTTCATACCATATGGCATTACGGAACATGCAAAAGTCTTTCCTAGTGTTACAAAACATGAGATCTCCCTAGCACGTTCAGTCATAGGTACTTGCCAGTATCCCTTTAACAAATCAAACTTACTTATGTACCTAGCCTTTCCGATCTTGTCTCTGCAATCTTCCACACGAGGGAGAGGGTAAGTGTCTGTTTTAGTTATCTGATTAACACGTCTGTAGTCAATGCAAAGCCGCTGTGACCCACCTGGCTTAGGGACTAGAGTGACAGGAGAACTCCACTCTCTCTGACATGGCTCAATCATCTTGTGGTCCAACAGGTAGCCAAGCTCCTTCTGGATGAGAGGAACTTTCACTGGGTTCACACGGTAAGGAGGCAGTTTAATTGGCTTTGCGTCTCCAACATCAACATCATGCATCAACACAGTGGTTCTTCCTGGAGTAGCACGGAACACTTGCGGGTACTCTTGCAGTAATGCCGAAAACTCCTGCCTTTCCTCGGGAGATAGATGAGAAAGCTTAATCTGGAGATCATTCATGATATCAGGATTCTTCCCCAAACTATCACTCAGGCTCATACTGCATGGGAGAGCTTCACTTGCAGACTCGGGTGGAACAGCTACAGTGCAGATTGGATTATTTTCGTCCCGCCTGTGATATAACTTCAGCATGTCGATGTGACATAGTTGCTTGTTCTTTCTACGATCTGGTGTGGCGATGACATAGTTGACATCTCTGAGTTTCTTCTCCACGAAATAAGGACCACTAAACTTGGCTTGAAGAGGTTGCCCATGCACCAGTTGCAGAATCAAAACCTGATCTCCTGGCTGAAAGTGGCGTAACCTGGACTTCTTATCATACCAAGTCTTCATCTTCTCCTGAGCAGCTCCTAAATTCTCTCTCACCAGCTGTAAAGCAGTGGACAGCCGTTCCTTGAACTTCATCACACACTCCAGCAGGCCGACGTCATCCTCCTCCGACAGCCAGCACTCCTTGAGTTGCTTAAGGGGTCCTCTTACTTCATGGCCAAACAGTAGTTCAAAAGGTGAGAAGCCCAGTGATTCATTTGGAGATTCTCTTGCGGCAAATACAACGAATGGAAGACCTTTATCCCAGTCTTTCTGATGTTCCAAACAGAATTTCTTGAGCATCGATTTGAGTGTTTGATGATATCCCTCCAACGCTCCATTGGTCTCGGGATGGTAAGCTGAAGACGTGATCTGGGTGATGCCCAACTCTTTCAGAGACTGCTTGAAAACGTTTGACATGAAATTACTTCCCCGGTCGGACTGTACCTCCTTGGGCAGACCAAACTTGGTGAAGAACCCTAGCAATTCCTTAACCACGTTCTTTGCTGAGATATTTCTAAGTGGAATTGCTTCAGGATAACGAGTAGCCATATCAATCAGGGTCAACACATAAGAAAATCCTGAAGAAGTCTTAGGAAGAGGGCCCACAATATCCACCAACACACGGGTGAAAGGCGCCTCAAAAGGAGGAATGGGAACTAGAGGTGCAACCTTTTCGGTCTGATTACACTTCCCCACAACTTGACAAGTGTGACAAGACTTACAATACCAGGAAACATCCCTGAAGATACCTGGCCAGTAGAAGTGTTTCAAAATGCGTGCCACAGTCTTCCTCACTCCAAGGTGTCCTGCCAAACTGGAATCATGAGCCACTCTAACGATATCCTGCCTACAAACACGAGGGATGACAACTTGATGTACAACCTCCCATTCACAGTCGGCTGATGCTGTTGGGGGTCTCCACTTCCTCATAAGTACTCCTGACTTTACATAATAACAAGTAGAAGCACCGGCTGACTCTTCCTCACTGCAAGCAGAGTTAGCTAGACCTTTCAACTCAGGGTCAGCAACCTGCAACTCAACCAACTCTTGACGAGACAAATTATCAACACTACGGGGTACTGCCTCATTTGGTGAGTGGTCCAAATTAGCAAGAAAAGTGTCAGCTAGGATAACATCATCATCATCATTATCCTCTAAATCACCAGTAACTTTAGACTTAGCCCTAGTGACAGCACATGCAGGGAACACATCAGAGACATCACAATCCTGGGACGCAGCCACTGGCTCACTAGACAACTGAGGAGTTGGACACACTTGACTTCCACCAATATAATTTCTAAGTAAGAAAGTTACACCTGACATTGGGAGTGTCTCAACCAACCCAACCATAACGGAACCATTAACAAAACCAGACTCTAAATTCACTCTGCACAGAGGGACAGAGAAGTAATTATTCCCTACACCTCGTAAGATTACAGTTTCATCAGAGGAATTAACATTAGAGCCTAGAACACTGGTCAGTATAAGGGATTGGCAAGCACCTGTATCGCGATATATTTTAACTGATTTCCTGTCATTACTGTCCAGAGGACTGACAAAACCATCAGACAGGAAATTAGCACATGAACTCTTGAGAGTGTCACCCACGTTACTCCTCAAAAGAGGAGCTCCATCCTGTGAATTTAAGTTACCCCTCAAAGCAGGTTCAGTTAACTCAGTTAAAGAATTCTGGGAACTCTCAAGAGTGGACACTAGACCAATTGACTGAATATTTAAAGACTCCTTTTTGTTCACATCACGCTGTCTCCTGAAACATCTCTCCGTAGTATGACCAAGCTTACTACAATAAGTACACTTACTTTTCTGAAATCTAGAGGTGATGCTGGTATTTACTTCCTGAGAAACATCATCTTTATTCTCTTTCCTGTTACCTGTACTCTGAGTAGAGGCAACGTACTTTCTCTCAGCTTTCCTTCTTTCTCTAGAATATCTCTTGTGAGTGAGAACATATTCATCAGCTAAAACTGCAGCGTCAGACAAATTATCTATTCTTTTCTCATCAAGATATAGGCTTACATCTTTATAAATACACCTCTTGAAGTCCTCCAGCAAAATCATCTGCTTAAATTTATCAAAATCAGAATCCACATTCTTAGAATTTAACCACTGCTCTAACAGATCTTCTTTGATTTTTGCATACTCAACATTGGATTGCTTATCTTCCTTGTAAGTTGCCCTAAATTTTACTCTATAGGCTTCAGGAACAAGCTCATAGGCCTTAAGAATCAAGCTCTTAACTACATCATAATTATCAGATTGATCCTGAGGCAAAGATGCATAAGTTACTTGAGCTTTACCGGTGAGAACAGTTTTAAGGAGTACTGGCCAATACTCCTTGGGCCAATTAAAACCTGTAGCTACCCTCTCAAACAACTGAAAATACTTTGTTAAATCAGATTCATTAAAAGGAGGGACAAGTTTAACATTTTTAGCCACATCAAAATCATCAGAGCTAGATGATCCAGTTCCACATTGTTTCATGCGATACTCATGGTCTGCCTGAATCCTGGCAAGTTCAATTTGTGCCTGTATCTGTGCCTCCTGAATACGAGCATTTGCCTGAAATTCAGCCTCCTTAGCATTTGCTTGAAATTCAGCCTCCTGAATAGGAGCCTGAGACTCAGCCTCCTTAGCACGTGCTTGAAATTCAGCCTCCTTAACACGAGACTCCGTCTCCTTAGCCTGAGCCTCCTGCAGGGCTAGCTGTAACTTAGCTAATTCAATCTGCGTTTGCTCATTTGGAGGAGTTACATTAAACAAGCTTTCATTAATCATGTCAACAATTTGATCTTTAGAATGATGAAAGCGAACAGCAATTCCCAATTGTTGAGCAACAAGCTTAAGTTCATTCTTTGTTCTGTTTTGTACATCACACACTGTTTGCACATTTGACAAAAATCCTTGGCTTCATCAAGTGTAGTAATAGTATACATCATGAATAAGTAACAGTCACATAATATCAAGCAATATCCTTCTGAAAATATCCTGAATATCCTGGCGAGGTCGCCAAATTTATGTTACGGAACAGCGAAAGATAATGTACACTTTAAGTGAGAATACTAAAAATCACTACTGTCCTGTAAAGTTCCAGGTTCAAAACAAAAGAGTTAGATAAAATTACAAGTTAAAGTTTAATACTCAAACTAAAAACAAAACATTCAGGACTCATAAGGATAATGTAATGGTAAAAAACAGGTTAAATATATGGTTAACTGCAATAGCCTCTATTAACACGAAATTAGCAAGAGTAAATTTATCTAAGTCAGCCCTGATAAAATGAAAATACACTGGGTAATGCTCAGTTAATGCAAGATAAATTATTACAGATACAAAATATTATCAAAAATGACTGACAAAAAGAACCTTTACATAAATCACAAAAAAACCTCACTAGGCCCAAGAATCAACCCTATGCTACACAGCACAAGAAAAAATGCAACAACAGTTATACTCAAATTACACAGCTGCTAGATGGTTGGAGACTTCCTGAGCACTCACAACAATAACTGTACAGGGGAGGACAGAGATGTGAACGAAATGAGGAGTAGATCTAAGTGGCAATGATGCAGAGACTGAGCTCATTATATAGGGGCCAGCAGAGCTTGATACAACTTGTAAGAAGGACGCGCAAATGAAGCCATGGGGACAAAGAGTTGACAATCCCGCACTGAACAACAGAAAGGACGACTTACTCTACTATAACGGTAGAAGGGGGACTGAGGCAGAACACGCTCGTGATCAAACATGCAGGATACTGTGCGTTAAAAATTACACAAAGGATGATGAAATCATAGGCTATGTAACAAAATATATATATACATATATATATATATATATATATATATATATATATATATATATATATATATATATATATATCTATATATATATATATATATATATATAAAAAATGTGTGTGTGGTTGTGTGTGTGTGTGTGTGTATATATATATATATATATATATATATATATATATATATATATATATATATATGGTAGAGGCGGTGGCTGAGTCGGTAGAGAGGGGGCCTGCAGTCCTAGTGGACCCAGATTCGAATCCCGGCTGGGGCAGGGAACAGTTTAAGGATTCGAATTTCATAATAGCAGACTTTCCTGATCTACCAGAAGACCCGCCGACATGTTGTAAAAGTACCCCCGCTAATACCAGTACACCAGTCCTGTATGAGACAGCCCTAGCATGTATCCAATATGGACAGTGGATGTTAGAGCCGAAGTGGTGACATGTGGAGGTGTAGGAGGACTGCTGCTGGACCCTGGGATAGGCCCCTGCCCCCGAGAAATAGGCCCTGAAGTCTTTGCCCAGTATCGGACACATTTCATATATATATATATATATATATATATATATATATATGTGTGTGTGTGTGTGTGTGTGTGTGTGTGTGTATCCGGTCGTAAGCTGAGGGAGTTTTATACTTTTGCCATTCGTCTTGGAAAGCTTGTCAATGTTTTTAGCTCCCATGCCTTGACGGTGTTGCTGCTGGAGTCCGTGTAATTCCTCTTCACCGGATTTTCATATATTTTCTGGGTTATCACATTCTTGTTATCTTGCTCGAACTTCACGGAGGCTGCTCTTTACTTTGTGTGAGAGGCTGCTGCGTCTCTTGCAGTTGGCGCACCACAAGTTCTTTCCCGAACCTGCGGTTAATCTCAGTGTCCCTTGCACCCTCATCAAGGAGTTTTGTATTTCCATAGGCAGATAAGATATTCTCTTGTAAGTAAACGAGATTAAATGGAACTGCCGTTACTGCATTAATTAACGTCTAATCAGTGCTTTCAATGCGTCGGGCTAAGCTACTCTGATTTTCATTTAGACTTCTGAGTAGCTCTCGAAATGTTGATGTATTTGGTAACGCTTCCTTCCCTCCTCAGAATATCTTCAGACCAATCTGATGGCGGTGGAGCAAGACCGCATGATACTGCAAATTCCTACACGTGCTAGCACGTAATTGGTCGGCCAGGAGCATGTGATGGAAGGTATGTGACTGTCTCATTGGTGGAATGAGTTAGCACACCTATGTCTGTGATCTGCATGTTGGAAGAATTTGTAAATCTTTTATTTGTACGTTGATTGCAGGTTTTAGTTAGGATACGTAAAGTGCCTTTAGAAATATGAGTTTACGTGGGTCTTTTTCTCCGTCAACCATTTTAGTACGTTTTTTGGGGGTGCTAACGGGTGGGGGAGTGTTGTGACTAGTTCTGTAGTGACTTTTTTAATCGATCCATGCTGTACGTGACATGTGTGACAGTTTAGTCCTCGTCATTCCTTCGTAGGTATGAGGCCCACAGTCCTCACTAATGCAAGTATGTCGGTAGATGACGTGATATTCCATAGGCGTACTTTTCACGGCAGGGCGGTTCTTGAGTAGTAGCTGAGGTTTTGCAGGTCTTGTAGAATGATATTAGCGCGATGCTTTCATAAAGATCCGCGCATTTGACATGTTTGTGGATGTTTTTCATTATTCTCTCAACAGTTTTATACTTTGCATACATGTAATTTCGGAAGTACAAAGTAATTTTTTTCGTTACTGAAAGAAGGGGCACTGTAGCTAGAGTACCATTTGTTAAATGCGTTCGTCACCACGTCTTCCACGTAGCTATTCCCAAGGACCAGAGATACCAGGTCAGTGCGCGCGCATGTGGGCAGGACCATGATAACGTCTGTAGGCCTGATGACAGCTGGCCCGCTCCTCCATCCTCCCTCTCTCTCTCTCTCTCTCTCTCTCTCTCTCTCTCTCTCTCTTTTATTATTTTTCTTAGTCTGCCCTCCCCATCTTCCTCATTTTCTTCCCCCATCCCATTGTTCCCTTCCGTACCTCATTTCCCAACAATTCCCTCCTCCCTTTCCTTATCCAATTTTCCTTCATTCTCTTCTCTCCTCCCTTCATATATTTCCTTCCCTTTCTCTGTTCTTTCCTTCCTTTTCTTCCCTTCCCCTCTTACTCCATTTTCATTCCACCTCCCTATTTCGTTCTTCCCTTTCTCTCATTATTTGCTGGCCTTTAATAACAATATTATTCATTATCTTTTAAGTACTGTGGAACACTTAACTTTGCTTGATCATGGTATTCTCTTCATCTTATACTATCAATAGTAGGATAACGATAAATTACTGTATAATAATATATATTCATATATATATTTTTTTTTTTATGTGTCCGACTCTGGGCATAGGCTTCACAGCCTGCTATCAAGGCCCAGCAGTCCTCCTACATACCATACACCTCTACATGTCACCACTTCGGCGCTAACACCCACCGTCCATATTGAATACATGCTAGGGCTGTCTCATACAGGACTGGTGTGTTGGTATTAGCGGGGGTATTTTTACCACATGTCGGCGGGTCTTCTGGTAGAACAGTAAAGCCTGATTTTAATGAAATTCAAATCCTTAAACTGTTCCCTGCCCCAGCCGGGATTCGAACCTGGGTCCGGTGGGGCTGCAGGCCACCTCTCTACCGATTGAGCCACCGCCTCCCCCCTTCATTATGGTACAAAGAACATCCTATATTTACAATTATGGTATGTTTTTCTATCTATCTATCTATCTATTGCCAGACGCCATAATCCCGTACGGGGTGGCCATTTGACTCTGAGTTATTTGTTTTGCAGGTATGTTTTTCATTACTACATAATCCTAACACAGACAGTTACTTTACACACTTTGAAAACAGGCCACATAAATTTATATGCTACCCTGCAGTTAAAAATCAGCTAACACAGTAAACATCCTAGTATGGACAACGATGGTGATGATTATAAGCCTCGTGATGATGATGATGATGGTGGTGCTGGTGATGGTGGCGGTGGTGATGATAATGATGATGATGATGATGCATAGTTACTTCAGTAGCTTTGTAATTTTTTGGCTTTTGAGCGCTTTGTGATTCAAAATTTCTGTTCAGTATTCGCATCCTTGTTCTTTACTGTCTATATGCATGTATATCTGTATATGTATACGTGTATATCTCACAGAGAATTTGTGTGACCAGTGATTTCATGAAATCTCTCGGGAATTCGTGAAATTAGTTTAAATTAAGATGGGTTAATTAGGGTTAGGTTAATTTAGACTGCGGTTAGGTTAGGCTGGCATAATCTAGGTTAAGTTTAAGTTATGTCAGGGTTGATTAGTTTGGTTGGATTAGGTTAATTTAGATCAGGGTTCTTAACCTTGGGTCCGTGAGGGTCAGAGTAATTGAGAACAGTTTAGCGAGATTGTGTGATGTCGTTTGGCATCATTAACTAAAAAAAAAAAAAAAAATCGAATTCTTGAAGAATTCTGGTGTTCTTTGACACAAGCCTACCCTCGTCTGGCAAAGCAAGTTATCGGTGCTCTGATTCCGTTTGCAACTACATACCTTTGTGAGTCAGGGACTTCAGCGCTTGTTCCTATCAAAATGAAAAGTCGAAATCAACTGGATGTCAACGATGACATGCGTGTTGCCTTGTCAAAGACCACTCCACAATTTCATCTTATTCAAGCCAAACAGCAACAACAACCCTCTCACTGAAATGAACTTGAGCAGACTTAACGTTTTGTTTTGTTTAATTTGCTCAAGTTGAATGTATTTCATTTTTTCGAGTGGCCATTAGTTTTTGAACGAAAAAGAGAAGCATAATTCTTTGTAAAGATGATTTATACTTTGTGATACACTGCGTGAGGTAGTTTTCAATAAAATAATGTATATTCATTGCATGCAAAATGCTGCGTTTATGCTTATGTGCATATTTGTAGGGAAGGGGTTCACAGCTTTCACCAGATTCTCGAAGGGGCCCGTGACTCATTAAAGGTTAAGAACCACTGATTTAGATGAATGCTAAGTTAAGTGTTCATCTTACATTAGGCTACCTAACCTAATCAGCATTCACAAGCTATAGTAGGCTTATTAATGTATATGCTTTCCTGCATTTATCTCCATAGCACTTATCCCCAAAGCATTTATCTCCACAGACCTTGGCTATTCCAATACCCATTGTTGATGAAAACTTGCATAAGTCTTTCCATCTCTGAGTGAACACTTTTCTATGAGGAAGAGTGGGTGAGGGCAGGGCGGACTTAGGCGTTGATCGTGATGTGGGCATTCATTGTTTCCGTTGAGACAGTCTTTTATTGGATAATTTAACGTAGACAGCAGCTGTGAACTAGAGTCACAGACGGTCACTATGACATCGATGAAACGGAGGTGGCCTTGGGCAGACGCATCAAAAGTGAAATTTAGGCCAGAGGCATGGATGAGGATCTTAAGTTCTTGAAAGTCCTTTAGTCTAACGTAAATGTCGTCGACATCATGCCAGCAAACTGAAGGACGGTTGTTAGTCAATATAGTGGCCTCGATTGTACCCATAAAATAGTTTGCAAAGAGGACTCTTAGAAGGCTGCCGATGGCAACACCATCTGTCTGGCAATACATCTTTCCAGGGGCAGATGAAGAAAGCCTTTTCAGTATTTAGTTCCAACAGAGTGCAGAGGCAGGTTTTTAGTATGCCGTGGGGCGCAGTTCCTTCACACCCTTATATTCGGTCGAGGATGAATTGTACCGTTGTCCACGAGTAAGCTGGTAAAATGACTTTCGACTTCCAAAGAAGCAATGTTGTGGTCTTTCACTAGGGGTGCATTCTTCAGAATCTCGAGGACTAGCTAGCTAATGGTAGTCGATGTACGTAGGGTGTGAGTGTTTCGAAAACAGTGAGGAGAAAATGAATAATGAAGAAACAGCAGTTGGATTCAACATCATTTGTTAAAAGAATATATACTGTATATACACCGGTGTGTGTGTGTGTGTGTGTATATATATATATATATATATATATATATATATATATATATATATATATATATATATATATGAACCTCTTTGGTACAGTGGTGGAGTGTGCGTTTTTGTACACGAGAGAACGAGGGTTCGCTCCCCGCCAGGATAATAAACCTTGGGAGTGTTCACCCGGTCATGTACTGCTTTGGCGGACATAAGATGTGCTATGGTTAAACCAGTGTTGCATATTTGTCGTATGCTTGCACCAAGTCAGTTTGCGCGGGCTGATTACAGTTGGTTCACAGACTACACATACATCCAAAGCCACTCCAACATTACAGTTACACATACAAGCACTTCTCACCCTACATACAGTCTCTACCAGACAGCCTAAGCCACTTGGTAGAGATACATAGGCTGTATCGTCCCCACTTCGGTTGGGATAGGCCGGTCCTGCAGTGGACACTCAAACAGATGATGATGATATATATATATATATATATATATATATATATATATATATATATATATATATATATACGGAGAGAGAGAGATTTAACTATACATACATAGGGTATGTAAAAATGTCTTACCAAATTGTATGATGGGACAGGAAAATGCAAATGAAATTTATTTGAAACATATGGTAAAATTTTACTGAGCTACCATGACTTCCACTGCATCAGCTTGCTGTGCCGGAACATAATGGAAAAAAAATAGGTTAACAATATTAAAATCATTTCCATTTTATAATTGATTTTTTTGCCCTGGCATAACAGAATAAGTTTTTTCCTCAGAACAAAGCTTTGTTTTTAAAGTAGGAGGATTAGACATGGGGATATTATAAGCCCTTCCTGTCTTTCCTTCAAAAACAAATCAGAGGAGAGACAGACAGACAGACAGACAGACAGAGACAGACAAAGACAGACAGAGGCAGAGATTCTATTTTTCCCAGCCTGAACACATGAGTAAACTACAGCTTGAAGGGGCTGAATAAATACAGGGAAGTAAACACCTGGCTTATTTCTTACAACAGTACTCTCACAGATCCTCGCGGTAAAATGTTTATGAATGCTGACTTAGGTGATGATACTGTTCTCTCAACACTGTCTTTGAGTCGCTTGTTTTACACTTTATTTCGGCTAACGTCAGAGTTTTGTGCTGTGATCAACTGAAACCTATGGCACTGATGTAAAAATAAATAAATAAATAAATAAAACTCACTCTCAACGTAAAGGCATAAGATAAAACCTTTATAAATATCTGCTTACGACGGATAGTTTAATTATCTCACAGAAACTCATCGCTGTGGAAGAGTTAAGCCAAGTGAATAAGAAAAGAAAAACATTTCCTTAGAACACACACACACACACACACACACACACACACACACACACACACACACACACACACACACACACACACACACACACACACACACACACACACCACGTCGCCACTAAAAACGTCTTGGATATCAAAGTACTTTTTTTTTTTTCAAAATTTAGGATATAGTTGGGGAGTGAAAGATAGGAATAATAGATTGTTGGTGAAGAGAGAGAAACTGAGGAGATGGAAGGAGCACTTTGAGGATTTGATGAATGTAGAGAGTGAGAGCAGTGTGAGCATAAGTGGTTGGGGAATGGCTGGGAGAAGAAGAGATGAGAGGAGGGAGGAAGAGATCAGTAGGTCGGAAGTAGTGGAAGCGATGATTTAGATTAAGCTGGGAAAGGCCCCAGGAATTGATGGAGTGTGTGGTGAAATGCTTAGGTATGGGGGTGAGATTGTTGTGGAGTGGATATGGAAGTTGTGTAGATTGGCTTGGGAAGAGGGAAGGGTTCCAGAGGACTGGAAATCAGGTATAATTGTTCCTCTGTACAAAGGAAAAGGGGAGAGAGAAGTATGTGGTAACCATAGGGGTATTTGCCTTCTTAGTGTGACTATTAAAATATATGGTAGAATACTCATTGATAGGGTTAGGCATATGACAGAGGAGCCAGTTGGAGAAGAACAAGGGGGATTTAGGAAGGGAAAAGGGTGTGTAGATCAGATATTTGTTCTAAGATGTGTAGTGGAGAAGTATCTAGAGAAGGGAAGGAAAGTGTATGCTGCCTTCATGGACTTGGAGAAAGCTTATGACAGAATAGATAGGCAAGGTATGTGGAAGGTATTAAGAATATATGGAGTGGAGGGGAAATTGTTGGGTGCTGTGAAGAGTATGCACGAGGGAGCTAGGGCTACGGGGCGAGTGGATGGTGAGCTGAGTGAGTTCTTTGATCTCAATGTGGGACTGAAACAGGGGTGTGTGATGTCTCCATGGCTGTTTAATATATATATATGGATGGGGTTGTAAAGTAGGTGCAAGGTAGGGCAGTGGATGTGGGGGTGGCCCTAATGAATGAGGATGAGATTTGGAAGCTTCCGGTGTTGCTGTTTGCTGATGATACAGTATTGTTGAGTGAAGATGAATGGGAGTTGCAAGGTTTGGTGAATGAATTTGGGACAGTATGTAGGAGGAGGAAGCTGAAAGTTAATGTAAACAAAAGTAAAGTTATGGTGTTTGAGAGGAATGAAGTCACAGAGTGTGCAGTGAGGTTGGATGGTGAGGATATGGAGAATGTGAGTGCATTCAAGTACTTGGGTAGTGTGATGAGTAAGGATGGAACTTTGGGGGATGAAGTACGTGAAAGGGTACAGCAGGGAAGAAAGGTTGTTGATACACTGAAAGCAGTGATGAGAAATAGGGAGGTGAGTATGGAAGTTAAGAAGTCACTGCATGATGGTATTGTGATCCCTACCCTGACGTATGGAAGCGAGGCGTGGACTTTGCAAGAGGGGAACAAGTCAAGAGTGAGAGCAGTGGAAATGAGTTACTTGAGAGAAGCATGTGGAGTGACGTGGAGGGACAGGTTGGCGAATGAAGAAGTGAAGGAACGTTGTGGGGTAGATGTGGATGTGGTTGTAAAGATTAGGAGAAATACACTGAGGTGGTTTTAGAGAATGGAGAATGAAAGACTGACTAAGAGGGTGTATGTAGGTGAGGTGGAGGGAGGGAGAGGGAGGGGTAGACCGAGGATGAGGTGGAGGGATGGAGTTGAGTGGTATATGAGGGAGGGGGGGGTGAGTTGGGGGGAGGGGAGTCAAATGGTGGGTGACAGAGTGACTTGGAGGCGTTTTGTCTGCGGCCACCCTTTGCGGGATTAGGGCGTCGGGCTATAGATAGATAGATAGAGGATTTTTTTTTTTTTTAATAATTTCTGTTTTTACTTCCTGCGACATGTTTCATTATATGGTGCATGGTTATTTTTTCTTGTACTCATTTGTGTGTGGGGGGGGGGGCTTGCATTAGAATCTTTTTTGTAGTCTTTCCGGTCATTAATTAGGCTTTTTCTTTTCATCAATATTGTTCCATCCATATGTTTTGCCAGGCTCTGTTGATAAATATTTCTTAGGCAATGCTACCAGCTCGCAGGTCTTGCTACGTCAACATCAAAATTCCAACATTTTTTTTTCCCCTTGCTGTTAATTTGTGCATACTGATTTTTTTTTTAATCACTCGCTTAAAGGCCGCCTTCGGCAGCCTCCGCTCAATGTCAAATGGCCAGGAATGAGTCATGACTTTGGAATCGATGGCCCGATTGGACTGGAAATTGTTTTATTCTTCAATTTAGAGCATTTTAACGGTACCTTGCTCTATCAAAAATGCGTCGTTTTTGCTGTTATGGTAACAAACAAACCAGCAAACATATAGAAATCGGATCATTATAATATAGAGTCTTTCTCTTTTACTTTTTCCAGCGTAATCGAAACCATCGCAGTTATCACGGCAATGAAGTTCCCATCACATAATTACCTCCCCAGCCAGGTTGGAGGAGGTCGTATTCACCTATGTTTGTCTGTCTGTCTGTCTGTTTGTCCAGACGATATCTCCAAAAGTTCTCAATGAATTTCAATGAAATTTTGTGGAAGGGTGCGCCATGGGCCAAGGAAAAAGTGATTGAATTTTGGGGCGGACCTGGATCCGGGTCAGGATCCTCATCTCCACGGATCTGGATCCGGATACTTTTCAATGGCAATGGCATTGGCGGAGGTATACGCTCTCTGAGTGCTTTCTGGTTGGATTTATTGTCTATTGAGTTGTCAATAGTTAACTTCATTTTTCAAATACTTCAGCTTCTTCTTTGTTCTCATATCCATGATCAGCATTATCATCTTGTTATATAGCATTTCAAAGCCATCTTTTACCTTATTCATCTTACCATATCCGAATATTTTGTTTTGCATATTCCCTCCTCGTTTGCCTCAAGCTACGTTTCTCACAACGACCCACCAGAGTCGCTTTGTGGTGAATGGAAAGAAATGGGAGTCCAGGTGGGTCCAGAGAAGGGGAGGCAGGAGTGTCTATATTGGATCAGAGACGAACGTTGGGGAGACAGCATATCCGGGGATGATGGGATAGCAAAACACGCACAAATTTATAGCCTGTACAGAATTGCATGGCGTAGGGTCATTTCCTCCTCTTGTTCCATAAGAGTCTGCATCAGGCACATCAGTATTCACTTGTATAACGTCTACATCTGGCACATTAATATTCACTTGTATGTCAGTCATGCAGTCCAAGCCCGAATCATAATGGCATACAAAATTAATCCAAACATTAGTCTACAGCTTTGCAGTACGACTTCTATTTGTTAGGCCTTCCGACACAGTCAGAAGTTCATCACGAGAAGTTACCTCATCTTGACTGACAATATCTGTAAGCAGCTCTTCAGTCAATAAACACAGAGCTCTCATATTTTTTGGAAACTTCTTTCCACTTGGTATTTTTCCAACACCTCCAAATACAGCCTCCAAAATTTCTGCCAGACCAGATTCTGCCATCGGTATTCCAGCAGCACCAATAAAACTCATTAGCATAATTATGCATTCCTCCTAATCTTGGAATAAGACTTGGAAATAGACTTGATTTTGCACTTTATCTGAATTGCGACTTTGTGAATAATGCTGAACAATTCCTCCGTAGAGTTCCCAGTGTCTCAGACGATCGTGGTTGTCAATGTCCATACACTTCTGACCATAGCCTGAACTTAGAGCAGAAAGAATTAATTAAATTAATCACTAAATATAAGAAATATTAAGCGATTTTTGTTTTCACGAAAACTCTTCAGCATTTCATACTTTGTATTGTATCAAAAATTGCTCAATACTGACAGCTGTCCAGTAAAGATAGTTGCATAACAGACGGTGTCAGCAAGGAAAATCCACAATGAAAAAAATTTGAAGACGTCAAAAAGATTCTCCAAAAAAACAGCACTTGGCTGCCAGACTACCACCTTTCCGCTGGCTTGTGATGCTGATGAAGCTAATGATCCTGGTGTTATTGTGGTGGTGACAGTGGTGATGGTGATGTTAGCGGTGGTGAAAGTGATGGTGATTGATATAGGTTAGTGTTGATGATAATTGTTTTGGATAGTGGTGGTGGTGATGGTAGTGATTATGATGGTTAGTAGTGATGATAATAACCTTATTTCATCTAACAGCCTGCTTCTCGTGTAGCTAATTATGTTATGGGGAAAGAAAGAGTGAGAAAGACAAATAATAAAACAGTAAAAAGAAGGTCACTGAAGAAGGATTAACACTGAAAAATTGAAGAAGTAAAATAAAGTGACAAATAATCATAGAAGCAAATAAGAAAGTAAAAAGGAAATAGGATAGAAAGTCAGATATTTGAAAGGAATAGAAATTAAGCAGAGAGGGATAAAAGAAGGAAAGAAAAGGAGGGTACGGAAGAAGGGGATAAAAACAAAGATCAGCATTGTACCCGGAAAAATAAAGACAAGAAAATGAGAGAGAGAGAGAGAGAGAGAGAGAGAGAGAGAGAGAGACACCTTTGTTAGAATCTCAGCCGCTTCACTTTACTTCACCGTGGCTCTTAATTCCCTGTTTATTTTATTGCTATCGTATGGTCAAAAAAGGAGATAGAAATAAATAAAGAAAAAAGGATGAGAAAGAGGGAAAGGAAGTGATAAACAGGAAAAACTAAACGACATAACTTAAAACCGAAGTTGAAATCAAAATAAAATGAAGGACTGTAACGAAAGAGGGCAGTTGAGACAGAGAGACAAGAACTGAAAAATAATGAAACAAAATGTGAACTAAATGAAGAAGTAAAGAAAGATTAAAAAAAAAAATATGTACCATATAAAGAGCAAAAGTGTGAACACCTTCATCTCGCCTCCGACCTCTCTTGTAGATTGTAATGCCCTAATGTAAAGGGGAAGGAAAAGACGAAGGGAAGGGAGAGAAAGTAAGTAATAAGGAATTAATATAAGGAGAATGGAGAGTGAGAGAATTAATCAAGTAATTGCCAAAGAATGGGCAATAGAAATAAGAAATAAGAAAATGTCATAAAAAAATATAAAGCGGAGAAAGGAATAACGAAGAAAGGGAAAAAGAAGCGAGAACAGGAAAGAAAGCAAAAGAATGAAAAAGAAGGATAAAAACATTAAAAAAATGTAGAAAGGGAAAGAAAATGGAAATAAGTATACAAAGGAAACCAGATCAAGGGTCGAACGCTGGACACCTTTATCGGAGTCAATGACAGTTCCACCTGGCTTCACGTTGGCTCCTAGGTCTAGTGTTGTTGTATCGCTGTAATATAGAAAAGAAACGGAGACAAAGACAAAGAGAATAAAGGTGAAAGGAGTAAGCAATAAAGAAAAAAGGCAGAAGAAATGAAAAGGAAAGGGAAAGGAGAAAAAATGGGAAACGATAAAAGAAAATGGAAGAGGGGGGAAAAAAAAGGGGGAAATGTAGAAGGAAGGAAGAAGAGAAGGACGAAATGAAAGGGAGCGTGAAATTAAGGAGAAGGGAAGGGAGAAAGGAAGAGAGAAAGAAAATAAGGTATAATTAGTAAAGGTGTTAAATCGGTATACTTATAGTAACGCCCCAGGCCGTTCCACTTAATCTCCTCTTCTCCCTGTCTTGTAGCTTGTAATGCAGTAATATAGTGATGAGTTTAATACATTTCGAACGCAAAAAAAAAAAATAATAAAATAAAAACATTAAAGAATAGGAGACATACAGGAGACACTAATAAACTTCATCACGCCTCCTACATCTTTTATAGCTTGTGAGACAATACAGGAGTACGTAGGAGCACACAGCAAATACATATAACAGAAGGCCTATTGGCCCATATCTAGGTTATCTGTTTGGGAAGCAACTGATTTAAAATTATAACCAACTTGTACGATAAAAGGAGACAAGAGACGAAGGCTCTCCTCTCCCCCCACATCCACCGGATAACGCCAGGGAAAAGACAAAAATAACGATATGCTTGTTGGTGAAAACAACCATTTATTTTTCATAAACAAAAAAAGAAAAATAACAGCAAATTTTATCGTGTGTACAATCTCTGATCTATTATTCTGAAAATAGGAACCTATAAAACAGCAGAATTTTGTCATATATAAGTACAGTAAAATTTAGTATTCGTGTTAATGTTAATTTGATTGAAAACGTTAAGAGATATAGTTGGAGATAGGTTGACCACATGGGGAGGATGGAGAATGAAAAACTGACCAGAGGAATGTATGTGACTGAGGTGGAAGGGGAGACTGGTAAGGAAAGAATAAGGATAAGATGAAAGGACGGAATAGAAGAATGTATAAGAGAAGGTGATGTCAGTTGGAGAAAGGCCGCCAAACGTTAGGGAACAGAGCGACATGGAGGAGGAGGCCTACAGAAGGTACTGGCGCCAACCCACCCCTGAATCTCGTCTCTTTGGTGCGTTTGTACGGAATCATGCCAAGTCTGTTCTTCGCTATACTATGAATATTTTAATTTGTAGTAAATGCTCTGAACTCTCGTGACCCAAATTCTTCCTGCTCCTTCTGACGCCTTCACAAAAACCTTTCTAACAATTTTTCTTCAACATCCTTCCTTCCTGCAGACTATTTTTCAAGTTGTTGGTAATAGTAACTCTTAGATCTATTTGTCCTTTACGTCCGTTAGTGGGATGTGAAAAAATGGGATAAAACAGAAAATAAAGAAAATTAGAGATAAACTACAGTAAATGTGGAAAGACGGGAAAGGAGTAAGAGGTTAAAAAAAAATAACTAACAAATTGGTAAGGAAAGAAGAGAGAGGAAATTGACAAGAAGAAAGAAAGAAAGAAAAGGCGAGAGGAGAAGTTGACAAAGAAAGGAGAAAGGTAAACCACAAATAAAGTGCGAGAGAAAAGAAAACAAAAAGGAAAACAAACAAGAAAGAAAAATTGAGAAAAAAATTTGAGAAAACTAGAAATGTAAAAAAAAAAAAAAAAAAAAAAAAAAGGGGTAAAAGTAACTTACAGGAAAATGGAGTAAAACAAAAGTAGGAGGAAAAATGGATGTTGTGAACACTGAACTCAATACACATGTAGTGGAGTGACAGCTGGGTTTAGTCCGGCAGCCGGGGGAATCCACCGTCGTTTGACGTAAGTTTTTATTATTATTATTATTATTATTATTATGGTTTCTGCTTCCCTAGATCATCAGTTTGAAGAAATGCATTACTGGACATCTGTCAGTATTAAGCATTCTAAAATATTTTAAAAAGGTTTTAAACTTAACATAATTATTAATATTTCATTTAAATGGTTTTAACACCTTGAATTTGAGATGATCTCTTTGCCAGCTTTAAATCAGAGTCCAGGGGCACCAAGAGTAAAAGAAATACAAAATCATAAACAGTAAAACAAAGTTGACTTTCTTTAATTACAATGATATTTCATCCTCATCCTCATCTGATACATTATTATGATCATTACAACATGTGAATGATGCATGACATGAACAATATACTGTGCATGATAATTTTCCAAGCTGAATCTGCATTTTGAAAATATACTGTACATGGTTTTCCACTTTGGCATTCTTTTTTTTTTTTTTTTTTATGTGTCCGACTCTGAACACAGGCTTCACGGCCTGCTCCCAAAGCCCAGTAGTCCTCCTGTATACCATGCACCTCCACATGTCAGCTGCACTTGATCAGCTTCAAAATCTTGTCAGGCACAAGTCTGACTTTTGTGGGTACAATTCTTGGCAGCAATGACATTGTCTTGTCGTCTTTTATCCACCAATAGTTAGTGGCCTCTAGCTTTGGTGAAAGAAACAGAGGGGTATTCTTCCAAACAAAAGTCTGCAGGTGAGCACGCTTAACATTCTCAACAAAAGCATCCGTATTAGAGGGTAGTGTGGGTAGTGCAGGAGTATCTGTTGCTCCACTCCTGCCAATCTTTTCCGTCCAAACTTTGACTCTGGCTTCTGAGAGATTCAGTCATTGGCTGTCCATAACATGCAATATGAACTTTGTTACCTGTTCTAAAACATCAGACCATTCAGCTTCAACATTATCAGTAAGATCCAGAGATGATGCACCACGTTTTACATTCAACATTTTTCCTTTCCCTACACCAGAACATGAGGCAGCAGTATCACAACACTGGCAACAGTATCGCAACCTCTGCAATAATATCAAAACCAGTTAATGCATAACCTGCAAGCATTTTGGGAATAATACAGTGGTGTTTTAACACAGTTGATTTGTTGTCAGCGATAGTTCTGCCCTTGACTGGTGAGTCCATTACCATTGGTGTTTGTAGACCTTGCTGCAGATAGTGATATAGTGAAATGACATACACGTCGGTGTCATCACAAATGACCTATATATGATTAGTAACTGCAATATGTATAGCCTGTTGCACAATTATGTTATCTGCTTCCTCATGAATTGTTGAAAGATCTGTTGTTGGTGTGAAACCACCCAGTCCAATTTCTACAGGAATTTCATCTTGTCCTGTTACAACAAGTTTGTTCTTAGCTTAGTGGAAATCAACATCTTGAGGGAGGTTTTTGCAAATGATATCAAACAACTACTTTTTATTCTGTTACAGTTAGGGTATGATTTTTTGAGGGCAAAGGTGATATGGGACTCAGCTGAAACACTCTGATGCCTTCTTTTTATCTTGAGATCCATGTAGAACTTTTGGTGATAAAATCATGATATATGTCAAAGACTAAGTAGACATCCCCTGTTTCTAGTCTCACTTTTATCAGGTCTTTGAATTTACTCGCAAAGTCCTGGACAACAAAATGTTGGGAAGAACAGGATGATGGCCAGCGGGGAATCCACAACAGAGCTGAACCATCAGTTACACTGCACAAGGCATCTCTTGCAGCATATCTAGCTGACTGCTCTACCCTAGTCTGATTCTTTAAGACTGAGTTTGACCTGGATAAATGCAAATCTCCTGAGTCAGTGAAAACTGATGTATGAGCAGGAGAGAGCTCACATAAGATAATTTCTTCACTATTCATATCTCTCTAGCTTGCATCAAGTCCTTTTACTCTAAAGTATATCATGTTTGTATCATACACGTGACACCCATTTGCATTGGTAGACTTCTTTGTGACTGCCATTGTTTCTGTTTTCTTTGGTACGGTATCGTAGAATCCTTGAGCCAGTTTCCTTTCAAATTTCTCCATTTGTCTAGTACCAATTCCAACTGTTCTGTAGGTATTTACGGATGGTGGTGCAATAATTCCATTCACCACATTAATGATGCCCTTTGGATGCTGCTCAGGGTTTACTGGGGCGAAGTAGAGATTGAGTTTTGACCTTAATCCTTCTCTGTCAGCTTTATCAGCAGTGATTCTTGCGTTGGCTTCCTCTTTGTGAACTGTTTGCATGCTAGGTGAAGGTTCATTCTCTCGCATGTTTGATATATATTCAACTACTTTACCACTTATATGCAGACTAAGTGTCCAGGTCTTCAGTGTTTCAGGTCTCAGTGTATTTCCTATTATTCGAACTTTACCGTGACCAAAACGCATGAAGGTAGTTTCTATTAACATATCACTCCATATACCATTCCTTCTTCCTGACATAATATATATACACACCATTCCAAACACCTTGTTTGTTCCTCATCACACGTGAAGCTTTTATGAAGTGGGTAAGAGCATTCAAGGATGCCATGCTTCTCAGTATACGCCATACCTTGCATAATTTACATGCCTGGAAGCAAAGACGTATCGTAAAATGAGTTCAACTGCATACAGGTGAAGCGGCCACACACCTTCTCGTTGTGCCTTCACAAATAGCATCATTATCATTACTGGTTTAAGGAGAATAATCTGAAGAAACAGTCGTAGTAAGTTTCGTAGCCAGTTTCCATAATCAATGAGAATATGGCCCATAGAAATATACATGGATATTCCTGACCAATTTCTCAGCTCAATAAATAGGGCATTTTGACACATTTGTTTTTCATATTCTTACTTTTATTTCCAAGTCGCCCTGAAAGGCATCTATTCTGTTTTCACTTGACAGGAGCTTGTACATTTTGTGTCAGTGAGCGTTGATTGATACAAATATATCTCATTCAGAGTAATCAAAAGGGCATTATCATTAGGAAAGGTCATTAGAAATATTTTTTGCTCTAAGTTAGTCACACGCAGAGAATCCATGCATTAAATACTTCGACCGTTGTGAGTTACAGTGGGTTTGATTTAATTACTGGGGATGTATCTGGACTCAGTGATGTTAAACAGAGTCTGATCCATTAGGCTGGACAATTTTGGGTGGTAGCCTTACATGTGTTAGTTTCTTACAAGTAAGATCAGACTGCGCGTGGCGATGACACTTTAAGGAAGCTACACTAATTTCAAAGTAAACCTGCTTGTGTATATATACTTGAGCAGTATGAAAGGTGCTATCCAACACCTTACAGTACTAGAGAATTATGTAACTGATTGGAATGTTTCTTTGGTGAATAACAGACGAGTGAAAAAAAAATACCTTGTAGTATGAAACGTTTGCACTAGAATTAAAGCAGAAAAATGCTAAATAACAATTTTGTCATACAAAATCTTTATCAACTACAGATATAAAGTTGGTAAATAAAAAAGAATTAATCACAATGGTTCTAATGTATTAACTAATAACGTTTTAGTGAAGTTAATCTGAAAAGGGAGAAGCTGTGGCAATATTGTGCATCAGGGCGTGTGAGAAATAAGGTGGTTCTTGTTGGAGGAGAACACAGACTGTATGAAACAGACAGACAGATATTAAAACCGAAGGCAGGGTCGGGGTAGGAGATTAGAGGGTGAGAATCCAGTCACAGTCAGAGACGATACCATAAGAAAGATCTACCGCAAGCAATACTGAACCTAGAAACAACGCCGTGTCTTGCACTGAGACAGACATGCAGGCAGTCAGTAAGACCAAAGGTAGGGTTGAGAGAGAGAGAGAGAGAGAGAGAGAGAGAGAGAGAGAGAGAGAGAGAGAGAGAGAGAGAGAGAGAGAGAGATGTAATGTGTATAATTGTATGGCTTCAGTTTGTTGACGCATAGCTGTTGTATGATGCAGTTGCTGAGAGAGTTTCTGATGCAAATGCACATTGTAGTTGCTGAGAGAGTTCCTGCTTTGTACAGATTAGAGTATTTGCAAGCTCAGCGTAATGTACCTGTCACATGCTACATGTGATCACCGCTTGGTTCTCTCCCAGCGACTTAATAATAGTCAGAGGGAAACTGGAGACCAAGGGAGCAGGACACACTTTACCTAAAAGTAGTTAACTGTCAAGACGTCGTTGGAGGAACTTTATTGCCCGAGTTCCTATGTGTCTATCATCACTCAACTTCTTCTAGATTTAACCTGGCTGAAAGTCTAAATTTAATGGTCGCAGCAAGGTGAAGAACCCACCTTCTCTTCCTGCAGTCTGCCAAACTTATTCCTCTTTTTCCCAAGTTTAATGCAGGTAATGCAGTTTTCAAGTTTAATGCCAGCCCGCCTAACCCAATCATAGCGGCGTGTGAAGTATCAAGGCTGTGACGTCGCCTCAGTTTGCCGATCGCTCCGCCTGCCTGCCTGCCTCCTGCCAGCCTGCCGGCCTGCCTGCTTGCCTGCTTGCCTGTCTGCTGCATTTGGCCTTGACGTTAACCCCAGGTGACCCGCTCCCCTCCTTTCACCCCGACCACGGGTGATGATCCTTACCCAGTTGTGGTGAGCAAGAAAGTGTTTGTTTGTTACCAGGCCAGCGCATCTTTCAACCAGACAATGTTTTCGAGCTAGCTAGCTCGTGTTACGAGTGTGTTGTTATACTTTTCGTCAAAAACCGTGTGGTTATATCTACCCAACAACTCGCCCCCATATTCCCTGCACTACAGTTATCGTAATATGGAAATACCTTCTGAAGTAACATTACGTGGTAAGTCAAAACTGATCAGTGCAAAGTTTATATTATTCACCATTTGAGTATTTGATCCCCAGACTAATTATACTTATAGAGTCATCTTAAAGGTGTGTTTGCGCAATTAGTGCATCACTCTCCTTAAAACAACTTTCTCATCGTTTTTCATACAATTTTTTTTTCTTACTTTTCCATTCATATGAACTCGTCATTTGTAAACATTCTGTATATAAATGCACCCGTTATTAATTGTCATTGTACATAATAGTTTATTTTTGATAAGAAAATTATCCTTTCATTTTGTACTCATTTGTTTCAATATCTTCTTAGTGCCACTTTCTCCTAACTTATTTCTTCATGACGTTTCCTTGCTTTAAGAAGTTTAACTAACCTGAAGATGATACACCTTCGTCCGGAGATGAAACAGAGTCAGATTCCACTAAGGATGAGCACTCTCATGACAGTCTTACTTGATTGAAAAGTGGTAAGATCTACAAATAAGAAATTGTTGCATCTGATGAGCCACAAACTTTCGCGTCAAATCAAATACCAGTTGTTTCAACTAATACTTTCAGTATAGATCTTTCATACCCTACCCCCAATACTTCACACATTTCTCATTTACCTTTTGACAGATTCTCTTACATCATCGTCTCCCACCACTTCCAATCCTTGTGTCGTAGTTGTACCAGGAATTATTGCTCTTAACACCTCATCTCATTCTACTTCTGTCACCACGACAACTCAGTCTAACACAGATCCTGTCCCTCAGGCTATCATCTTGGAAGATGCATTACGCCCAAAATTCACGGGTGTGGATCCTGCTGTTAGTGTTTATGACTGCATTAGTTATATTCAGTCTGGATTACCAACAAAAGCCTTGCAACAGACCATGCTAAGATTGTATTCATTAGAATCAGGCAAGATAATTGTTGTTCAGGAGTAGGTTCACTCGTTAGACTTAAAATCCCGGAAGAAATTATTTCATTTGTTGAAGACTGTGCCAAATTTATTTATTTTTTTTTTTTTATCCATGCTAAAGCCGGATGTTTGATGAGCATTTACAGACTGTTGCTAAGTATGAGGCAGAATAAATTCACCTTTCCCGAACTGGAATCACCAACTGTGGCCAGACACAGGTACCGAGCTTTGTGAGGTACTGCGAAACAGTCGCTTGGCGGAAACTTTTCTGTGGGTAATACCACTCTATAATTAGATAATGCAGCGACCCTATTTACTGATCAAAAGTTACTAAATCGTGCAAGAAAGAATAGACGCTGCATTAGAAATTCAGTTTTCTGCTATGACTGACTTAACCATATTAGCTGTATAGACAGACGAGAAATTTGGTAGCATACCTACTCAACCTGTTAGTGCGGTTCAACCAGTTGTACTCCCTCGCCTACTTATGTCTCAAGGTCAAGGACACGTTTCGGGGCACTCAACATACAAAATGTAACACCATCTTTACCAACCACATCGCCTGCATGACCAGCACCACAAAATAGATTCTTTTAGGGCCGTGCTAGATCTAAAAGTAAAACTAAAACAGTTTGTTAGTATTGTAAATGTTCATGTCATCGAGTAACCCACTGTTATAAGAGACAAGAAGATGAACGAGGACACAGGCGTGATAGTAAATTACCTTCACGGTCACCCGGTGGTACTTACATTAGCAATTTACCCTCGCGATCACGCGTTTTTTTTTTTTTTTTTTTTTTTTTTTAATAACAGAACGGAGGAAGGAAAAACAAATGGAGAAAAAAAATAATCCATACACCAGATTACTGGTGTCCTCTGTTCATAAAATATCTGTAACAGTTAGACTTGAACAGTTGTAGGTTGAAATTTGGAGGAAAACAACTCTGAGGAAGCGAGTTCCAGAGAGATGCAGTTCGGGGAATGAAAGAATTCTGATAGGCAGAAGTTCTGCAATGTGGTTGTGTGACATTCCAGTCATGAGCGCTACCAGATGCCCGTGTAGCACGAGCATCGGCATGGAGAGGTGGCACCATGGACGCAACTTCGTCGGAGCATTTGCCAAAAAAATATCTGTAAAATAATGCAAGGGAGGCAACATTCCTTCTTACTTGCAGGGGAGGTAGTTTATATGTAATGGCAGGATTGTTAATGATTCTAACAGCTTTATTCTGAATTTTGTCTAGTTGTCTTAATGCAACCTCTCCACAACCATTCCACAAGGGTGAGCAATATTCAAGCTGAGAGCGCACATGACTCTTATAAATTATAGCTAACTGCTCATCGGCGAAGAAGTTACGGACTCTGTACAATAATCCAAGTTTCTTTGAGGCGGTTTTAGCAAGTGATCTGACATGAGAGGTCCAGCTGAGGGCACTGTTAAGTGAGACGCCAAGAATTTCAATACTTTTGGAGAAGGGGAATATTAGTAGCACTGAAGGTAATGTACGAATCTGGCAATATCTGTTTATTAGTAAACTGTATATATTTAGTTTTACTAGCATTAAAAGAGACAAGGTTGTTTTGTCCCCATTCACTGATTGTAGATAGATCTTGATTTATGGAGATGGCTGTATTGAGTTGAGAGGTAGAGATATTAGACTTTGTAAATGGATGTCTGAGTGTGAATGAACTATGTAGTGTTGAGTCATCTGCATATGAGTGAATGGGATTGTGAGTGACAGATAAGAGATCATTAATATGAACCAGAAATAGGGTTGGCGCCAGAGCACTGATCCCTGTGGCACGCCGGCGTTAATTGAGTGGAAATTCGAATATACATCATCTACTTTTACTCTTATTTTCCTGTCACTAAGATAAGAAGAAATCAAAGGAACAAAAGACGTTAGTCCATAGCAAGGGAGTTTGGACAGCAGGGAACGGTGCCATACTCTGTCGAAAGCTTTAGAGATATCAAGAGCTACTGCATGAGTTTCATCAAAAAGATCAATTGATTGATGGATGGTATGAGTTAAGAAATTGAGTATGTCAATGGTGGATCTTTCGTGGCGAAAACCGTATTGTCTATCATTAATTAAGTTGTTGGATTCAAGATGTTTAACAATATGCTTATTAATTAAAGTTTCAAATACCTTACCAAGAGAAGATGTGATAGCTATTGGTCTGTAATTGGAGGGGTCAGACGAACTTCCTTTCTTCGGAACTGGGTGGATATTGGCTTCTTTCCATGAATTTGGGAATAAAGAAGTACGTATGCATAGTCTGAATAATTTAGCTAGGACAGAGGCAAGTTCAGGGGAACACTTTTTCAAAACAATTGGCGGAATTCCATCTGGACCTGGAGCTTTGTTGGTAGGTAAATTGTCTAGGATGGATTTTACAAATCTTGTCTGTATTTTAAGTGGGGGCAATTTCGGGAGAATCAAGTTCCAGTACTGAGAAATTCTGGCTGGTATCATCTATGGTAGAGTTTCTTGCAAAGGTACTAGCAAAGATATCCGCTTTCCCACGTGGGTCATTTGTAATATTGCCATCTGAAGATTTTAGTGGGGGAATGGAAGATGGCTTGTTAAAGTTATTATTGAAAGAATTAAGAGTTGACCAGAATATTCTATTGTCATTAGGGTTGTTAAGTAGTTTTGATGCTTGCTTTTGAAGAAAGTTTGATTTAGATAGATTTAATACAGCTTTTGCATGATTTCTAGCAATTTTAAATTGGGAGAGTGATTCAGATGTTTTTGATTTTAAGTAAGAGTTATATGCTAATGACTTTTGGGCTGTTGCTCTGGCACAATTGCCATCAAACCATTTTGGAGAGTTTGATCTTTTAGTGAATTGTTGACTTGGTATGAATAAATCCATACCAGCTAGTATTAAGTCACAAATGTGGGACTGGGTAGAATTGGGATCACTAGAGAAGAAAGACTGCCATGGAACATACTGCACTGCCACAACAGTCGTCACCATCCTACCAGCGAGTGTCGTGGCTTTGCCAACACATAGTCAGGGGAAGCCTCGCACCAGAACTAACAGAATCTTCCATAACAACACAAAATTCTGAGCTCCCCATATGCTATATTGGTCTTCTGGCTCACTTGGTGCAGTTAACTTAGGTCATCATGATCATCTTACATTATTTATTATGGATTCAAGGTCTGTTGTGAACTTAATATCTGAATCTTCCCAAGAGAGTATTAAAAAGAAGATCAGACCGATCTGGATTCTTGGGCAGCCTGATATTCATGTCTGTGGTGTTGACTGCTCAGAATTATATGTGATGGCCAGGGTAATTCTTGATATACAACTTGATGAATTAATAAATCCTTTCACAGCTGCGTTCAGTGTCACAAACAAACTTCGATATCCTGCAGTTGTTTTGACTGGTACTGACACCATGGATCAACATTCTGTTAAACTGATACCTGCTTGTGGTGGTATTACAGAAAATGGGATCTATGTATCAGACATGGATTACCCACACCCTGTCCTTTCACCGGTTAATCTGGTGACACAATCTACAGCAACTGCTATTCCATAGCCACCAATAGAGAGTAACGATGAGAATGTAATGGGAGTATTACATGGGACCTCTGCTAGCAGCGACACAACGATTGACTCATCCACATCTCACTTATCCACCTCAAAGAGTCTGAATGATTTTTTGCAACATACGGAGATTAAAAGGGTGGTTCCAAAACAGTGCAGGTTTGTTGCTGCACGAATTCACGAAAATCCCTGTTCGTGTTGTAGGTGCAAAAGGAGTGGAAGCCTTAATCTTAACTGAGACGTGTTGTGTGAATGGTTTAACTTATAAGGCAGCCTTGTGTTCGGTGGTAGTGGATGGTTTGTGTTATCTTTACACACTAAATGTCACCAATGATCCACTAAAGCTTAAAAGAGGTACAAAGATTGGCGATTTCCGGTTGAAAAGGTGTTAGGATAAACCATTCCCTGTAAGTGCTAAGGGTGATGATGGTGATAATGTAAATGGTGTATATACTCGTACCACTAAAAAATCTATGGATTCTACAACGACTACTTCAGATTACAATGCCTTTGACAGATGCTGGTGATTTCCCTGAACATAAATCACACTTAGCTGATCTTTTGCAGACCTATAGAGAGGCTGTGGCCCTACTTGGCGAACCTATGAAAAAACCTGTAATGCATACCATTGAATTGGTTCCTGGTACTCAGCCAGTTTATGTCACTGCTTAGACTGCCACATAGTCTATGTACGGAAACCAACAACATAGTGCGGGACATCTTTGAACAAGACGTCACTGGGCACTCCGTCAGTCTGTGGAATAGTCCACTTTTCCGACACCCCAAGAAAGGAGATTAGTTCATACCCATAGTTGCCTACTGTAAACTCTGCAACTGTACCCGGACGACTCCAATTACCAGTCTTGGCAGATTTACTGGAATCACATGGCGAGAATTGCATTGTTTTCAGTTCCCTTGACCTACTTAGTGGCTACAGGCAAGCAGAAATGAAAGAGTCGTCTCGCCCCATTCCTGGATTCAATACCCCTTGTGGAGACTATCATATTAAAAGGCTTCCCTTTCACCTTAGAAACACTGCATTAGTGTCCACAAGGCTTATCCATTCTGCATTCAGTGATATGATTGGCCACTCCCTTTTTGCTTATTTAGGTGACGTCATTGTTGTGAGTAAATCAATCCCTGGACATTTTGCCAAATGACAGCAAGTTTTTAATCACTTCCAAATGGCAGGTCTAAAAGTCAAGCTCAGTAAATGCAACTTCCTGCATAAGAAAATTAAATTTCTTGAACAGATGGTTAATGCTGAGGGAATTCCTACCTCAGATAAGAAAGTTAAAGCAGTTTCCAACTTACCAAAACCCACAAGTACTGATAAGCAAGGAGTTTCGTTGGACTAAGTAGTTACTACCGGCATTTTATTCAAGGTTATGCAAAGCTCGCAGTCCCACTTACTAAATTACTTATGAAAACTTTACCTTTCGTTTGGACTTAAGAGCAGTCTCATACCTTTGAAACACTGAAGACAGTACTCATCAATTCTCCAGTCTTAGTTAGCATTTCCTGATCATAAGATGCGTTTTCATCTTTCTACAGAGACATCTGGTGTAGGGATAGGCACGGTACTGATGCAAGTAGATCATGCAATATGGAAACGTGAAAAAGCGGGTGCTAGCCATGCCCTAAATGCTGCTGACGTAATTTCCGTGCCACTCATTGGGAAGCTTTAGCAGTTGTTTGGTTTCTCAAACATTTCAGAGATATAATCTATGGATATCTGGTGCATATCTAAACAGATCATCTCCCACTTTGTGACTTATCCAAAGAAAAATTTTACATGGCGTCTACCGGTGCATATCTAAACAGATCATTTCCCACTTTGTGACTTATCCAAAGAAAGACATTTTACATGGCGTCTAGGACGACGGTCAGTTATCATCCAAGACTTCAACCCAACCTTCGAGTACATGCCATCCTATAGATGGAGGTTCAGGGTGGCGGGGGCGGGTCGGACAGGTCACCCAACAAGGCCGCCCACTCAGTACAGTAGGTCGTCCACCTCTGTCCCCATCTGTACTACTGTATTCACCCCACAACCCAGCACTGTGGTCAGTTGCCGTGGAACACATCATGTCCTTATTGTGGCGTTGTCCGTCAGCGTCTGCTGCCATGTCAGAAAGGAAACACAGCGTACCACGTTTCACGGTGCATCTCAGGGTGTTAATTCACTCCTGCCCATTATCAGGGACGATAACTGGATAATTTGTAGTTTTTCGGAGGCAGACATGACATGGGCTTGCTATTATTATTTTTTTTTAAATTGGTCGTCGGAGTCACTCTGATAGATGCTATGGAGTAAATATGAGTGGTTGGTTTACCAAAAGGCTGGAGTCATGATGCTAAGGGCCTGAATGGTTAGTGAATGAGTGTGTGGTTCATCTCATGTTTATCTTTCTTTTCTTGCTTTATGAATTCTACCTGAGCATAATCTTGGGTGGGAAAATGAGATAATGATGATAATGATGATGATGATTTTCGGAAACTCTCTGACCAATTATTACTATTTTATGTGAATTTTCAGTCGCAAAGGACTTGCTTCTTAATTAGACAGTACAAAAAGGAAGGCAGCTCCTCTAGATCAATTTGCTATAGCTTCTACGTAAAAAATAGGTCAGTTTGTTATTTTACGTTAGGGTAGATCAACTTATTTTAATGCAGGTACAAGAGACGGGGATAAGAGCTAGAAAAATGCCCCCAACACTCCCTCCATTTTTTTTTTTTTTTTCGAAGAACTAAATGAGGTGTTTGGGACCGACAGATCTTAGAAAGGACTCCCTAATTCAACCCGTCAACGAAAAAGAGAGAAAAATTCATTCTTTATTATGGGCAATGGCTAACACTTTAACCACCTGATATTATATACTGACAATTCAGACAAGGCAGTTACTGTCAACAAAGCACAAACGAGAAGAAGGAACAGCGTTACCACATGGCATTAGTTCTGCCATATACACAATTACTCCACCAGTGTTGATATCTGGTAAAACAGGAAAAATTTGCTTCGGGCCTACACTGAAGGGAGAAATGCCAGTTGCAAGGATAACAGTAGTCTCTCTCTCTCTCTCTCTCTCTCTCTCTCTCACACACACACACACACACACACACACACACACACACACACACACACACACACACACACCAGTAACCAGTTCTGAATGCAGAGCTGCCAGATATTTCGTACATAAATACAATGTGCTATTCAGAGTGGAAAAAAAAAAAAAAAAAAGCGGTGTCAAGGCACAGCAAACTCGTCCCCGGCAGTCATTTCAGTGCTGACGTGTAAGCACAACAGGATATCTAGTCAAAGATGATGTTACATATCAAATTTGGAGTCAATCGGATGATTATTAACGATTGTCTGCCCATTTGAAATTTTAGGCCCCTTACGGCTAACTGGGGGGTAACCCCGCTGAGGTAATGAGACATATTATGGGATGCTGATTTGAACGCTGCACCTTTAGGTTTTGGTGTCATGTCGATATGACAAATTTTGAAGAAGTTATGGCGAAAAAACGATTATTATCCATCCCCGTTTGCTTACATTTTTTGGGCCTACAGCCTTGGTGTTGGCCCAGTTTGGTCCAAACTGATTAAAACATCATAGCCCATCATCCCTGTAGTTTTTGTCAAAATCGCACCTGTAGTTTTCACGTAAAGTTGTTGACAGACAGACAAACCGAGTGAAAACAATACCCGTTCCCGATCCCCTCCGGGGCGGCGACTGGTAATTAACGGGAACAATATCCGCTTCTTTGTTTTAGAACAATATATGTATATACATAGATAGATGGATATACAGTATATATATATATATATATATATATATATATATATATATATATATATATGAATTAAGGTGATCAGCACTTATAGGGGAGAGAAAAAAAAAGGATATTTAGGTGGACAAAGTATGCAATCGATTCCACTTTACAAACAAAGCATTCAAGCATAAATTTATGGTTTTTTATCAATGCAAAGTCGTGCCTCACTACCCCTGCATTCTGTAAATCTAACTAATCTGAGTACGTGAAGGGTATAGTGACGAAAGGTAAAATTAAACAATGTGGTACAAAAAGAAACAATATTCTTGAGCTATACAACAAGCATAATCAGTTTATTACCTGTGGAATTTTTTGGTCGAGTCGTAGAGGGCTCGTTGGTCCTGCACATGGAAGATCAGCTGTCGTTCTTCTTCATTCTTCGTCAGACCACTGTTGCAGTCCATTCCCAGTTTGACTGCCCGCTCAGCAGGGTCATTGACCACTTTGAGGTGGGCCATGACATCAGGAATGGGGCAGAGGTCATTGATGCTTGTTGGAGTATCCAGCTTCAAACAATGGAAGACGTTTTTCGACTGCTGGGTGACAAACTTATAGATATTAAGAGCTGATGCCTTATCAATCGTCTTCATGTTCAAACGGCGCAGATCCTTCTTCCTCGGAAGTGCTATGATCATATTTTTCAGCATTTCCTGCTTTTCCTCAGCAGAGATTTTGTCAGAATACATGGCTACTGGAGCCAGGTCCTCACTGAGGTACCAGAGGTGGCCTTTGACTTTGTCCAGTGCCTTCTTTGCTACAACAGGATCCACCTCTTTGAATTCTTCAATCTTCTTCAGGAGATTGAGGTCATTGATGGGAGCGTAGAAAGCATTTGGGGCTTCAAACCAGTGCATCACATAGATGGTGACGAGGATGACACAGATGCTTTTGATGGCCTTTTGACGTCATGTGAAGAGAAAGGAGGCTGCATCCTTCAGATGAGTCTGAAAAGGAAGATCTTGAGGCAGCAAAGGCCTTTGGCCATCCAGCGTGCTCTGTGATGGGCACCTGGACGGTGAAAGGTCATCCGTGCTGGCTTCTTGCCAAGGAAAGCCAAAGACAGCTGGAGGAGCTCAAGGTAGTCATCAAGGGGTTGCGCACGACCCATGTGACTGAGTATGAAGTATTCAATGTCCTTGGCTCTGTTGGCAATCCACGACTGAGATTTTTCATCTAGGTCATCATCGTAGGGATCGAAGGAATCTGTGTCAATTCTGTTCCAGAACTCTTTGAATCGACAGAAGAGAGGAGTTTCAGGACCAGAAGAAGAGAAAAAGAGGTCATTGACCCTTGCCACTAAGACTTCACACATGTGATGCCTGCATGCCAAGAACAACAGCGGGACTTGGAGACCTCTTTCAATGACAAAGCTCCGCTGTGAACCCTGGTGTTAGACGCTGTAGCATCAGAAGAGAGCCCTGCAATCCAGGGCTTCATTTCCGGCCATTCATCTAGAGTCCTTAGCACTGCCTCTCCCATTGCTTCGCCCGTTCCTGCAGGGATCTTAGGGATCTCCAGGATCTTCTCTGTACCAATCTCTGTAACAACAATTGCCAGGCGATCACTGCAGCCACTACTATCGATGTTGGGAAAGAGCTGTCCATGAAAATGGAGAGTCAAGGATGTTTGTGGTTAGAAATCTTTTTTGAACTTTTCAGCGATCTCAGTCCTCATTCCTTCCAAACAGAATGGAGAGACCCGACAGAGAACGTGAGTTCCCCCATGTCAAGCCCTGCAGCGATCAAGGCGGGAGTTACCACTTACATTGCAACTTGCTTTGAAATGTGGCATGGGTTTGAGAAGGCCAAAGAAAAATTGCAAAGTATGGTGTAGTTCCCACCAGTAGTGGAACTGAATAAGCACTTTGCCCTTCAAGGTCCTGAAGGTATCCTAACATATATATATATATATATATATATATATATATATATATATGCAAAAGGGGTGCTACCTTGCAATGATAAGCAGGCTTGAGTAGCCTACTGCTTTGACATGGCTCATGGCTCACATGGCCTACTATAGTTACGGAGCGAGAGTCTGAAGGTGTCATTATCGTGCCCCGGCAACCTACTCGTCATCTGTGCATCTGATTTCTTGTAAAATATGATTTGCATGTGATTCGTGTATAATTATGTTTGTGTATAATATTATTCGTGTATAATATATTCGTGTATAATAATAGCATGATTCATGTATAATATGATATGAAATTGTACGCACTGTTGACTGATAGGCCGCCACGGTATGATAATGACACCTTCAGACTCGCACACCACAACTATAGCAGCAGTCAGACTAAATCCACCTCCTCCTTTTGGGTCATAAGCCAGCCAGGAACGTTGTATTGACTTTTCCACCCCCATCTATCACCATTTTGGGGACTATTTCATCCCACACCTCTCCTGCAACCCTCTTGAACTGGAACCCCTGCTGGAGGAGGGGCAGTCCTTCAAAATTTGGGTCGAAGAGGAGGAGGACAGAGGGGTCATCTCTACCCCATACCTCTCTTGAGACTCGTTTAGGGCACAGTCCAGGCCGGAAAGGGTGGTGTTGGCCATTCAGTGGTGGAAAGGAGCCTGTTCATGGAGTGCAGCCAAAAGTTGTGAGCAGGTTGAGTACCGGAAGGTAGCAGTGGTCATACAAAGAGCAATCCCAAATGCTTGGTAGAGGCTTGTGTTCTGCAGTGGACTGTTGAAAGATGCGTTCATGATTGCAGTATATATATTGTTACATAGCCTATGATTTCATCATCCTTTGTATAATTCTAACGTATAGTATGCTGCATGTTTGATCACGATTCGCCTCGTGGCTTCCATAGTGACCAGGCTTACGTGTTCTACCTCACTCCCCCTTTCTCCCCCTTATAGTAGAGTAAGTCGTTCTTTCTGTTGTTCAGAGCAGGAGTGTCAACTCTTCGTCCTCTGTGCCTTCATTTGCGCGTCCTTCTTGCAAGTTGAATCAAGCTCTGCCGGCCCCTATATAATGAGCTCAGTCTCTGCATTAGTTGTCACTTAGATCTACTCCTCATTTTGTTCACATCTCTCTCCTCCCCCGTATAGTGTATTATTATTTTTGTGAGTGCTCAGGAAGTCTCCAGCCATCTAGCTGCTGCATAATTTGAGTATAAGTGTTGTTACCATTTTTCTTGTACTGTATGGCCTAAGGCGTTAATTCATAGGCATGGTAAGGTTTTTTGTGATTCATGTAGAGTTTTTGATGTCAGCCATTATTAATAACATTTTGTATCTGTAATAATATATCTTGCTTTAACTGAGCATTATCCGGTTTTCTCATTTATCAGGGCTGACTTAGATAAATTTGCTCTTGCTAAATTCATGTTAATAGAGGCTATTGCAGTTAACCATATATGTAACCTGTTTTGCCATTACATTATCCTTATGAGTCCTGAATGTTTAGTTGTTAGTTTGAGCATTAAACTTTAACTTGTAATTTTACCTAACTCTTTTGTTTTGAACCTGGAACTTTGTGGGACAGTAGTGATTTTAGTATTCTCACTTGAAGTGTTCATTCTCTCTCTCTGTTCCGTAACATAAATTTGGCGACCTCTTATCAGGATATTCAGGATATTATCATAAGGATATTGCTTGATATTTTGTGACTGTGATTTATTCATGATGTCCACTATTACTACTCTTGATGAAGCCAAAGATTTTTTGTCAAATGTGCAATCAGTGTGTGATGTAGAAAACAGAACAAAGAATGAACTTAAGCTTGTTGCTCAACAATTGGGAATTGCTGTTCACTCTCATCAGTCTAAAGATCAAATTGTTGACGTGATTAATACAAGCTTGTTTAATGTAACTCCTCCAGATGAGCAAACGCAGATTGAAATAGCTAAGTTACAGCTAGCCCTGCAGGAGGCTCGTGCTAAGGAGGCTCAGTCTCAGGCTCGTATTCAGGAGGCACAGGCACAAATTGAAATTGCTAGGATTCAGGCAGTCCATGAGTATCGCATGAAACAAAGTGGAACTGGATCATCTAGCTCTGATGATTTTGATGTGGCTAAAAATGTTAAACTTGTCCCTCCTTTTAATGAATTTGATTTAATAAAGTATTTTCAGTTGTTTGAGAGGATAGCTACAGGTTTTAATTGGCCCAAAAAGTATTGGCCAGTACTCCTTCAGACTGTTCTCACCGGTAAAGCTCAAGTAATTTATGCATCTTTGCCTTAGGATCAATCTGATAATTATGATGTAGTTAAGAGCTTGATTCTTAAGGCCTATGAGCTTGTTCCTGAAGCCTATAGAGTAAAATTTAGGAAAACTTATAAGCAAGATAAGCAATCCCATGTTGAATATCCAAAAATCAAAGATCTGGTAGAGCACTGGTTAAATTCTAAGAATGTAAATTCTGATTTTGAAAAATTTAAGCAGATGATTTTGCTGAAGGATTTCAAAAGGTGTAATAATAAAGTTGTAAGCCTATATCTTGATGAGAAAAGAATAGATAATTTGTCTGATGCTGCAGTTTTAGCTGATGAATATGTTCTCACAAGAGATATTCTAAAGGAAAAAGGAAAGCTGAGAGTAAGTACGTTGCCTCTACTCAGAGTACAGGTAACAGGAAAGAGAATAAAGATGATGTTTCTCAGGAAGTAAATACCGGCTTCACCTCTAAATTTCAGAAAAGTAAATGTACTTATTGTAGTAAGCTTGGTCATACTACAGAGAAATGTTTCAGGAGACAGCGTGATGTGAACAAAAAGGAGTCTTTAAATATTCAGTCAATTGGTCTAGTGTCCACCCTTGAGAGTTCCCAGAATTCTTTAACTGAGTTAACTGAACCTGCTTTGAGGGGTAAATTAAATTCTCATGATGAAGCTCCTCTTTTGAGCAGTAACGTGGGTGACACTCTCAAGAGTTCATGTGCTAATTTACTGTCTGATGGTTTTGTCAGTCCTCTGGACATTAATGACTGGAAATCAGTTAAAATATATCGTGATACAGGTGCTTGCCAATCCCTTATGCTGACCAGTGTTCTAGGCTCTAATGTTAATTCCTCTGATGAAACTGTAATCTTACAAGGTGTAGGGAATAATTACTTCTCTGTCCCTCTGTGCAGAGTGAATTTAGAGTCTGGTTTTGTTAATGGTTCCGTTATGGTTGGGTTGGTTGAGACACTCCCAATGTCAGGTGTAACTTTCTTACTTGGAAATGATATTGGTGGAAGTCAAGTGTGTCCAGCTCCTCAGTTGTCTAGTGAACCAGTGACTGCGACCCAGGATTGTGATATCCCTGATGTGTTCTCTGCATGTGCTGTCACTAGGGCTAAGTCTAAAGTTACTGGTGACTTAGAGGATAATGATGATGATGATGTTATCCTAGCTGACACTTTTCTTGCTAATTTGGACCACTCACCAAATGAGGCAGTACCCCGTAGTGTTGATAATTTGTCTCGTCAAGAGTTGGTTGAGTTGCAGGTTGCTGACCCTGAGTTGAAAGGTTTAGCTAACTCTGCTTGCAGTGAGTGAGAGTCAGCTAGTGCTTCTACTTGTTATTATATAAAGTCAGGAGTACTTATGAGAAAGTGGAGACCCCCAACAGCATCAGCCAACTGTGAATGGGAGGTTGTACATCAAGTTGTCATCCCTCGTGTTTGTAGGCAGGATATCATTAGAGTGGCTCATGATTCCAGTTTGGCAGGACACCTTGGAGTGAGGAAGACTGTGGCACACATTTTGAAACACTTCTACTGGCCAGGTATCTTCAGAGATGTTTCCTGGTATTGTAAGTCTTGTCACACCTGTCAAGTTGTGGGGAAGTGTAATCAGACCGAAAAGGTTGCACCTCTAGTTCCCATTCCTCCTTTTGAGGCGCCATTCACCCGTGTGTTGGTGGATATTGTGGGCCCTCTTCCTAAGACTTCTTCAGGATTTTCTTATGTGTTGACCCAGATTGATATGGCTACTCGTTATCCTGAAGCCATTACACTTACAAATATCTCAGCAAAGAACGTGGTTAAGGAAATGCTGGGGTTCTTCACCAAGTTTGGTCTGCCCAAGGAGGTACAGTCAGACCGGGGAAGTAATTTCATGTCAAATGTTTTCAAGCAGTCTCTGAAAGAGTTGGGCATCACCCAGATCACGTCTTCAACTTACCATCCCCAGACCCAAGGAGCTTTGAAGAGATATCATCAAACACTCAAATCGATGCTCAGGAAATACTGTTTGAAACATCAAAAATACTGGGATAAAGGTCTTCCATTCATTATATTTGCCGCAAGATAATCTCCAAATTAATCACTGGGCTTCTCACCCTTTGACCTACTGTTTGGCCATGAAGTAAGAGGACCCCTTAAGCTACTCAAGGAATGCTGGCTGTCGGAGGAAGATGACGTCAACCTGCTGGAGTATGTGATGAACTTCAAAGAACGGCTGTCCACTGCTTTACAGCTGGCGAGAGAGAATTTAGGAGCTGCTCAGAAGATGAAGACTTGGTATGATAAGAAGTCCAGGTTACGCCACTTTCAGCCAGGAGATCAGGTTTTGATTCTGCTACCGTGCATAGGCAACCTCTTCAAGACAAGTTTAGTGGTCCTTATTTCGTGGAGAAGAAACTCAGTGATGTCAACTATGTCATCGCCACACCAGATCGTAGACAGAACAAGCAACTTTGTCACATCAGCATGCTAAAGTTATATCACAGGCGTGACAAAAATAACCTAGTCTGCACTGTAGCTGTTCCACCCGAGTCTGCAAGTGAAGTTCTCCCATGCAGTATGAGCCTGAGTGATAGTTTGGGGAAGAATCCTGATATCATGAATGATCTCCAGACTAAGCTTTCTCATCTACCTCCCGAGGAAAGGCAGGAGTTTTCGGCATTACTGCAGGAGTACCCGCAAGTGTTCCGAGCCACTCCAGGAAGAACCACTGTGTTGATGCATGATGTCGATGTTGGAGACGCAAAGCCAATTAAACTGCCTACTTACCACATGAACCCAGTGAAAGTTCCTCTCATCCAGAAGGAGCTTGGCTACCTGTTGGACCACAAGATGATTGAGCCCTTTCAGAGTGAGTGGAGTTCTCCTGTCACTCTAGTCCCTAAGCCAGGTGGGTCACAGCGACTTTGCATCGACTACAGACGTGTTAATCAGATAACCAAAACAGACACTTACCCTCTCCCTCGCGTGGAAGATTGCGTAGATCGGAAAGGCTAGGTACATAAGTAAGTTTGATTTGTGAAAGGGATACTGGCAAGTACCTATGACTGAACGTGCTAGGGAGATCTCATGTTTTGAAACACTAGGAAAGACTTTTGCATGTTCCGTAATGCCATATGGTATGAAGAATACACCAGCCACTTTTCAGAAGCTCATGAATGTTGTAACAGAGGGTTTGGCAGGGTTTGTTGTTTATATTGATGATGTATTAATCTTCAGTGACAACTGGAAAGATCACCTATGCCATGTCAGTAAATTTCTTGAGTGTTTGGGTCAGGCTAATCTTGTAGCTAATTTATCAAAGTGTGAGTTTGGTCAAGCTAAAGTTCAGTACCTTGGGTACTTAATTAGTGATGGACACGTTGCACCACCAGGAGCTAAGGTTCAGGTTATAAGTGATCTTCCCAGACCTAAAAGTAGGAAAGAGCTACAAAGATTTTTGGGAATGGTAGGTTATTACAGGAGATTTGTTCTTAACTTTTCAATTCTTGTATCACCACTTACAGACCTACTGGAAAAGGGAGTTAAATTTGTCTGGACCGATAACTGTGAACCCTCTTTCAGGAAACGTAAAGCTATCCTATTAAGTCAGCCAGTGCTCGCTACTCCAAACTTTGCTAAGCCTTTTAAGATGGCTGTTGACGCAAGTGATACAGGAGCTGGGGCTGTTTTGCTGCAAGAGGATGATCAGGGTATTGAACACCCTGTATCTTATTACAGTAAGAAGTTCACTCCACCTCAAAAGAACTACTCCACTATTGAGAAAGAGCTTTTGGCCTTGATTTTGGGTTTACAGCATTTTTCATTTTATTTGTGTTCTGGTTTTGACCCCATAGTCATTTATACTGATCATAACCCACTGAAATTCCTTAGTAAGTTTAAAGATAAAAATCAGAGATTGACAAGATGGAGTCTACTTCTTCAGGAGTATTCATTAGACATACAACATGTCAAGGGGAAAGAAAATGTTATTGCATATTGCTTACTTAGACTTTAGACAGATTGTTTTACAGTAATAAGAAATTTCCTTTGTAAAATTTCTTTTCTTTGTGGGGAGGTGTTACATAGCCTATGATTTCATCATCCTTTGTATAATTCTAACGAACAGTATACTGCATGTTTGATCACGATTCACCTCGTGGCTTCCATAGTGACCAGGCTTGCGTGTTCTACCTCACTCCCCCCTTCTCCCCCTTATAGCAGAGTAAGTCGTTCTTTCTGTTATTCAGAGCAGGTGTGTCAACTCTTCGTCCTCTGTGCCTTCATTTGCGCGTCCTTCTTGCAAGTTGAATCAAGTTCTGCCGGCCCCTATATAATGAGCTCAGTCTCTGCATTAGTTGTCACTTAGATCTACTCCTCATTTTGTTCACATCTCTCTCCTCCCCTGTATAGTGTATTACTATTTTTGTGAGTGCTCAGGAAGTCTCCAGCCATCTAGCTGCTGTATAATTTGAGTATAAGTGTTGTTACCATTTTTCTTGTACTGTATGGCCTAAGGCGTTAATTCGTAGGCCTGGTAAGGTTTTTTGTTATTCATGTAGAGTTTTTGATGTCAGCCATTATTAATAATATTTTGTATCTGTCATAATATATCTTGCTTTAACTGAGCATTATCCGGTTTTCTCATTTATCAGGGCTGACTTAGATAAATTTGCTCTTGCTAAATTCATGTTAATAGAGGCTATTGCAGTTAACCATATATGTAACCTGTTTTGCCATTACATTATCCTTATGAGTCCTGAATGTTTAGTTGTTAGTTTGAGCATTAAACTTTAACTTGTAATTTTACCTAACTCTTTTGTTTTGAACCTGGAACTTTGCGGAACAGTAGTGATTTTAGTATTCTCACTTGAAGTGTTCATTATCTCTCTCTGTTCCGTAACAATATATATATATATATATATATATATATATATATATTCACACGAAGGGGGACCCAAAAATTCCCGTAATAGATCGACAGCATGGGAAAAAGAAATAGCTCCCTGTGTATGTCAGTGGCCGCCACTTTCATGCAGTCTGGTGAATCATTCTGCCCTGTGGCATCACACTGAGAGGGTCAAGTCAGTATTTCCGGCATTTTTTTTCTTTTTTAACTTTGTTTTTGCGGAGGGGTGCTGGAGGGCAGGAGAGGTAGATGAAGATGGTTCACATGTTGAGATATGATGTACACCAGCACTGGGGTGTGTTGTGGAGGGACGATCTCAGACCGTGAAAACTCAATAGGCAGGGCTTTTAACTATTGGCTTATTGGTCTGAAACTTGTTATCTACAGTATATATCTATATCCCGACGTCCTAATCCCGTAAAGGATGGCCGCAGACAAAACGCCTCCAAGTCGCTCTGTCACCCACCATTTGACTGCCCACCCCCCAATTCACTCCCCACTCCCTCATATACCTCTCAACTCCATCCCTCCACCTCATCCTCTGTCTTCTCCTTCCTCTCTCTCCCTCCACTTCACCCATATTCACCCTCTTAGTCAGTCTTTCATTCTCCATTCTTTCCACATGTCCAAACCACCTCACTGTATTTCTCCTAATTTTCTCAACCACATCCATATCTAACCCACAATGCTCCTTCACATCATCACTTGTCAACCGGTCCCTCCATGTCACTCCACATGCTCCCCTCAAGTAACTTATTTTCACAGCTCTCACTCCTGACTTGTTCCCCTCTAGCAAGGTCCATGCCTTGCATCCATATGTCAGGGTAGTGATCACAATACTATCATGCGTGACTTCTTAACTTCCATACTCACCTCCCTATTTCTCATCACTGATTTCAGTGAAACTTGCACATCTATATAAAGCATGGACAAGCCGGTAGGCAACGATGGCCAGCTCAGAGCGGACAAAGCTTTGTCAGTGACCGGAAGTGAGTTTCGACACTGAAAGTCATTTCTGTATGGAGTGCATCATTCCACCCAAGAATCAGGGTCCTGGCTCAATAATCTTCGGAGCCTTAGCATTTCGCTCGAGCAAGATCGTAAGTGAAAGATGAGTTTTGGGCGAGAGTAGAAGCATGTATGGACAAGTTTGAGAGGAGCGAGAGAGTGCTGTTGATTGGAGACATGAATGGCAAAGTTGGGAAAGTACGAGTGGATGGAGTGGTTGGTCAGTGGGGTGTGCCAGCTGAAGTAGATGGGAATGGTAGTGCTTTGGTGAACATCTGTGCTGGTAAGGGGTTGGCAATAGCCAACACCTACTTTCGTCATAAGATGATCCACCGGTATACATGGAGAGTAATGAGGAGGATGGATGGTGAACTTGTTGAACGAAAGGCAATGCTAGACTACGTGTGTGTGGATGAGCGAATGAGAAGACAAGTGTTGGATGCAAGGGTGTGGAGAGGGTGGGGGAATGGAGTCTCGGACCATCACTTAGTGATGGCCAAGGTAGAGCTGCAAAGAAAGTGGTTGAGGAGACGAAGGGGAAGACAGGAGGAAGCAGCTCCTGTGAGAAGAGTGGAGAAATTGCAAGATAGTGAGAAAAGGACAGAGTATAAGAGCATAGTGGAAGAAAGATTGGGAAGGTATGAGCTAGAGCAGATGGAAGGGGTGGAAGAAGTATGTAAGATATTCACGGAAGAGATAAGCGCAGCATGTGAGGCGGTTTGTGGAGTGAGGAGGAGATGCAAGGGTGTGCAAGGGACAGCATGGTGGAATGATGAGGTGAAACGAGCTGTGGAACAAAAGAAGAAGGCATATGGTGAATGGTTGGCGAGTAGCGGTAGGGGAGAAGATGAGAGAGAGAAGAGAGAGGTATATGTGAGCAGGAGAAGGGAGGTTAAGAGACTGGTGAAGGAGAGTAAGAAGAAAGTGGATGAAGAGTTTGGGAGGAATCTGAGTGTGAAATGGAGGGAGAGTAAGAAATTGTTTTGGAAGGAGGTAAAGAAAGTAAGGCAGTGTGAAAGGGGAAATAGTAGGGGAGTGAAAGATAGGAATAATAGATTGTTGGTGGAGAAGAGAGAGAAATTGAGGAGATGGAAGGAGCACTTTGAGGATTTGTTGAATGTAGAGAGTGAGAGCAGTGTGAGTATAAGTGGTTGGGGAATGGCTGGAAGAAGAAGAGATGAGAGGAGGGAGGAAGAGATCAGTAGGTCGGAAGTAGTGGAAGCGATGAAGAAGATTAAGCTGGGAAAGGCCCCAGGAATTCATGGAGTGTGTGGTGAAATGCTTAGGTATGGGGGTGAGATTGTTGTGGAGTGGATATGGAAGTTGTGTAGATTGGCTTGGGAAGAGGGAAGGGTTCCAGAGGACTGGAAATCAGGTATAATTGTTCCTCTGTACAAAGGAAAAGGGGAGAGAGAAGTATGTGGTAACCATAGGGGTATTTGCCTTCTTAGTCTGACTGGTAAAATATATGGTAGAATACTCATTGATAGGGTTAGGCATATGACAGAGGAGCTAGTTGGAGAAGAACAAGGGGGATTTAGGAAGGGAAAAGGGTGTGTAGATCAGATATTTGTTCTAAGATGTTTAGTGGAGAAGTATCTAGAGAAGGGAAGGAAAGTGTATGCTGCCTTCATGGACTTGGAGAAAGCTTATGACAGAATAGATAGGCAAGGTATGTGGAAGGTATTAAGAATATATGGGGTGGAGGGGAAATTGTTGAGTGCTGTGGAGAGTATGTATGAGGGAGCTAGGGTTACGGTGCGAGTGGATGGTGAGCTGAGTGAGTTCTTTGATCTCAATGTGGGACTGAAACAGGGGTGTGTGATGTCTCCATGGCTGTTTAATATATATATGGATGGGGTTGTAAAGGAGGTGCAAGGTAGGGCAGTGGATGTGGGGGAGGCCCTAAAGAATGAGGGTGAGATTTGGAAGCTTCCGGTGTTGCTGTTTGCTGATGATACAGTATTGTTGAGTGAAGATGAATGGGAGTTGCAAGGTTTGGTGAATGAATTTGGGACAGTGTGTATGAGGAGGAAGCTGAAAGTTAATGTAAACAAAAGTAAAGTTATGGTGTTTGAGAGGAATGAAGTCACAGAGTGTGCAGTGAGGTTGGATGGTGAGGATATGGAGAATGTGAGTGCATTCAAGTACTTGGGTAGTGTGATGAGTAAGGATGGAACTTTGGGGGATGAAGTACGTGAAAGGGTACAGCAGGGAAGAAAGGTTGTTGGTACACTGAAAGCAGTGATGAGAAATAGGGAGGTGAGTATGGAAGTTAAGAAGGCACTGCATGATGGTATTGTGATCCCTACCCTGACGTATGCAAGCGAGGCGTGGACCTTGCAAGAGGGGAATAAGTCAAGAGTGAGAGCAGTGGAAATGAGTTACTTGAGAGGAGCATGTGGAGTGACGTGGAAGGACAGGTTGACGAATGAAGAAGTGAAGGAACGTTGTGGGGTAGATGTGGATGTGGTTGAAAAGATTAGGAGAAATACACTGAGGTGGTTTGGACATGTGGAGAGAATGGAGAATGAAAGACTGACTAAGAGGGTGTATGTAGGTGAGGTGGAGGGAGGGAGAGGGAGGGGTAGACCGAGGATGAGGTGGAGGGATGGAGTTGAGAGGTATATGAGGGAGAGGGGGTGAGTTGGGGGGAGGGGAGTCAAATGGTGGGTGACAGAGTGACTTGGAGGCGTTTTGTCTGCGGCCACCCTTTGCGGGATTAGGACGTCGGGCTATAGATAGATAGATAGAAGATCGTAACATTAGCGATTTTCGTGTTTTCAGCATATGATAACGGTTGACCCCTGACCTGGAGGATGTAGGTTAGGCACATACGAAGCACACTTAAACAGTAGTACTCATTAGCGTCTATTAGCATGCAAAATTTCATTCCATTCCATCCACCTACTGTGGAGCTAGGGAACTTAAAATAAGCGGAATGGCCCATCAGATTTTTTTTTTTTTTATGCGAGGAAGAAGGAACCAAAGGCCATGAACCCGCAGTAACAGTTCCCTCCAAGAGAAAAACAAAATACAACAGAGAGCCAAATTCAAGATCCGATCATTTTGAGATGTCTGGACACACTACGTTTGAAAGACTGGAGATCATAGGCAGCAGGAAATACAGACAGAGGGAGACAGTTCCAGAGCTGACCTGTTGCATAAATGAAAGACTGGGAGTAACGGTTAACTCTTGCATTAGAGAGCTGGACAGAAAAGGGATGAGAGTTTGCTGCCAGACGGGTGTTACGCGCCCGTCGTAGAGGTGGAGGAATGCAAGCAGACAGTTCAGAGGAGCAGTGACCATTAAAGTAGCAATAGAAAAGAGATAAAGATGCAACAGTGCGGCGAAGAGACAGAGGTTGAAGGGAGTCAGTAAGAGGAGGAGAGTTAATGAGACGAAAAGCCTTTGACTCCACCCTATTGAGAAGAGCTGTATGTGGGGAGCCTCCCCACACATGAGAGTTGTACTCCACACAGGGGCAGATAAAACCCCTGTATAGAGTCAACAATTGTGCAGGGGTAAAGAAAGAGCGGAGTCGGCTTAGCACACCCAATCTCTTGGAAGCAGATTTTACAAGAGATGTAATATGATCTTTCCAAGAGAAGTCCCGAGTAAACGAAACCCCAAGCATGTTCAAGGATGATGCAGGATTAAGCTGAATATTATTAAACATTAGTGGGTATACCTGTGGAAGATTTTGTCGGGTTGATAGGTGTAAGAACCGAGTCTTAGATGCATTAAAGACAACCATATTATTTTTACCCCAGTCAGAGATATGAGCCAAGTCAGACATTAGGTGTGCCATAGCCTCATCCCTTGTTTCTTGAAGTAACTGTTGAGATGGGCGTTGCGGGAACCGAATGGAAAGGTGAAGGGTGGAGTCATCAGTGTATGAGTGGATAGGGTTAGATGTACAGCTTAGAAGATCATTGATGAATAAAAGGAAGAGAGTTGGTGATAGGACAGAGCCCTGAGGAACACCACTGTTGATAGATCTAGGAGAAGAACGATGGCCGTCTACAACAGCGGCTATAGAACGACCAGAAAGGAAGCTAGCGATGAAGGCACAGATAGAAGGATAGAAACCATAGGAGGGCAGTCTGGAAATTAAAGATTTATGCCAGACTCGATCGAAAGCCTTTGAGATGTCAAGTGCAATGGCAAAGCTTTCGCCAAAGTCCTGAAAGGAGGATGACCAGGAGTCTGAAAGGTAGGTGAGAAGATCGCCAGTGGAGCGTCCCTGACGGAACCCATACTGACGATCGGAAAGAAGGTTGTGATAGGAAAGATGTCTTAAAATTTTTCTATTAAGAGTTGACTCGAAAACCTTTGAAATACAGGACGTTAAAGCAATTGGACGATAGTTGGAGGGTTGGGAGTGGTCACCCTTCTCTGGGACTGGCTGAATGAGAGCAAACTTCCAGCAAGAAGGAAAGGTACAAGTTGACAAAGGCGAAATAGTTTGCCTAGGCAGGGTGTAAGCACAGAAGCACAGTTCTTGAGAACAACAGGAGGGACCCCATCAGGCCCATATGCCTTGTTAGTACTGAGGCCAGTGATGGCAGAAAATACATCAACTGAAGAAATTTTAATGTTAGCCATGAGGAAGTCAGAGGGGGGAAGTGATGGAGGAACAGCACCGGAATCGTCTAAGGTGGAATTGGAGGAGAAAGGCTGTGCGAAGAGATCTGCTTTATCAGTAGAAGAAATAGCTACAGAACCATCAGAGTAGAAAAGAGGAGGGAAGGATGATGAGGTAAAGTTGTTAGAAAGATTTTTGGCAAGGTGCCAGAAGGAGCGGGAAGAATTCGAGTTGGAGAGTTGAGAGCATTTAGTATGGATGAAATTATTTTTAGTAGAGCGAAGAACAGACTTAGCACGATTCCGGGCAGAAACGTAAAATTTATGTGATTCAGGGGTGGGTTGGCTCCGGTACCTTTTGTAGGCCTTCTCCTTGTTGCGGACAGCATTAAAACAAGCGTGATTAAACCAAGGCTTTCTTGCGTTAGTCAAAGGATATGAGAAAGGAATGTATGCTTCCATGCCCGAGAGAATAACCTCTGTAATGCGCAAGGCATACTCAGATGGCTCACGGCCATGGAAGCAATAATCATTCCAGGGAAAATCAAAGAAGTACTGCCTGAGGGCCTCCCAGTCCGCGGCTCCAAAATGCCACAGATGACGTTTCCCTGGAGGGTCCACAGGCCACACTGGAGTGATAGGACAGGTTAAGGTAATAAGGTTGTGATCAGAGGAGCCCAACGGAGAGAAAAGATTAACAGAGTAAGCAGAAGGATTAGTTGTGAGGAAGAGGTCAAGTATGTTGGAGCTCTCTCCAAGGCGGTCAGGGATACGGGTAGGGTGCTGTACAAGCTGCTCTAGGTCATTAAGGATAGAAAAGATGTAGGCTTGTTCGAGGCGGCACTGCCAGCGACTGGAAGTGAGTTTCGACACTAAATATCATTTTTGTATGGAGGTACTCCAGTGCAACATTCCACTCAAGAATTATGGCCCTGGCTTACTAGTCTTCGGAGCTTTATCATTTCGCGTGAGCATAATCGTGATTTTAGCTATTTTTTTACCATTTTTGTATTTGAAGACCTTTGACCCCTAACCTGGCCAATGTAGCACATAGGTGTACAGTAGAAGTTGTAGTACTAATCAGTGTCTATAAGCCTGCAAACATTCATTCAGTTCAATCTATCCGCTGGGGAACTAGGGAGCATTTTTGAAAACCGGTACTGGTTGTTAGGGAAGCTGAGGCCAATCTTCGCAGGGTTGCCACTCGAAAACTAGAGGAGAGAGGGGAAAAATAGATGGAACACGTCCCATAGGGAATGACCTCAAGATTACGCCTAAAGAATTCAGAGCTTTCTACGCCCATCAGTAATGCTTATACAACTACAAACGCGACAATTACCAAAAGCTAGGGTTTTCGGTCGTTGCTAGGCTGGTCGTTATTTCCAAGTTTGGTCGGAATTGGTTAATCCTGAAGGGTAGAATTGCCTGCCACAAATAAACAAGAAAGAAAGAAAGGAAACACGACTAATAATAGGTGCAGCATGGAGCTGGCCAAAATCAGTAAGCTTCCCCTAACCATAGGCTAATTGTGTGGTTAAAGCCAAATAACCAAAGGCTGCCTGGTTACTGAGATACCGTGTCCACAATCTGTAATGTGCTGGGTGTGTAGGAGGGGAATTTTTGACATAAAAGTGATATTTACTGGTTTTGTGTCTGAAATACCTTTTTGTCTTTTTCTTTTCTTTTTTTTAAGAGATGGGGTGTATGATGGCAACAGCTCAGAAGGAACTTCGACATCCTTAAGCTGTGACACAAAGGGGGTGGGGTGCTGGAAGGGAGAGGAAGACCTAAAGCCATGAAGATCAGGTGGTCTTTACCACAGCCGAAGGCATCAAAGTTGCAATGAGCAAGGAAACTGGGTTTATGGTATGGGGACCTACAGGAAATACCTCTGAAATTAATTTGTTTTACCTTAACCTTACTCCTACTGTATGTGTAAAGTTGGCAACATAAAGTTTCCTTTTTACTCTCATGGGGCGTTCACAGTCTGCAGTTTGCAGGACGGCAAATATGCCAGTAAGACCATTGTGATTTTCCTTTTATGAAGGAATTCAGTTAAATGGACGGAAATACAGAACTGAGAGTATCGATAGGGGAAGTATTGAGGCAAGAAGAGAAATAGAGATTGAAGGAAAAATTAAGACCTATAGGTAAAACGCAAAGAAAGAACCTGGAAGAAGAAAGAGAAAGGGCATTTAAAAAATGGAATGATTCAGTAGCGGAAAATATCAGAGAAGAAAAAATGTAGATGAAGGAATAGGAAACGACGAGACTGAGGCCTGGATGTAACAGATTATGAGGATAATGGGGAAGATGCTGAGAAGAACGAAAATAAAGGTAAAAAATGTGATGGGGATACCATAGTAACTGACATGTGTGAATATAATAATGAGTTGAGGCAATGTGCGAACCAGGACGAGTGTTATTAGGGGAGATCAAGAAGAGTTAAGATAATTACGTAGGATTAGTGAAGGAAAAAAAAGCATGTGGTAGGTGGAGGTAGCCAAATTGTGATTGAGACGTTCTTGAACTCACTGTCATAATTTTCTCCAATAACTTGCTGATGGCTTATATAGGCATAGGACAGTTGCAGAGGGAGTGCTGTGAGAATAATGGAAAAAAATAGAGACGGGGTAAGTTGTTAGGCCATAAAAGAATTAAGAACTCAGACAACGGGATGCAGAGGGATACCTCAGATCGGGGCTCATTGCAAGGACAGTCAGTGTAAAACACACACACACACACACACACACACACACACACACACACTACATCTTTCAGCGCATAATTTTATTCATTACTGGTTGGTTAATCATAAGCTAAATGCTAAACATGATATTTTTCTGGTACACTTATGCTATACTGGCTCTAGCCTACTATTATGGCATTTACTGAGGGGAAAACAGATGCAGGGATGTGGTTACAATTGCTTTTATTGCCTTAATCTTGTTCATATGGTTTATAATACACTGCCATCCCTACATCGTCACACATTCCATAGAATGCATTTTTCTGCTTGGTCCATTGATGTTTTTAAACCACTGAATTAGAAAGTTATGGTAGTTTTTGTAAGTGGGTCAACAGCGTACAGAACGTACCTCGCGTGGACTCCAGCTCCCAGACCCGGCGTCCCCAGGTGTACAGGCGACTTAGGATCCATGCGATGCTTGTGGCCCCTAACACCCAGGCAACGTTATCTCCACTCTGGTGTAAAAAAATCATGAAGTCTGCGATTCCCGTAGGCATGGGTTAGGAGAGACTAGATTTAATTAGCTTAAGTTACGTTGTTAGGATAGTTTTGATTAGTTTAGGTGAGCTGAGGCTGGATAGGGTTAGGTTAGGTTACATTAGGTTGAGTTAGGTTAAGTTACTTTAGGTTAAGTTAGATTAGGTTAGGGTAGGTTTGGTTAGGTTAGGTTCTATTCGGTTAGTTTATGCTAGGTTAGGTTAAATTAGATTAGACTGGGTTAGGTTAGGTGAAATTTGGTTAGTTTCATTAGGGTTAAGATAAGTTAAATTATGTTTAGTTCGGTTAAGTTAGGTTAAGATAAGTTAGATAGTGTTGCCAAATATTCTCCTTTGAAACTCGTTCCTAGAAAGTCTCTGGATCCCAGGCTACAAAGGATTTCAGCAACGCTCAATTCGCACAGCGCTTATTCCTAGAGCCAGTTCAACATACAAAGTGTCGTAATAATAAAAGGGTTAACGACGGCTCTGACGAAACCTCTTCCGTTTGAAAAATGTCTCCTGAACTTAACAAAATCATCTGGAAATAATAATAGGGGCACTCAGAGAGCGCAATAGTAGTGCCTTACACTCTGTCTAAGATGAAACTTATAACCCTGACTGATTGTTGTCAAAATATGAAAAGTGTAAGTCATCCTTGCATGTCGAGCAACCCCACCATTAAATATGGTCCAATAATGAGTAAAAGTTTACTGTACCCAGTGACCCTGATGTTTGACCTATTGTTTTCAAAATAGAATAATTTCTTCTTTGGATGTCCTTTCATTATTAAACCATATTTGACCCAGCTCGAACAAATTTGTCTTTGACCTTTACCTCCTAGAGGGAAATGGTATATGAATATTGTTCAGAATTATATGGAGACAGGAAGAGACCGTCGTGCATAAAGGAACAAACAAATAAACATAAAATATATATTACATATAACTGAATTAAAAATAGCATTGGATAAAGTATGTGTTTTGTAGAAGAGACAACATATTAACCATCAGCATCATAACTGAGCGGCAACCCAGAGACGGAATAAGACGGATAGCTGGAGTACAACCACTGGAGGCTTGAAGACCGTATGTTTATCAGACTGTGACGTAACACTTTCACAACTAAAAGATTAAACTGAAGAAAAGTATGAAAGGCTTTTTTCTACAGTGGACTGACAAAGGTTGTTCCCCTCACTGATGATGATGAGAGGAGGAGGATCTATGCGGCTCTGTTCCAGATTTTTTTTTCTTTCACTAATGGTTTGTTGTTTAAAAGGTTATTATTATTTTTTTTTTTATAAAAGGGATGGTCTAATTATCTAAAGTTAGAGCGACACATTGAACTTAATACACAGTTGTGTATGGATGATCATGGTATACTTTGTCGATTGTGTCCTCATATCCGTGGTCATTAACTTACATAATACCCTTCTCATGTAATATTAAACCGCATTATGTATAGCCATTATGCTCTCATCTTGTGTGTAGCACTTTGGTCTAGCTGAAATTTGTGGATGTTTCAGACTCGTTAGTCATTTTTCTGCAGACAGCAAAGATTTCATCCAGTATAAAGGACAATATAAGGAGCGGGGAAACTCTGATGCTGAGAAACTAGGTCATTCTTTAGGATATAATAAATCACAGGAACAGCTCGCGAAAATGAGGTATGGTAGCAATATAAACTGCACCAAATATAAGTCACGCTTGAAAACATAAATTAGGTTCCGTCCCATAAAAGGGCCTCCACACCGGAATAACCCAAAAGGAGCCATTCCATCAAAGTAATTGGTGGGGGCTAGACACGCAGGGCAGGGCAACGTTTTGATGCTGAGGCAGGGAAGGACATGGAGGAAGACAGAGGTAGGTGACAAAGGACGTGCATGGTAATGAAGTCAGCAAAAGACAGAAAATAAGAGAATGGGAGAGTAATGGACCAGGAAAGTTTAAAGGGACGGGAAAGCAAGTGGACAGTGTACGATAAGAAAGAGGGCCGACCCGAACAGTGAAGGCCAGGAGAGGCAATGATAGGGCATAACAGACAGGGCAGGGCTGAGAACGTGGTTATGTGAATGGCAAAGAAAACATAAACGTAGCTCTATCGGCAAAGTATCTATCGTACTCTAATAGGATAAAAAGCCAGATCTGTTACGAAAAAGGAAGAAACACTACTTCATATTGAATTTCTTTTGACATTTTAGTCTTACAGAAAGGATCGGGTGAAAAAAATTTAGTTCCATAGCAAATTGTACGGAGGAAACACAGTATTAACCATTATGACGTTACAAAGTATTCTTCGCGCATGTATAGCCCTTGTAATGCGCACTAAATAAAGAAATGTTTAAAAGAATAATAAATTACTGTCTCTTATTTTCAAAGAATATAAATGTCATGTTTACCCGAAAATGCAAATCTATATACTTTATAGGAGGTAAATAATGTAACTGACTGACGTATTTCAGTCCACTGAATAATTCATCATTATGAACTTGAATCGCTAGATTCTTTGTGGGTGTGCTGTACAGTACAAGACAGAGAAGGGAAGTGGGATTAGGGCAGTGAGGAGTATCACAGATCTTTTACACTCATATTATGAAAATATCAGCCAATATAGAAATATCCACGTCACTTTGTCTTTTGAAATATTTCAGAAAATTTGAAGTTCATTGTCATTTAATTTGGTATAAATGTCGGCTGTCATAAAGCCAGCTTCCAACGCTCATGTTTGTTTAAGGCCACAAGCCATTATTTATTTTCCCCGACACACCAGGTCCATGCTGTAAAATGTACAAAGAGTCTGCACCAACATTTCTGTTCATATGTTAATCTTCACAAACACATTTTTCATTTTCCTATCATACTTCAGGAGGGATTTCACTGCCGGATGCAGTAATTTCCGCCATGTCGTGAACAGTTATTCCAGTGACACTGAATATCCCACTTTATTTTTTTTCTTCCTGTTTCCTCTTTTTCTAGTCGTTTTCCATTCAGTAAGTTTCTTGTACTTTCACTTAGACATTTTTCCTACTCTATATGCTCTCTCTTTTCCTCTGTTATGTCAGTTTTGTGCATCCTTCACGTCAACTACGTTTTGCGCTTTGTGTGTGTGTGTGTGTGTGTGTGTGTGTGTGTGTGTGTGTGTGTGTGTGTGTGTGTGTACAGTACATTACCCTCTGTTCCGCTTTACCTTTGACATTTTCATTACATATCTGGTTCTCGATTTACATATTTATTGTATCCTCTCTCTCTCTCTCTCTCTCTCTCTCTCTCTCTCTCTCTCTCTCTCTCTCTCTCTCTCTCTCTCATACCGTCATTGCATTCCTCAGTATCCTCAAGATTTTGTATCAGTTTTGTAGCTTTTAATGACGCAAAAGACGTAAAGACAGCAACAGTTATCCTTTCCAAATAGACATGAACAGGAAAGAATGCCTGATACTAGATTCTTTAATTTCGGAAGTATATAGATAGAAAGATAGGTAGATATAAAATATACAATACACATATATGTAATCTTTTATTTTTTTCATTTGTGTGTGTGTGTGTGTGTGTGTGTGTGTGTGTAAGGAGAGAGGGAGAGTGAAGGGAGACTGAAGTTTGGAAAAAAAAAAAAAAAAAAAAGAGGGGAAACTTAATGAAACGTGAAGCCTGTGAATCATCCTGTTCAAAAGTTCCGTATGTACTGTACAGAGCTCCCTTACACATGAAAACAGCGCTCCACGTATGGACAAAGAAGACACCAGCGAAAACTTTGCAAAAGAATTGGGTTAAAGAATGGATGGAATTAGTTCAGCACTCCTAACATTTGTGAAGCGGATTTTGGATGAAAGGCAACATGATCATTCTAAGATACAAAAAAAAAAAATATTGAAAAATGATGGGTGAGGATGACAGACAAGTGAAGACTGGAAATTCCAGTTTTGTGTCAAACTCATTTTAAATTATCTGAGATGTCTGGTGCAGTTTTAAAGATTTTACCAAACTCTCAAAAAGATGGTGACTCAGAATGTAAGGGAATGTAAGATGAGGACTAGCTGAGCGTCCCTGACAAAACCAACATTGCTTGTTAGAGATAAGGGTGTAATATGTGAGATGTCTCAGGACCTTCGTGCAGTGAATAATTTTGAGACTTTAGACATACATGAAATAAAGGAAACTGAGGGATCGTTAGAAGCCTGTGAGTTATCCCTCATAGGAGTAGGTTACTTGGGAACAAACATCCACACTGCAGGAAACGTATACTATGAAAGACTACCTCATTTATATGGTGAAGGAAGTAACCAAACGCCTCTAGCCGCCCATGCTTGTCCTTTCCAGTGAAGCAATCCAAGAAGATCCGTTCATTATGGGACACTTCAGCACACTGAGCTTCATAAATCTCACGTATCCCTCATTCCCTCGCTGCCTGAATACACCGGCTTACCTTCATGTTTATTCAGAGGAGTATTGGACAAAGTGCCAGAGGGTGCCTGAGTGCCCACCTCAATTTGGATATAGGGAGACCAGTGACCAGCACAACAGAATTTATAACGAGAGGCTGATATGAAGATAACTATGGTGGTGAGAAAGTAATGTGAGTCAACCTACCCATAGCAAGGAAAGGGATTTATTTATTTTTTAGGATTTCTTTGGAAGGGTTTTCATTTAGACAAGGTTTCATTTAGAAGGGTTTTCTTATAGATGTGACTGAAAGCGTTAAGGGAAGTACACTGAGGTCGTTTGGCCATGTGGGGAGGATGGAAAGCGAGAGACTGACGAGGAGAGTGTATGCGAGTGAGGTGGAGAGGGGAAGTGGCAGGGGGAGGCCGAGGACGAGATGAAGGGATGGAGTGGAGAGGTATATGAATGAGGGGGGTGTGAGTTGGAAGCAAGGCAGTGAAGTGGCAATGGACAGGGTGACATTGAGGCAATTTGTTTGTGGCCATCCCTTACGGGACTGAGGCGTCTGGCAATAGATAGATAGACGGATATAACTTTGTTTCATGCACTACTTATTAGTTCTGATATATTCCTGAAAATATGAATTACGAATATGTATCTATTTAGAGTCATTCAGCTGATTCACCAGAGAGTCCGAACTACGAAAATTCAACTCGTCAAACTACAACATTATTATTATTATTTTTTTAATGAAGGATCTGAATGAACACTGACGTGCCAGATTTTCTGCTTGCCATTTATTTACACCCATAGGTAAAGGAGAGAGAGAGAGAGAGAGAGAGAGAGAGAGAGAGAGAGAGAGAGAGACGTGGGGGGGCAGGGATAATAATTTCGATATATAGCGGAAAGGAGTAAGAAAGTAAAAAATGTGCTTTCATCGACAGCGTCATGAAACCACCATGGGGAGAAAGGTAGAGAAATCTACCATGGTCAGGAAAGGAATGGTTGGGATGAGATGGAATATTGACAGGCGGTGAGACTGGGTCGGAAAGTCTACACAGTTAAAATGGACTTTCTGTGATTAATGGTTTAAGTGCAGCGAAGGTTTATTCTAAAGAGTCTTCCAAGAGTGAAAGTTTAAGGTGCAAATAAATGGAGGTGGAGAACAAAGGTATGGGATGCAAGGAGCTGGAAATGTTGTGTAGAATTTGTAAAGGCCCTGAAAGTATGGATTGTGAAAGTGGGCACAAAAGCTTCAACGGTTTATGCAGTGTAGGTTTATTTCAAAGTTGTCTTCAAAAAGGTACTTGTGTGGCTGACAATGGCCTTACGTCTTGGGATGCAGGCAAACATGAAGGAGGTATGGAGAAAGGAAGAATAATTATAAATATAAAAAAACAACAGGAAAAAGGATATGGACTCTGAAAACTATTGAGAAAGTATGCCTGAAGAGGGAGTGAGTGGGGGAAAATCGCTGTTTAAAAAGATAAAGGAAGAAAACAATCATGTACGGTATATGTCAATTGTTCTGTGAAATTGTTTTTTATCGTAAGTCAACTCTTTTTTAACCACTTCACTAAACTGACGTATTTTTAGTGTATTACTCCTACCTGCAGGCGATTTTATTGAGCTTACTGGAGATCTGCCTTAGTGATGGGATTAATGAGGGCTTTATATGAAGCCCATCGAGTTTGTAAAGCCTTTTCTAAGCTGAATGCAACCATCTGGAAGAACAGGTACGAAAATTAAAATACATCGTTATCCCGAAGGAGATAATAAGTAACAAAGGAAAAAATCAGTTTGGTTGCTCAGAATAACATTACACTATATTCTCCGTCTCTGGTAATTTACTTCTCATGGATGATACTGATACCGTACGTTAATTATCCTAGTTAGCGATCTGTATCAACAACCTCGCTTTAAGAACTGAAACGACGCTTGAAAAAATTATATTGTTCAGAGAAGAGTGAGTGGAGAGGGGAAAGGGAGGATGAACACCATGTCCTGCGTTATCTCAAAATGAGTATTCTTTCTGACTACCCAGATATACGGGGGTTAGATGGCTCTTTACACAGCTGTTTTCCTTCCTCGTGAGTAATTTACCAGCTCTGAGCTTTCACATTGTAGGAATTTATACGCGCACAAACAATCCCATCCAACCACTGCCGTTAATGTAATGGCTGAAGCGCTAATTGGAAATTTAATCTCAATGGGAGGATGCAGACCCTGGCCCTATGGGATCCCAATCAGAAAAAAAAAAAATGCAATGAAGAAAGAAAACTGAAGAGTCAGTAAGAAGATATGATTTGATGAGACAACCGCCTTTGACCCGAAGATGTTTAAAAAAGGGTAAATGTTTACAGAGCCCTAACACCGGATTTTGATGATGAAAATGTGTTTTACAAGTGTTTTTAGTGGGTTTTGAAAGAACTGGACCTTGAAATCTATCACAAAGCACTACTCTCCGAGATTCATACCAGCCGACGCCACCCCCAGGAACTAGGATTTTTGTGCCATTTTTCAAAGTAAAAATCGGTTAAACACATAAATCTCGTAGCCTTCTTGCCTAGCCCGTGCTTCTCTCTCTCTCTCTCTCTCTCTGTTATGATGAAAATCTACATAAACGACTGAAAGTCAAGAAGCCATTTTAGTCATTAACCTACTCTGACGCCACTCAATCTAACCAGGGCCTGTGTAATTCGATCCAAACCAAGACCAGTTTCAAACTTTACCTTAGTTACCAGCTGTTACTACTTTACTTACAACTTTGTACAAAAGGGGCCTCCCTAATCCCGGCCTCTGATTGGGGGAAATTTGAATATTGCGGGCCCATAATGCACCACTGAAAGCAAAAGTACATCACCTCTAATAGAGGAAAAAATATAAACTAGACATACCGGTACATACACTCGGTAAAACGTCACAATATCTTGGTTAATTTTAATCTGCGTGACAAATATCACAGAAGAAAGCTGACTTAGATATTTGCGACGTATTGGTTTCCATCATTATTTCTTGAGAATTCGGTGTTTTGGTTTAGTAAACATTATCCTTGTAGAGTTATATGTATGCAATGATTGTCCTTACCCATGAGACCAATACTCCATTCGAGGACTAATAAAGTGCCTGTACAAGGTTATAAGACAGATGAAAAGAAAGTACGTAGGCTGTTTGCCACCTAATGTCTGAGAGGCACATTTAGCAAGTTACCACACTCATATCGAGAAAGAATGATGGACTAAGTTGCGTGCTGTTGAATCTCAAGCTTCATTCTTGAGGAAGGGTTTGGTAGGTTGAAAGATGGAGAAACTTAGTTATTATTACAATACAAGTAACCAAGCTTTTTTCTGACAAGCTGAAAAATACACAAGAACAGAATCCAGGTGTGTCGTAGCCTAATCTCGTAACAGATACTGCAACTGATGTGATGAAAGTTGTGGTTAGTTGGTAAAGGGCAAAGCTCTCATTGAACGATATGGTAGGGCTACAAGTGCAGCTCTGATGATCAGTGACAAAGAGAAGGAAGAGAATCAGAGAAAGAGCTAAACCTTGACGAACCCCAGTACTGTTAGTTCTAAAAGAAGAACAGTGATCATCTACAACAGCAGTTGTAGAATGACCAAAAATGAAGCAAGAGATGAAGGAACAGAATGAAGGAAAGAATCCATATGAGGACAGTCTGGAAATGTAAGACTTGTACCAGACAGTCCAAAAAGTTTGTGATGCTAATACCTGTGAAAAGGTGTTCACCATTCTCCCGAAAGGGGCATAGCCAAGACTCTGAAATGACTATCAAAAGTGGCTAATTGAGCGTCCATCAAGAAAACCCACACTGACAGTTTCAAAGAAAATTATGGGAGAACTGGTGCTTCAGAAATTAATCGAAGGATGAAGTCAATATAAGCGAGATTCGATTAAATGGACGATATTTACATGGTTGAGAACGGTCACCCTTCTTTGGGACTGGCTGAATGAGAGCAAACTCTCAGCTGGAAGGAAATGTACAATCTGGTAAAGACGAAAGAGTCTACCAAGGCACTATCAACACGAAGGCAAAATTCTGGTAAACAACAGGAGAGACATCTTTTAAGATCGTAAAGATTATGTGCTAAGGCTAGAGAAGCTGGATGATATATCGTCAGAAGAAGTTTCAATTTAAAGCATGAGAAAGTTAGGGGGGGTACTTCTGACGATATTATCTTCCAGCCTTTCTCTTAGAAGGGATGGGGGGAGATGAAGGAACAGCACCGACGTCGCTTGGAACAGAGTACGAGGCAATGGTCCCCCCCCCACACACACACACAGAGAAACTAGCAGAAGAAACAGCAACAGAACCATAAGAATGAGAAAGAACAGGAAAGGAAAGGAAGTAAATTTTCAGGACAGATTTCTAGCAAGATTGCAGGAGAGTGAGAGGAGTTAAAAGTTATTACATTTGCAGGGAACAATATTCTCTTGGGCAATGTGAAGAGTAGATTTTGAATGATTCTGGCTGCAACCATAAATACAGTGTAGCCTAATTCAAGAGATATTGATATTGGTTATCGGTATTTTTTAAGTTCCCTATCTATTGTCGACAGTATTAGTAGATTCATTATAAAAGTACGTTTCTTTTTTTCCTTTTTTTTTTTTTTTTTCAATAGCTGTTAAATAAGAATAATGTTATGCCTCCACATATGAGTCAGTACGCCTAGAGCAAATCTAATAGCTATCACTCTTGCAAGCATAAAAACTGCGGGAAAGTCAAAGACATCGTATCCTGCTAATCAACAGCTCCATATTGCCACAGATGCTGCCGTTAGAGAGAGACCACAGACCTTACTGGCTTAACAGAGCAGGTTACAGAAATATGATGGTGAGTGAATGAGCCTAAAAGAGAATAAAAGACTGTCAGAGTGAACACAAGGAAGAGTTGCAAGAACTAAATTGGCAGGTATACGAGTATCTGAGATTTTTCCACTATGGTTCGGGACAAGTGTGCAATGCAAGTGCCCAAGGTCACTTAGAAGAAATAAAAGACATATGGTTGCTTGCTAGGTAGATCGATGAATGGTAAGGAGAAGCAACGGCTGTCCTGAACATGTTAATCGCCTAGTGTGATTTCTGTTACAAGACAGATGGAGAGATGTGATCCATGGTAAAGTTAAAAAGTCAAGGAATTCTGGATTACCAGCAGACTTAGAAGGGAAATCACCAGTAGAGATATATTTAGTCCGAGATTACCAATATACTGTGCTTTAGGTATACTGTGGAAAATTGGAACGATTCATGTTTGGGAACACGAGAATAAGTGAGGTTGTTGTGCATGTACACGCAAGTCAACACTACACAGTGAAAGTAGGAGAGTATATAATTCAGTGGCGTCACCAGGGGTCAGATTTTGGGGGGGCTGTAGCCCGTGTGTAGGTAGAAGGAGGGGGGGGGCGAGCGAAGCGAGCCTATGCTGCTGGGCGGTACGGGGGAGCGCTGTAAGCCCCCCCCGGAAAATTTTTCGGAAATTGAGCAGTTTTAGGGGAATTTTTGAGGCCTATAGATGAAGAAAAGTAAAATAAGGTCTCACAGGCTATTAATAAGAAACTTATAGGACACATGAAAATTGATGGGCCTAATACCAGGTATCAGTAAGCCTTATGATATAATGTGTACAAGGTAACTGTATGAAGATTTTTTGCAGATAATACTTTTTCTTCAATTGCTAGTGTTATGTGGTATCATAACGGTTTCTTAGTCTTACCATATGAAATTTGATAATTCAAAGTACGGTAGCTCTTTATTCAATGTATATAGATATAATTGCTAAGATTTATCTTCCATTACCGGTACTGTGATAGGAAAAAAAGCCATTCACAAAAAAACAAAAATTATACAATAGATCTCATGCCGGTTCTTCAGCAGGTATATCAAGGTTATCACTTGTGCTGGGCGGTGGCTAAAAAAATAATGAGAAAATATATATATTATATATTAGAGAGAGAGAGAGAGAGAGAGAGAGAGAGAGAGAGAGAGTTTTAGCCTGCTTTCCCACTCTGTACGTTTAGGACAATATATTTGCAACAATGAGAAATAGCCTAGGCCTAGCCAATTTAAAAATAAATCAATAAAAAATATCCTGGCCTAAGGTTCATAAAATGACTACTGAAATAGGTTGATATAGGGCTACTTACACATGTCTGAATGGGTTCAGCTTTGGGGTTATCTGGGGTTGCTTCTGGCACCTCATTCCCAATAACAGCCACTTTTTCTTGGCACCCATCGGAGTCATCTTTGGAGGTGCGGGTGCGAAAGAATTTCCTTATGTCACCCTGTCCCTGAGGATTTTTAGATGACCTTTTCATCACTTGAGTGGCTGCTGGCTGATATCCGCAAATGTATTATTGTAGAATAGCCTAGAAAAGGGAAATGACATTCAGTTCTGACAGTCGAGTGTCGACTGAACCAACTAAGTACTGCTGATTCTTTGTATAGAGTATAGGCTAGATCTCATATCTGTAAAAACAAAAATGAACAGGTAAAGTGAGGTGGCTAGCAATATACCGGAACGTAGTAACGTCTATACAGCCACTGAAACCAATACATTCAAATAAAACCGAAAACAACGCAGGATTTAGCCACAGTTCACAGACACTTCTCAATGTAAAGAAACATGCCGAGTTCCGATACTCTGAACATTTGAATTTGTGAAAAATTGCATAGATCAGATATTTTAGACTGCATAATCCAATTTTAAAGCTCCGTGATTAATATATACAATACTGTATATTGTAAATATATAATAAGTCTGATAAATGTAATACAATCTTGCATTCTTTGTGCAATAAATATATTTCAAAGAAAACCAAACTTGGAAAAAGTATTTGGGAAACAAATATATTATAACTATTATGATTTGAGTCATAGGTTTACGTAAATTGTGAATAACTAATCACATTATATAGATATAAATAATATTGTATTAAACTAATATGGATGCACGAACAAAAGCGGATTGGCGGTAGGGGGTTGGGGGAAAGCTAGGTGGGTCAATGCCGAGCTGGAAGCATACTATGTAAGTCGGTGATTTTTTATTATTATTATTTTGGGGGGCTGCAATTTTGGGGGGTTGAGTCCTTGATTTGGGGAGGCTAAGCCCCCCCTAGCCCCCCTGGTGACGCCACTTATATATATATATATATATATATATATATATATATATATATATCATCATCATCATCAGCCGTTTCAGTATCCACTGCAGGACCGGCCTATCCCGACCGAGGTCGGGACAATACAGCCAATGTATCTCTACCAAGTGGCTTAGGCTGTCTAGTAGAGATTGTATGTAGGGTGAGAAGTGCTTGTTAGTGTAATTGTCGTGTTGGAGTGGCTTTGGATGTGTGTGTAGTCTGCGAACCAAGTGTAATCGGCCCTTGCAAGCCGATTGGGTGCAAGCATACTTTATAGTAAGCGACACTGGTTCAACTACAGCACCCCTGGTGTCCGCCAATGTAGTACGTGGCCGGGTGAACACTCCCAAAGTTTATTACCCTTGCGGGGCGCAAACCCTGCCTCACCCGTGTACGAAACGCACACTCTACCACTGTACCACAAAGGCTCCATATATATATATATATATATATATATATATATATATATATATATATATATACTGTATATGGAAGTTCTCATATAAAGAAGGAAAGAGGAGAAGACATAAGGAGTTAGGAGGCTAGAGATGAGGGAGCGAGAAGGGGGGTCTAGAGAGCAGAGCACGGTGGACTGCGAGAAGTTAGCTAGCATTAAAAGCTCTTGTGTTATACACTCAGTGTTAAGCTTGAGCTTTCACTTTTGAAAAGAACAAAACTACAATCAAACCCCAGAGTCATCTTTGTCTTCTCCCATCATCGACTACAAGTGAACTGAGGTTATCTCCAGCATTGCCACTAATGAACGTTGTATTTTTCGAAATGTTTGAGCATAAACTTTCAAGATTGGGTAAAAAGCCTTCAAGGTACTATATATTATAAAAAATATTAATAATATACATTAACTAAATCTCTGTTGCCATATAGTGTCAGCATATATACATCCTAACTATTGATTTAAATTGTTTTCCCCTGTTATGAGTCCATATTATAATTATAAATCATAATAGATAGATAGATAAATAGATAGAGAGACAGCTCCATGCAAGCCTGGGAAAGGGAAATGATCTTGCAAGTTTACTGAGGAAATGTTGACCATACACAGGAAGTAGCAAGCAGGGGATGATATAGGTAGTGTGTCAGCGAGATAGCATTCGAACAAAGCCTAGTGACATACATACATACTCACACACAGGATTCTGGACCTTTCCAACCAAGTGTAACACACGTGACACGACCCCTGCTACACCAGAATTTAGGAAGCAGAGCTCAGAAGGAGACAGGCCATAGAACCGGCAGGTAGTAGGGAGAAGGAGCCTAGCCACATGGGCAAGAGGGGAGAGAGAGAGAGAGAGTGAGAGAGACAGGGAGGTAGCTCGCGGGACTCTACTTAACTTCACTCGTGTGTGAGAAACTTTGTTAATATTTCCAAGACTAATAAAAATAGTCCCATACTATTCTTTACCTCTCCTGTCATTGCATGACAAATGGGAACGAAGATTATCTACTTACAAAGCTACTCACATATAACAACCGCTCGTCCACAAGTCTAATATATATATATATATATATATATATATATATATATATATATATATATATATATATATATATATATATCTGATCTACAAAACTTCTCTACAAGTTTATACAAAGTCCTTTATGACATTTGGTGGCAGCGGTGGGATACGAACCTCGTCTATGAATCAACATTGAATTCCTACAAAATATCAAGATTGAAAACAAAAAAATACCTCTCACAACCAACAACTCACAACCAGCTCCTGACAGTATTCTCTCCAACCCCCCCTCCGTCTCCACGATCATCACGCTGATGTAGAGGTGAAGAGGTCACAGGATGCCTTGCAAGTATTTTAACAATGTACTGATACAAACAGTCTTGCAATTTCTACGACGAACCAACGAACTACAACAATCTACAATCAACTACAAGTAACAACTCCACGAGTCGTCTGTATAATCTTCTACATGCACATACAAGTAGCGGCAGTCTTCATCCCACAACAAGTAAATCACAAGAGGAAAGGACCGAGAAAACATCGATAAAGAAAAACAAAACAAACAAAGAGTGAGACACGACTCACAACTCACAACCACCAGACCTCACCCTCCTCTCTCTGCTACATCCACCCAGTCTCCACCGCTGACGCAGGGGTGAAGAGGTCAAGACGACGAAGCAAATACCAAGCCCATATTCACAACTCATCTTACTCACTCATCTTCACTCAAGTTACTCATCGCTACTCATTTACTCACCACAGCTACCAGTGTGGGAAGTCAACGTCATCATGCGTGCTTGCTGAGACGACAACACGTTAATCAACCCGCGAAGGACAACGCTATCACCACGTGCAACACTACTCACACCATTTCTACCACGGTGAAAATTAGTGAGTTACATATTTACTTCACTTATACAATACACAGTGATAGACAAAAAACTTCTGCATAAACATATAAAACGTGCTGTATAGTTACAACTTAAATACATATACCTACTTCAATTATCTTCAAAATTCAGTCATTAAGTACTTGCACCAACAATAAATATTCTACACTGTATATACAGTATTCATTCATTTATTATAGCATTCATTTACTACCAATGAGTGTTACCATTTATACCTACATAAAATAAGTGTTTCATACATACAGCTATACATTATTACATCAACAAAGTAATAAAGAAAATATACCATCACAGTTACTCAGTGAGCGATTAAAAGAACTGTATTAAACATTAAATAAAGCTACCTAGTGGAAACAGATAAATTAAGTTACAAGGAAAACCAGAAAAAAAAAAAATGACCAACACAAATGACGTTAGCAAGAGTGAACATTTTCAACACAATCGTGAAGACAATGATTTCCACACATTGCTGACACATATATTGCCCACGATAGGTACAAGTGAACAAGTCAGTGTATATAGTTAATACTGTACATAGTGTATATATATATATATATATATATATATATATATATATTTATATATATATATATATATATATATATATATATATTTAAATATCATTTTCAGTAATATCTGTGCAATATAAACTAAACCTTAAAAAAGGGTCCCTAGGAAATTAGCCAAAAATTATGCAACCATGAACAACACAGAAAAAGTGTAGACAGCCGAAGAAAAGCAAACTATAGAAAATCAATTAAAAAAAAAAAGAAAGAAAAAGAAATAGAGTAAGATCACATAACAAACAAATGAAAATAAGTGTAAGTGTTACTACAAATGCCCAAATACCACATAAACTACAAACAAAAAAGCAAATTGTTGTCTCCACAAGCTAGTGGCATGGCACATCATAATCATCGACCGCAGCATGACCGGATTCAATGTCAGGACTGCAATTATTACAATTATGTAACTACAAACGATATGTAACAATTATGTAACGACAAACGATTGCATTATGTTACACTTGCTACAATTATGTAACTACAAACAATATGTAACAATTATGTAACAGTTGCATTAACAAGATGTAACTTTTATGTAACTTTAACTACAATTATGTAACTACAAACAATATGTAACAATTATGTAACAGTTGCATTAACAAGATGTAACTTTTATGTAACTTTAACTACAATTATGTAACTACAAACAATATGTAACAATTATGTAACAGTTGCATTAACAAGATGTAACTTTTATGTAACCTTAACTACAATTATATAACTACAAACAATATGTAACAATTATGTAACAGTTGCATTAACAAGATGTAACTTTTATGTAACTTTAACTACAATTATGTAACTACAAACAATATGTAACAATTATGTAACAGTTGCATTAACAAGATGTAACTTTTATGTAACTTTAACTACAATTATGTAACTACAAACAATATGTAACAATTATGTAACAGTTGCATTAACAAGATGTAACTTTTATGTAACTTTAACTACAATTATGTAACTACAAACAATATGTAACAATTATGTAACAGTTGCATTAACAAGATGTAACTTTTATGTAACTTTAACTACAATTATAAGGCCAACACGATTATGCATTACCACAATATTATGTAACAATTCATAATGTTACAATTATGTTACTACAATATTATAAGTCATACAGTTATACCACAATTCTGTATTACCAGAATCATCTTACAAGTTAGGTGAAATATTGGACATTACTAAAGGGATAACTCATTATGTAATGTAATAACCTAGCAGTATTACCATTGCACAATTATATACATATGTCTGTTATATACACACATCTTACAAAATGTCATACAACAACCATTGCATTTATTCAAATATGTATACAACTTGTTTAAAATGTAATATTACTGGGTCATCGCAATTTACTATGAATATTATATGTATACAATAATATAATCAATATTATGTACTAATAGATTAGCATATGTCAATAATGATTGCTGTCAGAGGACCTTCAGCGGAGTGGCCGAGCAATGTTATGAGTCCATATTATAATTACAAATCATAATAGATAGATAGATAAATAGATAGATAGACAGCTCCATGTAAGCCTGGGAAAGGGAAATGATCTTGCAAGTTAACTGAGGAAATGTTGACCATACACAGGAAGTAGCAAGTCAGGGGATGATATAGGTAGTGTGTCAGCGAGATAGCATTCGAACAAAGCCTAGTGACATACACACATACTTACACACAGGTTTCTGGAACTTTCCAACCACAGTGTAACACACGTGACATGACCCCTGCTACACCAGAATTTAGGAAGCAGAGCTCAAAAGGAGACAGGCCATAGAACCGGCAGGTAGTAGGGAGAACGAGCCTAGCAACATGGGAGAGAGAGAGAGAGAGAGAAAGAGAGAGAGAGAGAGACAGGGAGGCAGCTCACGGGACTCTACTTAACTTCACTCGTGTGTGAGAGACTTTGTTAATATTTCCAAGACTAATAAAAATAGTCCCATACTATTCTTTACCTCTCCTGTCATTGCATGACAAATGGGAACGAAAGATTATCTACTTACAAAGCTACTCACGTATAACAACTGCTCGTCCACAAGTCTAATATATATATATATATATATATATATATATATATATATATATATATATATATATATATATATATATATATATCTGATCTACAAAACTTCTCTACAAGTTTATACAAAGTCCTTTATGACACCCCGGGAATTGTTGAATTTTTAAAAGTGTTACTTACCTGACCAATACTGCTCGAGTTACTACATCTTATAGATTTGTTCTGAAAGGTAATTTATCAACAGAAGAGCAAGGTGAATGTGACAAATGACTGAATAAGTAAAATCTTCATTATTTATACTGATACCAAACAGGCAAGAAACTCAGTATAATATTCTGTTCAGAGGACCAAAAATAAAAATATATGTTAAATGTATAAATGAAACACAAAAAAATGTTTTGAGTTTAACTCCTTCAGTACGCGAGCTTTTCCTTAGTTGAATAAAATATTTTTGTTACCCTCCTTCAAAAAATAAATAAATAAATAAAAATAACCATGGGGCACAGTGGGACATATACAGGGCGTCCTGGGAGTTAAGCCCATTACTTTGGGAAATGATAGATGAGGGAATTCTAGGCAAAAAATATTATATGAACATGTGTCCAAATCTCAACCGTTACCGAGCTACAATTACTGATGACCTTATGGGTGAATTATGAAGGCTACCATTTTCGCCCATAATGTCATCAGTAATTGTAGCTCCGTAATGGTTGAGATTTGGGATCAGGGTATATCGGACCTATGAGCTGGCGAATCTACACAAAATACTGTGCCTCAAAAGGTCAAAGGGCGTCATCGTACTGAAGAGGTTGTCTCCATCGTGACGGGAGTCACGCACTCGTAGCCGACCTCTCGCCGTGTCATCACTCCAGTCCACAGCGGGACCAGCTCTCTGCAGCACCGAGGGGTGTCTGGCCTATCCCTTCCACCCAGAGGTCGAGGGCCTGGGTCCGCCGACCAAGAGGCTGAGGCTCCTCCGCCATCGACCCTTAGACCACGACCAATGACCCTCCTGCCGCCACCACCTGGATTGGGGCATTCCCTCCACTCGACAGCAACCGGGCTTCCATCTGCTGCTGGGGAGGTGGGCGAGCGTCCATAGCCCCAGTCCATCAGGGGCAAGGGGGTTGAGGGCAGAGTCGGGGCGGCTTTCGACCTGCAGCTCGTTGTTGGCGCCCCTTCCATCAGCGCTAAGCTCTCCATCCTGCTTTACCCATCCCGCGCTGCCCTCTTCAAGCATCTGCAGCTGACCTCACTCTTCCGTCGACTCATCTCCTGTCCTTGCCGCCTTCCTTGTCTGTCGTTTGCCAGTTTGTCTGCCGTGCTATGCTCTCCCATGGGGACCCTTTTCTGCCTTTTACCCTGACAGGCTCTCTGTTTCCCCGTGCCCCACCAGCGTTGTGGGGCAAATCTCTACAGACAAACAAAGGGAGTCACAGGCCACTACACGCCACAGTAGGGAATGGGAGTGCTTATGCTGGCAGCCTGTAGGTATCAGGGTTGGTGGTTTGGTGGCTAGTTTAAATAATAGTAGGAATACACATTCAAGTTAACAAAATCATTAAATTAATTCTGTACAGTCATATGACTGAGTTTCTCTGCTTAATTTAGGTAATGATATCGGATGTGGAAAAATGGTAAAAACAAAAATGAGAAAATTTGAAAATTTTCCCTTTTTTTCAAGATTCTGATATTTTTTACTTTTTTTTTCAAGCTTTCAAGGTAGGTGCCTATTTTTCAAGGTATTGAAAAAATTTTAAAACAGTGGCAACGCTGGTTATCTCTCACTAATCTACTCACTATTAACTACAGTTCGGCTACGACTACGATTTAATCAATTACAAGACTGATAGGTATTGTCTTCACTGCATTTTACATTAAGTGTAACTATGAGATGATCACTTGTACTAAATTCTTTTCCTACAGTAATGTTACTCACTAAATTTTCTGATGTGGCTAAGACAAGATCTAGGATGGTGGCTCCACGTGTTGGATAATATACAATGAACCATCCTGCAAGTCTGTATCTAGATCTACCTCTGTGTGCAAGGACAGAGTTTCTCCCCATTTTGGAAATGGTAAATCAAAATCGCCAAATATGACTCTGCTTTCCATACAAGAGATTTCGTCGATTTGTTTGTAGATTTCATTGTCGATGTAGAACGATAAATCAACCCAAGAGGGCATGGTGAGCAGGGAGGGTGGGGGAGGAGTAGTCAGGATGGGCAGGTGGGAAGGGGGATTGACGTGGGTGGGTGGGGAGGTTGGGTGAGTGGGTGGATGAGTGTGTGGCTTCCCAGAGGATAAGGCAAGAGACGAGATTATGCTGCTAGTGATATGGTATCGCTGAAGTTAGTCTTTATTTTTTTTTTTAATGTGTCTGCGTTTCGGTAGCCTGAGTCCTTCTAATGTCAATTACATACCTTAGTGGCTACATCCTCTCTCTCTCTCTCTCTCTCTCTCTCTCTCTCTCTCTCTCTCACACACACACACACACACACACACACACACACACACACCACAAAGCCAGCCAGAAGACAGGGCGTGTATGCTGGGCAAGCCCCAGGCCCTGTCCTCCCCCTTATATTTTTTAGTCCTCTCCCCACTGACCTGTCTAATGTATGGCAAGGCCTGAACTAAGGGTGCAGGACATCTTTAAACTCTCTCTCTCTCTCTCTCTCTCTCTCTCTCTCTCATGCATTCATTCACTCATTCTTTTTAGCACTTCCCTCATGTTCATCATTAATTTTTCCTTGAATTCTATCTTGTTATCAATACCTCCCACCGTCCCTCTCCCCGCAAAATATATTCTTTTTCACGTCCCCCCCTGTGTGTGTGTGTGTGTGTGTGTGTGTGTGTGTGTGTGTGTGTGTGTGTGTGTGTGTGCTCCCAAAGGTGTAAGAAATCCTCCCGACTCCGCCACCACCCCGGCCACTATCCCTCCATTCCCCGAGGACGTGTATATCTCTCTGGCAGGTCGGTTCAGTGCGGGTCGTATATTAGCCTAAGTGGCTTTGATGTTTTCGCAGCCTCTCTTCCTTGGCAATTCTTCTTCGTATATCTTGCTGTGATACTGATAAAGTGTATGACGAGATTAGAATCAACTAAGCAGCATACAAATGAAAGTTTTGGTGTAATATAAAAATAAATTGCTGAGGAATAGGTACCACAATGTTTCTTACTCACGATCAGGTGTGTAACGAGATATGCAACACGCAGCATTAGTTTAGGAGTATGCGCGTCGTTTAGTTAGAATCCGAAAAACATTCCTAATCAGCCTATTTTGTATCAGGGATAATATATCTTTGTTGTTTATTTATGCAGTTTATGTTGAAACAAGGAGTACATAAAAATAAAGGTGTAATAATCAAAATATGTAACTAACAAATAGGTACAGTCGAGGAAAGTTCCGAGTTATACACTTGCTCGTCACTTCGAAATAGGAAATGTGAGACAAGTGTTAGCGAAGCAGTAGCCAACATTCATCTGTCTGGTAACTGTGTAAGAAGGATGAGGATGGAAGAGGGAGGGATAGGAACTATCAGCTCCCCGCGCCTTCCTCCTCCCTTACATCTCTCCTCCCACACAATGGTACTAGACATTTGAGTGTCTGGCTACTGCTTCACTATTGGTTGTCTCAGACACAAAGGTCTGAACTGGCAGGCAGGTGTATAAGGTGGAACTCTCCTCGGCTGTACCCTACTAGACGATCTTATATGTCAAGAAAAATACGACCAAAGACTTAATGGTACAGTATATCTTCCTCAGCTTCTTGTTTTTTTTCTATGTTGTACTTAATACTCTGATAAATGTTATTTATATCCATTTCATGCCGACATACTTTCCATCATTAACATGCAAGATGATTCTAGTGTTTGTTTTTTATGTCCTCTGGTGTTAAATACACAAAACTGTATAACTGCCAACTGATGGAGTCACCATATATAACTAATGAAATGAGAGAGAGGGGGAGAGAGAGAGAGAGAGAGAGAGAGAGAGAGAGAGAGAGACAGACAGACAGACAGACAGACAGACAGACAGTCAGAATGAATTAATGAGTTACAGCAGCCAATTCCCAGCCAACATTAAAGACAATACTTAAAGTAATCACAACCTACTTACCCCTTTTCAAGCTCACTTCTCGTGTATTCACTGGATTTTGAAATCCTACACTCTGCAGCGGTAGCTGTTATGTCTAACAGGCGTGGAGTAGGACAGCATGGGGGCCAAACCACCGCAAACCCCCACGGCCCCTCACAGGGCTCGAGTACCTGGGAGTGGCTTCGGTCGCCCGGGAAAGTACATCTCCCAACATAACACACACAACAACACCGGTTTTTCTACAACGAGAAATGACTCCCCGGCTGTCATTTCTCGACGACTTCTTCTAGCCGGGGACATTGAGAGCAATCCAGGACCCACCGACAAATACATATGTCCAACATGCTCAAAACCTATCTCGTCGAGCCGACAGACAATGCGTTCAGTTCAGTGCAATTCCTGCAAGAACTGGACCAATTACACCTGCACAACACTTGCATCCAGAAAACATAACACAAACACCTGGACCTGCTCCTTATGCTCCTTCCCCCCACCCATCAACCCCCCTTCCAATCCTACTCCTACTTCCTTCACACCTCCGCAGCCAAACCCACCGACTCTTCCCACAATATCCAGTCCCCCAGTTCCTCCCATTCCAACCCATCCTAATCCACCTCAAACCTTACCTCCATCACAATCTCCTCCTACCCCTTCCCCTCCACCTACACCACCACCCCGTGCTGCAGCAGCCAACACACATCGCACACACAACATGAACATCCTTCAGTTAAACATAGATGGCATAAACACTAAAAAACATGAACTCACACAATTCATCAAACAACAGAACATACACAGTGCCATCTTACAAGAAACAAAACTACACAGAGCACAGAAAACATCGACATTTCATAACTTCACCATCATTCGACAAGACCGGGCTGACGGCGGTGGCGGTGGACTTATCACCCTGGTACACAAATCCATCAACTTTGTAGATACCAGTGCACACACAAAGTCACTTCTCCCCCCACATGACACCAAAACAGAAATACAATCAATTAAAATACTCACTGGTAACAAATCACACATAACAATCGCTAACACATACATTCCCCCTCAATCGTCCCCCACAGTACCACACATTTACTCTCCACAGATACACCACATCACTAACATACCCAACATCATCCTGGGTGGTGATTTCAACGCCAAGTCGTCGGCCTGGTATGTCAACAACCCTGACACAGACAGAGGGCTGGTACTACAATCCCAGACAGATCATCTTTTCATACTAAACAGTCTAGACCAACATACCCATATCCCACACCAAGCCCTCTTCCTCCCATCATCTCCAGACATCACCTTCTGCTCCCCAAACCTCACTCCCACTACATCATGGAGAGTGGTCAAAACCCTAGGTTCTGATCACCTCCCAGTCATCATCACTATCAAAACCAGAATCATCCCAGCTGGCCATAAACACACATACACTAATTATAAGAGAGTCAACTGGGAGGCCTTTGTAACTGAAACAGAACATCTAGAAACACTAAACAGTACACCCATCACAAACATCAATACCGCTGTGCACACTTTCAATACAATTATACAAAACGCAGACAAAAGACACATCCCTAGAGGCAACAGAAAGAGACACAACCCCAACTTCACACCAGAAATTCAAGGCCTCATCAGACAACGGGACACGCTGCAACACTCCCCAACACCCCATGCACAAGACACCATACAACAAATACAAGAACTCAACACTGAGATAAACAATAAAATATCAGAACAGCAAACACTAAACTGGAAAAATTACCTCCAAACAATTGACCACAAAACAAACATCAGCAAACTCTACAAAACACTAAACAGCATCACGCTTTCCAACAGCAACACCACACAATCACACGCTGCCATCACAACAACAGACACCACACCCTCAAACAAACAACAAGCAAACACTCTCATCAATCACTTTTCACAAGTCAGCCACCTAAACCCCCATCCCGAAGACCGACGTATCATCCGACGTAAGAGACAGTTCCCCACAGACCCAGACTACGCACCTTTCACTTACAACCAGACGAAGCACATCATTAACAATCTCAAGCACTCATCTGCCTGTGGACCAGACAACATAAGCAACATTCACCTTAAACACCTAGGACCACAAGGCATACAAGCACTCACCAACATATCAAAGTACAGCTACTCACACATCATAATACCCAACATCTGGAAGCATGGCAATATCATCACTATCCCTAAACCCAACAAAGACCCCACGTTACCCTCCTCACATCGCCCCATCACACTCCTCTGCACCCCTTTTAAAGTCACTGAACGGCTGGTACTACAACTAGTCACACCTCACATTCCCCTACCCCAGTCACAACATGGTTTTAGGCAACTACACTCCACAAACACCCTTCTTACAGACCTTACACAGAGAGTTTTCGATGGCATGAATTCAGCTAGGCCACCACATAGAACACTCCTAATCACACTAGACATTAGCAAAGCTTTTGATGTCATCCCCCTCCACAACCTCACAAACAAAATACTCAACACAAACATGCACAATAACACAAAAAGATGGCTGGCAAACTACTTAGCAGGCAGATGTGTACACGTAACATTTGCCGGTCAGTCTTCTAACATCAGAAACTTCACAAACGGCGTCCCCCAAGGATCTGTTTTGTCCCCTACACTCTTTAACCTATACATGCACGACATACCCACACCCCACACACCACAGATACACATAGCTTCCTATGCAGATAATATAACAGTTACATGCACGCACCAAAACGCAAACACAGCTGCACATATCATTCAACCTTACCTCAACACACTACACGAATGATTCACCACAAACAGGCTCAAAATAGCCCCAGCCAAATCTACAGTGACTCCTCTCACAAACTGGACAGCAGAACACAGTCACATCCCACACCTCACCACAAACAACACTCCCCTACCACACACACACACACACACACACACACACACACACACACACACACACAAAATCCTTGGTGTAACATACAATACATCAATGTCATTTAAACAACACATCACAAACATTAAAAATAAAATAACACAAAGACTCAATGCTTTGAGGTCACTTGCCCATACAACATTCGGACATAAGAAAGAAACTACCACCACAGTATACAAACAATACATACGTTCAGTGATGAATTATGCAAGCCTTCTAACCTCACCAAAACACACTACAACACTCTACAGACCATACAGAACAAGGCCCTAAAAATAATTACAGGCTGCACAGCTACTACACCCACAGACCACCTACAACAAGAAACCAAAGTCGTCAAAGTCAAGGATCACCTAAATATGAGAGGCACCCAGTTTCTTGCTGCAGCCTCCACAAACCCACAGCATCCACTACAGTACATAGCAGCACATCCACCCACACCAAGGAACATCAAAACAACACCCAGCACACGATACCATACACAAATACTGTCATCTCTCCCCCCTTGCCCACCTTAGACCAGCTTCCAGAAGCATATCCACACTCAGATCACTCGCCGCTCCATTCAGTCACTTAAAGACAACACACAGCTGCATGCACGGCCTCCTGACATCCACCCTTCTGAATCCTATCTTCCTCGTGAGGACAGGGTCCACCTGGCCAGGCTGAGATGTGGGCACCATCCAGCCCTCTTAAGCTACCAGAAGAGGCTGGATGACTCCGTCGCTGATGCCTGTCCAGGATGCAACACAGCACCCCATACTATTAAGCACATTATGGAAGACTGCATTGCACACAATCACCTAAGCCAACAACACAACATACACTCTTTGAGAGCGCTGTGGGAAAGCCCGGTCTCGGCCATGGCCTTCCTAAGGGACTCGGGGCTGTTCGGCCAGACTGCCTAGGGAACAACTACTACTACTACTACAGGCGTGGAGTGGGTATCTGAGCGTGGAGTCGGTGTGGAGTGGGATTCTGGGTACGAAATGGGTGTGGGATATGTAGTGGATGTGGAGATGTGCAATGGGTCCGGAAGGGGTGCCAGTGAGTGGAGTAGATGCCTGTTCTATATTTCTTTACGGTTGCATCACTGAACATAACTAACTCGCGTTTATGTTCAATATCTCATAATACCAAGCACAGCATGTGTATGTGTCTCCTAAGTGTGCATGGATACATACTGACTTGTATGGATGGTTGGTAAGCTTTATCTTGCTGACTCGGACTTTGCACTCATGCTATCTTACCCAAAGAGGAAAGCAGGCCATCCGTGCGAGCTATGTCTTTTCTCACCTGATCATTACCGTCACGTTAGTGGTCCTAATAACCCTCATGAAGGCCATCACAAGTTTTAATTATCGCCAGTTCTACAACGTTACAGACGCCTGGGTGTGTAGAAGATGTCGGTGTGAATTACTACATGAGTGTGGAATAGGTTTGGAGTGGTGGTTGGGTGTGATGTGGTGGCTGGGTGTGGAGTGGTGCCTTGTGGGTGGATGGTGCATATGTGTGGAGTGGTGTGCGATGGGTGTGGAGTGAATGTGAAATGGGATGTTTGTGTGTGTTGTGTATGTGGAGTCGGTGCTTGGGTTTGTAGCGGGTGTCTAGACAGGTGTGAAACTGATGCCTGGTTATATGATATGTAAAGTTTTTGTTAATTAAGATGGGTATGAAAGTGCAAGTTACAAAAGTCTTTCTCTTTTCATGTATGTGTGCTTGACATAATGCATTGTGTATGCTGGTGAGTACATATTCCAGCTACTGCATATTATTAGACTGGTACTTCTTTAGATAAGGAGGTCTTTAAATATTTCACTCAAGGTAAAACCATGTTACCTTGCTAGTCTTAAGAGACCCTTACGACCTCCAGACGATGAACGATGACTTTGCCAACCCCTTGACGAGAATAAATTATCGTACTGAGGCAAGAAGGTTAAATCAGTCAGACGATATAGCCTAGTAGTTAAAAGGTTTAGGAGACCAAACTAAGTGCGTGAATGATTTAGTCTGCCTATAATGTACTTCAGCTGGGGCTAGTGTGTGTGTGTGTGTGTGTGTGTGTGTGTGTGTGTGTGTGTGTGTGTGTGTGTGTGTGTGTGTGTGTGTGTGTGTGTGTGTGTGTGTGTGTGTGTGTGTGTGTGTGTGTGTGTGTAGCTGCCTCAGAACGCGTAAGTACCACCGCTAGCGTGTTCCCTGACATACAGGCCAATATGTTACTAATGAGACGCAGTGACACTTTCAGACGCCTTGAAGTATCGTCATTTGCTCAGCTCTTACCTTTATTCCTCTCATGGCTGCAACTCCTATTTTATTCCGCCAAAAAGCAGAAAATTTTATTTTTCAGCTGGGATAGTCATGCAACCTAAGTGTTTAGCCCTTCACCCTTGGAAAACCATTTATGTTTTAGTTAGTGTTCCAGATAAATTATTATTTAGCTTCGAAGAGACATAATTTTGTCATGTGGTACGATAAACCGTTAAAGGTCTATCTCACGTTGAATAAAATCGGCAGGTGATCAATACAAAAAAAAAAAAAAGTCACTGAAGAGAAGGAGTAAATTTCTAATGTAGTAAACCGACAGGGTTGTATGAGACAGAATTATAAACTCGTGGTAGCTGTTCAGGCAGCCTTCATCAATTATTCTATTTCATTAACGATTATAACCGTTAGGGCTTCGTGACACTGAGGTGGAAATCTGAAGTGTTATGGCGAAAATTATCCGATCTTGTAGACTGTAGTAAAATGTATAAGCTATATCAGTTTCTTTAGACCATGTTCTGAAAACCCCATTTTTCACTGGGGGGAGAAACGTAATGGAAGACTGTGGCCTTATGAAATTGAGTATCCTTTTACCAAATTTTACCTCGCCATTCACGACCCAGGTGAGTTGGCTGCAGAATATGTCTGTCTTCAACCTCAGTGTGACAAAGCCCTGCAGGTGAAACTTTTTGGTGCAATGAATGTCAGGCTTAATGATACGATTTTTTTTTTTTTACCTAATTTCAGTTGAATAACGAGAAGAAACACTCAGTGTACAGCACCTGCCCCATACAACAGGTCTAAACGCCCCTTCACACAATCAGTGGGCACCTGTGGCTTTGGAATATCTATCTATCTATCTATATACCTAAGATGCTTCCCCCAAGGAAAGGGAGGTAGCCGAGACAGGACGACACACTCCCCATTTACAAATCCATTCAAACACATTCATTCGCATCTTAGCCCCAAAGGGGAGAAGGGACAGATCTTCATTGGAACACACCGCACAAGGGTCAACTGCGCAGTGCAATCAGTGACATCTGCATCAGGGCCCAACAGCAGAGCTGGTTTACCCCTGCCACATCATAATAAACCCATCCCCTTATCCGTACCTGACCTGACTAGCTGATCAGACCAAATGCGGGAGAATATCCCCTCAGGGCTGCGTCATCATTTATTCATTCACAATTTCTCTCCATTTATTTCTGTCACGCACAGCCACTCTTCCTTGCTCAACTGACATCCCTCTCACAACCAGGCTCTCTTCACACAGTCCATCCATCCTACTCGTGGTCTCCTTCTCAGCCTTACACCTCTCACATCAGATCTAGTTATCTTTTTCACCAATCGCTCATTATCCATTCTCTCCATATGCCCAAACCATCGCAACACCCTCTGCTCAACTGTATCAGCCATCTCCCGAACAACTCCAGGTCTCCTTCGCACTTCATCATTTTGCGCTCGATCCATACGCGTCACTCCACACATACTCCTCAGACACCTCATCTCCATTACATTCAAACTTTTTCTCTCTGCTGCACCCATATTCCATGTTTCAGCCCCATATAACGCAGTCGGTACCACAACACCATCATACAACCTTCTCTTTACATCCATTCAAAGTGAACGACATCTAAACACCTTTTTCATTCCTCCCAGCACCTTTCCTACTTCATTCATTCTAAACTTTACTTCTGCATCTATTTTTCCATCCACAGCAACATGTGACCCTAAATATTTAAAACACTCTACCTCCTCAAGCAACTCACCATTCAAAACTATATTCATCCCCCCACCATCTACCAACCTCGTACACTTCATCACTTTACTCTTATTCTCATTTACTTTCAATTTCCTCCTTTCACACACCCTTCCAAACTCCTCTACCAACTGTCTCAATCTCTCCTCTGAATCAGCCACCAGTGCAGTATCATCTGCAAACAGCAGCTGCTTCAGATTCCACTCTCCACCATCAACATTCACCAGACTCAGACCTCCACCCAAAACTCTTGCATTCACCTGCCTTACAACACCATCCATATAAATATTAAACAAACAAGGCGACATCACACATCCCTGTCGCAGCCCCACTCTCACAGGAAACCAATCACTCACAGCATTTCCCACTCTTACACACGCTCTACTATTTACATAAAAACTCTTCACCACTTTTAGTAACCTACCATCAAGTCCATACAATCTTAAAACAGTCCACAAAGCCTCCTTATCAATTCTATCATACGCTTTCTCTAAATCCATGAATGCCCAAAAACACATCCTTGCCTTTCGCTAAATACTTTTCACACACTTGTCTCACAGCAAACACCTGATCCACGCATCCTCTCCCTCTCCTAAAGCCACACTGCTCATCACCAATCACTCCCTCTGTACCGTCTCTAACTCTCATAATTAACACTCTACCATACACCTTACCTACAACACTCAAGAGACTTATACCCCTAAAGCTAGTACATTCATACTTGTCACCCTTGCCTTTATACAATGGGACCACACAAGCACTTACCCAGTCAACTGGCACCATACCTTTCACAAAGCACACATTCAACAATCTTACTAACCAGTCAACAATAGTCACTCCACCACCCTTCAGGTGTTCCACAGCACACCCATCCATACCTGCAGCTTTCCCTGTTTTCATCTCCTTTACTGCCTTCTCCACTTCCTCATTCGTGATCAAAGAATCATTCAACTCTCCCAACACATTTATTCATTGCACCCTTCCATCCGCCACAATCTCAGCCACCCTTTCCTCCTCTACATTTAGCAATCTTTCAAAATACTCTGCCCATCTCTTCCTTAGTGCATCCATCTCAATTAACATCCTTCCTTCCTCTGTTTTTACTCATTCTTCCTTCCCAGACTCTCCCTTTCGCACCCTTTTCACCTCCTTCCAGAACATCTTCTTATTCTGTTGAAAATTTTCAGTCAGCCGCCTACCCCACCTCTCATCTGCTGCCACTTTAGCATCACGCACAGCCTTTCTCGCCCTATTCCTCTTTTCCTTGTACCTCTCATATGACACCTCATCCTTCCTCTGCAGCCACACTTCATATGCACGTCTCTTCTCAGCCACAGCCATACTTACTTCCTCGCACCACCATTCACTTCCTTTTCTTACACCACCACCCACACTTCTCACAGCACACACCTCTTGTGCATGCCCCACCACAGCACTCTTAAACAACTGCCATATATGGCTATGAAAAAGTTTTGGGAAGTAATCGTGTAGACTTAATGAAATGAAGCACCTTCCCGTCATCTGGTTGACTATTAATAGTGTGATTTGTCACCATCCTTCGAAGCCCATGAGCAGCGTGCTCGAACACAAGTGACCACTGACCTTGTAGTCAAACATCTCATCGTCTTCTGCGTCCTTAACTTTTGACCGATTGCTTTGAAAAAACAAAATCCTCATTCTTACCTATTCATTAACCCATCTACTAAAGTTGTGTCATCTCACCTTATGACCTTGACATTTTACCAATTATTAAAGTCTGATTTACCTATTCCTCTGCTAACCGCAACCCGTTCCACCAAGTTTGATCCAAACTGACTAAAACACACTTAAGTTGACCCTTCGTACGCCAAGTGAAAAAACGTAACCCGCAACGCCATGTGGGGTCTTGAAAGACTCTAACTTAACTTTTGGATTTCTGCCATATGCACAAAGTTACAAATGTTAAATTTTATACATATGATGCTCAGGACAAAGCACGTGTAGCCAGTTCACCATGTGTCCCTGCTGTGTTTTATTTTATATTCTTTTTATGAAAGTAAAATTTTTATGATTTTCTTCAAAATCTTCGGATGTTTAAACTTGTAATGAATAATGTTGCATATATTTTGGGGTTATATCATTCATATTCATTCAGCATGCTCTTAATATAATAAAATAAATTTATTATCAGTTATAATACCATAGAAAAAAATATTTTGAAAATAAAATGACGCGAAATATTTGGTTCAATCTATGTTCAGAACATAAACAAGACTGGCATTTATATTCAGGAAACCCCTGAATGATATACAAATCAAGTATGCAGAAGAAAGATTGACTTATTTATAATCTTAAAACCCCTGAATGCTTTAACATCAGATAAATCATTGCAGGTGTCATTATCACCATCAGAAATGGGATGATCTCCTACGATTCTCCCCCGTTGATTGTAAACATTTCAACATTCAGTGACATGGTCAATAATATCTAGAATCTGAAAAAAAAAAAATACATGGAATGCTAGGTGGGGAACCAGACGACCCCAATGAAGTTTTCGCCCATCTAACTCCTGAACTATAAGAGTCTTTCCATTCAGATACTGTGTGCTTTTACACTGGCCACAGACAAACAAAGTCATGGTTCGCCAAATCCGTAAAACACTAAATGGCTAAATGGCATCATTTAAAAGATGTGTTTGGATCAACCTGACCCCACATGACGTATGAAGGGTAATGGTGCAGAGCATTAATACATTTTTAACCTTGCTCTGAGACCGATTGTTCTCAGTATTGCATCAATTCACCCTTTCCTCTCCCTCAACTCTTGCACAGAGGTTGGCTAAAATCGCATAAATATGAGTTAACTTCCCCTTGATAAACGACCTATGATCGTTTTCGGTTAAAAAAATTATTACCTGTTCCTCTGATGGTCTTCAGTCATTAAGACATATCTGATGCAATTCATCCAATATTTTTTTTTTATGCATGTGTTAACAGACAGATAGCAAGAAGGGCAAGAGGACAGAAAAACCTAACCAATACACAACCTCTTCACTCTTTTGCTTGCCAGTGAAATTGTGACACAACTTCCGATCTTTAGCATATATTCCCAGGCAAAAAAATAAATAGATAAAGATAATATTATTAGAGCAAATCATTCTTCCGTTCATCAACACACTGTTCTCATTAAATGTACACTTCAGTTATGATTATTCGGCTGCTGTGATGTATCAGTATTCAGTGTTCTGTATCCAGTCTCCGGGAGGTTATAGCGATAAGTATCGTCATATTTAATATTACATATAACAGCTGTGAATGTTATCCAAACATTATTAAATGTCTGGCTGAAATGCAGTTTTGCAGTTAAACCTAAATATTTTACAGATGCATTAATTATCTACCAAAGAAGTTAGCAACGTCACTACAACGATACAGTTTTATCTTAGCCTTGCTGCTTCCAGATAATTTATATTAGCTAAAAAGTTTGTAATGTACAATGAACGACACAACTCCATCATTTCGAAAAGTCTCTCCTAAACTGAGTGTACTCGTCTGGGGGCAGCAAGAATACGCAAACAATACGTCATCGGAATCAAGGAGTTAAACAGCCAAGCATGATGCTTATCTCCGAGAAATTCTCAAGAATCAACCCAAATTATTTACTGTACATCACTTACCATATGATGCAAGTCTCTCAAGAACATAAAATAATACTAACCGCATTAAAGTGATTACAACTATCAATGAAGGACTTTACTCTCTTTGTCGCTAACTGTTATTCTGAAATTCGCCTTCTGTACAGTACAGTACTTGCATCTCTCTCTCCCTCTCTCTCTCTCTCTCTCTCTCTCTCTCTCTCTCTCTCTCTCTCTCTCTCTCTCTCTCTCTCTCTCTCTCTCTCATAACTTTTGTTAAAATGTGATCATTCACATTTAGTTTAGTTTCGTTTTACAACATTCCATGTCGTAAGAATCTTGGCCAACAAATGAAATATCTTTACGCCATTTTTTTGGTTTGTCTCTTCATGTCGTCTCATTCCCTTACACATTCCCATTTCTATCCTTTATCCCATTATGAGAGAGAATGCTTCTACAGTGTTTTCCATATTGATTAAACCTCCATATTACGCTGAATCACAGAGATTAGTACACACGAATACTTAACTTGTAACTACTCTCAGTTTTCAAACTTCCCTGCATAGTATAATTATTTCATTGCTGAGATTCAGGTACCTTAGACATAATTCATACACGAGAGAGAGAGAGAGAGAGAGAGAGAGAGAGAGAGAGAGAGAGAGAGAGAGAGAGATTATTCCTATCACACAACAGGCAACGGGAATCTCGTCTTCATTCAAAGTGAGGATATGAGGCACGGAACCTTAAAATGCCTGAGAACGTTAACTACTTCACTTCGATGACACATTATGGTCTATTACTGAAAAATAAAATTGCTGCAAAGATTGTTAGAAATACCTAACGGGGTTCACGGTACTGTGCAACCAGGGACAAATGTTCGCCTACTATTCCTGAGCGTCTGCTTCACATTACATCACTTTCAAGAGGATCATGTACAAGAAAACCATAACAAAACCTCTCGTAGCTTAATAACATTAGCCAGCAGATGTGTGTGACAAACAGGAAACAGGAAATTAGGTGAACTTCAATCTCTGAATGTTCTCCTCTCAGTTGGCCGTGAGGTGGCTTGATGGAAGAGTGGCATCAACCCTGCTGGTGCTTTAACATCATACTCTTGCAAATGACCCACGAGCCACATTCATGGTAACGCCTGGCATAACGACCTGGAGGCAGCGCTATCATCATCCATAGTGACAGCGTGAATAGGGACTCGGTTTACAGGAGAGGTAGGATCATAATGATGGGGCGTGTGAGGAGGAAATATTAACCCATTAGTGTCCAGGGCTCCTGTGTCGGAGATTTTACTGGAAGGGCACTTAGTGTAATGCCCTCCGCCTGTCGGCTCATAGTCGTGAACTTCCTCCTCCCCTCCCCCCCTCCTTTATTAACATTTAAAGATGCCTAATTCCTTCCTATCCCTGGACGGTGAGAGGATGTATATTATTAAGTTAATCTGTTGACCCTGAATACGTAATTTTCATTTTATTCCTCTGCCAACAGATAATTTTATTCAGCATAGAAGAGTGCATTACGAGTGACGGGGTTAATGAAAATTGGATCTCATCCATAATCTGAATAAAGTCGTCTGGATATACGAGCATAAAGTAAAAATTCATTGAGTTCTGTCAAGAGGTTAATTCTACAACGAACAAATTACTTCACTCAATTCAGGTGATCCCTGTAATTGCGAAAGGGTTAAGTCTGTATTTAGCCTCACTAATTTTTAAAATTATCTTTTAGCTTACTTTTTTCTTCTTTCCGAAAAACCAAAAGTTAAAAAAAAAAATGTTCTTGATTTGAAGTGGTTAAAGTAACTCGTAGAATGAAAATACTGAAAATGGAATTTGGTATTAATGATAATGGTTAACTATTTTATGTTGATGAAATATTCATTAAATTCACATGCTCTTATCGCTTCTAATTCTGCGTGAGATCTACACCTTTTTTTTTTCTTTTGGTGAAAAGCAAATTGATTTAATCACTGACAGCAATTGTGACGTACTAGTGGAACTAGAAAGCAGCACTAGAACTTAGTATAGAACAAACAAGTAACAGTTTCCGGTAAAATAATATAGTAAAAGTATTAAGTGCATTAAAAGAAAAAAAAAACATAAGTACTGAAATAACCCAAACAACGCACAAGCAAACAAGGAAAGTTTGATAACCATCACATAAACTATCGTCATGAGTTCTCACACAGAACCTAAGAAAACGTTACCGTCACAAAATATTTCCGATTTAACGAATAAATAGTACGGTAGAATCCAGGTACTGGTAAAATAAGGAATATTATCAGAGGATTGCCGACAGAACGTCCAATGTATGAACCATCCTGTATAATTATACATATAATTTTAATTCCTGTACTAGTGTTCCTATTTCTGGCCTCGAACTCACCAGCAAACCCATCAAAACATGATCATCAGATAATCTGCACCGTGCCTGATAAACCGAACAAACAAAAACTTGAAAGATAAAACTCCAAATAAATCAACAAAGCTAATGAAAGCCAAAAATATCTAAACACCCTGAAGAACACCCAAGAATGCAATAAAAGTACAAGATGGACCGCTCACAGAGTGCAACTCTCAGCCCATCAAATAATGTAAGAGCTGAAAATCTGCCAGAGCTATGGATCCTTGACCTTTGACCGATTGCTCTAAAAATCGAATTACTTCATAATTGCCTGACCTTTAACTCTTCAATCATCTTTGGTCGAAACTGGATCAAAACTGCTTGAGCTGAACATTCCTCGCATCCTTTCATCTTTGAACAGTTGTTTTCAAAATCGACTCTTTTCAGTGTTGTCCGACCTTCAGTCTTCCAACAAATGTTATTCAGAGTGTTGTTCTGACCTGTTGCTGTAACAAACAATAGGTCAGCCCCTTAACTGATCCTTAACCCTTCCACCATAGCGAACCATAACTGTCATAGTTATTTTGCTCGAAGACATACATGCGTGGGTTTAAGTTTGACTTTGTCTTGTGGCCTTGATCACTGACTCTTCCTATAAATGAACTGCTTCCTTTCTGCTTTACCTTCTATCATTTTTAATGTATATCAGACCACTGCTGTTGAAGGTGATCATGCCTACTAAGCTTAACCTTTGACCTTTCCCTGTTACCTTGATTTTTGACAGCGTTCTCATATACGTCTAAGGCTTATGTCTTACCCAGAACCGTTCCTGCAAGTGTGATCTGAAACTTATAAAACACTGCATATGTTTATCTTCTCATACACGACTTTGACCTTTAAACATCAGTTATTAAAAAAGATAAAAGTTTACCTCAGAGCTAATGTTGAACCCTTCCATCAGTTTTGGCCTTAATTAAGTTACAGTTGTTTCATTTTTTTCTGTCACACTCAGATACAAGGGTCCCTGACTTTTTTTTTTTTTTTTTTTTTTTTTTTATCGACCCACTTCGTTCTAGCTTTATCCTCAGTCCATCTGCGAAGTTTTGTTTAAATTGCATAAATACTGCTTAAGTTGATCTTGGTTCTCAGATTTTGGCTTAGTTCTTTGACCTTGACCTCTGTTCTACACGTATTATTCTTAAAACAACAGGACATCTCCTCTTCTGGCCCCCTCCCATTCCACTACCCATGGCTAAAATCGGATTAAAACTGTTGGAGGTATTTTCTGCGCGCACACACACACACACACACACACACACACACACTTCCAACAAAGCAGAACACACTCCGCGCTGGTAGGTGAAATAAATAGCGGCATAAAACTCACATAAAACATAAAAGAACTAATTGATATGTCCCGATAAAAGATATATCAGATTATGTAGATAAAAAGTAAAACAAAAGAATCCTCTACCTTAATAAAGTGAACCATAGGAGAGGAAGTATTGGATGAAAGAATGGCCTAGGGATTCGTCTGATGTTTTTGTAAGAGTAGAAGAGGAGTGATTATGACTACAATATATATGTGCAGTGTGGCTAAGGGAGGAAAACAAAGATGGTGATGGAGACTGGAGAGGCAGGGAGGGGTGAAGGAGAAGGAGATAGGCGTGTCAAAAGGTGCGGCAGAGAGAAAGGGAGAGAGAGAGAGGAAGTGAGGGATAAAGCAGAGAAAGGGATGAGTGGTGAGGGATGCAGAGGAAGGGAGTAGTGAGTGATGAAGGAGAGGAATACAGGGGTAGTGAGGGATGCAGTAGGAGGTGGGAGACTTTGTGAGAGGTGCAATAGAGGGAGGGAGGGATGCAAGAGTGGGAGGGAATGTGGTTAGGGATACAAGAATGGGATGGAGGAGTTGAGGGAGGCAGCAGAGGCAGGGACGGGTGGTGAGGGGCGTAATAGAGGAAGGGTGGGGTGGTGTGGGGCGCAGTAGAGGGAGGGAAGCGTGGTGGATGAGGGATGGTGAACTGATGAGGATGGCAAGGGTTGACACTGGGGATAATTAGTTAGGTAACTCTGGCAGAGTTGAAGTTATCATAATCAGCTTAGGGAGGGGGAAAGCTGGTTTAATTAGACTTGAGGCAGGGACAGCCATGGTAATCAGGACGGTACAGGAATATTCAGTTCGATTATTTACTCGTGTACAATATGGCAGGATACGCAAACTGTACGGTGACGGAGTGGGTAGGAAGGTTTGGGTTTAGTTTGTTTTTATTCCGGTGTCTCGATCAACTGGTTGAATGATAATACCAGGAAGAGCAGACGGATTGTTGCGTAGAGGATAGTAGAAAAGATATTGGACATGGGTATTTATGCCAGGTTAAATGAAGAATTTGAAAAAAAAAAAAAAACTATTTCCTATGAGGGAATTTAGAAGGGAGTGTGTTAGAGAAAATACCTCACCATGAAGGGGGAATAATGATTACTTAGCAAGAAAGAAATGGTCATAGAAAAGACAGAGGCAGAAGTAGTACCTGGAATATGCATTAGGTGGACTGATTTCGATAAGGAGTAGGCAGTGTACAAGAGACAAAACAGAAAGATATGCATTAGGAGAAATATCACTAGCGGCCTTTTACTGTACTGTCTCTCTTCCCCATTCTTCCTCAGTTTGACCATGCCTCTCTTATCACAATGCATTGCTGCCTGTATAATTCTGAGTCCACCCACGCGTCATTTCTCTCTCTTGCATCACCCTCTTAGTCTTTGTGATGAAGCCTTTCTTCCCTTACAGACACTCTAATGTTGCCTTGCCCTGACACACTCTTCCCTAACCTCACTATATCCGTATTTCACGCTGCTAACCTCTGTCCTAACACCAGTAATGTGCGCTTTGTGAGCGCGTGCTGGGCGAGTCAGCGTTTGTACATACGCCCATCATCATAATTTTATCTTAGTGTAAACTTTCAACATTTCTGGTGAGATAGTTGAACAATAACAGAAGAATAATTGAGCTACAGTAAAATATTTATTTTCTCACGTTTTTCTCTTACACATACGTACACACACACGCGAGCGCGCGCATTTAACATATGAAAGTGAAGAAACTAATACCTCGCATGTGTCGCTTTCATACTGCGTTAAATCGATTTCACAGTGGAGCATGTCAGTTGAAGCCACCGGTACATTCCCTTGGAAAGCTGGGATTCCAGGGGGTTTCTTTGGTCTCATGAGTAATTATATAGCTAAAAACAAAATTTGTTGAAGTATCTGTTACCTGCTGAAAGAATCTCTTATCTGTTTCACATAGTAGAAAAGTTATTAGCCTCTGAAAATCATCACGGTCGGGCTATGTGGTGTCGGGCCGGTCGTTTCTTAGCTCTAGGTAAACCAGGTGTAAACATGGCTGCGCTCTCTCGTGATAACATACTGTACACAGCTACACTTGACTTCTGCCTCAGCTATCCATTACTGGAACAACCTCACCTACTGTATATCCGCCCACCCAACCAAGACGGATTCGGTACTAATCGTATAGGCACGCTTCTTTACTGTCCTTACAATTTACGTTGGTTTCATCACGGAATTTCCTCTGTCTCTTAGTTCCTCTTTCGTCCACATTCCATATTTCCTTTCTCTCTCTCCATCATTCTTCACCCATCTCATTTTCTCATTTTCAACTGATTGCTCACCCAGAGCATGGAGTATTCTAGAACTAGCCATGGACTAGGATCCTGTTTTCGCACCATTTTCTTATTACATAGATGTATATATATATATATATATATATATATATATATATATATATATATATATATATATATATATATATATATATATATATATATATGCAAATTAACTACAGGAGAAATGCAAGTAGCAACAGTGAATACTTTCGTGTATTACATCTTCAGAGTGATACAGAGATGTGAAGGGTAGAGATCTTTTATGCATATTTTCAGCAGGGACTGACACACAGAACAAAGAATGACCTGGATTAAAGCTAAGCGATACATACAATAGGTACCTAACTTTTTACCTTAGGGATGCACCTGAAAAAAGGGGTAAATACTGCTGCTTAACTTATGCACACCTGCAGCAGGGAGTGGCACAGAGAACACACGATGATATGAATTAAAAATGAGCGATTGCACAGAACAACAGGTACCTAACTTTTTTCCTTAGGGATGTACATGACAAAAGTGGGTAAATAATGCGGCTTAACTTAAGACCTACTGTAGAGGATTAATGTTATGTGTGTTCCACATAGGTGTGACTACTACCAGGAGAAGACAAGGAACAATCAGTTGTTTGTCAGGTGGGAACTACTTTAAAATTCAGTTAACATTTTATCACACTTAAAATGACCATAGCTCATGTTTACATTCTTTTCATATGTGCAAGAAATGTGGCAAAATTCTATTACATTTCTTTCATTAAACCTTTTTTGGTCTTGCTAGAATCTAAGAGCCTACACAGTCAGTATGGTGATCACTGGATGCTTTGTGCTTAAATAAACCACTACTCAGTTAGGCTGTCTACTGTATCTATCTATCTATCTATCTATCTATCTATATGTATCTATCTATCTATCTATCTATCTATATATATATATATATCATCTCATCACCCGTTTGAGTGTCCACTGCAGGACCAGCCTATCCCGACCGAAGTGGGGACGATACAGCCAATGGATCTCTATCAAGTGGCTTAGGCTGTCTAGTAGAGATTGTATGTAGGATGAAAAGCGCTTGTAAGTGCAATCGTAGTGCTGGAGTGGCTTTGGATGTGTGTATAGTCTGTGAACCAAGTGTAATCGGCCCGCACAAGCCGACTGAGTGCAAACATACTTTACAGTATGCGACACTGGTTCAACCACAGCACCCCTTCTGTACACCAATGCAGTACGTGGCCTGAAGAACGCTCCCAAAGTTTATTACCCTGGCGGGGCGCGAACCCTCGTTCTTCAGCGTACGAAAACGCACACTTTACCACAGAGGCTTCATATATATATATATATATATATATATATATATATATATATATATATATATATATATATATATATATATATAATATGCAATAAAAACAACACAAGAGGAAAATAAGGTGTTACTGGGAAAATTAATGGCTGAGGGAATGTTACAATTTCCATTAAAAAAAAAAAAAAAATTATACGGGGGCCCAATGCTAATCGCTCACCAAATTATGTTGTTGGCTAAAGTACAAGTCACCTACAAACTAAATTTGAAGACGAAATACTTTGCCAAAACACACACACACACACACACACACACACACACACACACACACACACACACACACACACACACACACACACACACACACACACACACACCGACAAAAGCTATATCGCCTCGCCTTGCTAAGAGCAGGCCATAACTATGGCAGCGAGAATACCGACCTGTACCTGCGTGAACTTTAGCAAACACACTAGCTGCTGGCAAAACACTCTGCCTCTTCTTGTGTGGATCCAGTGTCATTTGTAGCTTTACGTGGTTACTACTCTGTGTCAGGTGTATCGCTAACGATTGCAAGAAGTTTTATTATATTTTCATATTCGGTGGCTGTAATGACTGATATTCAAACTTATCACATAGCTGATGGGTTTCGGTGTTCTCGAAATTTAACTGAATCTTAACCATATGATAGGCATAATGCACATTACATTTCTCTCGTATGTTACATTATGTTTTTTACTTAAAGACATAATTTAAATGTGTAAGAATTGCATTCGAGATAAAATAAAATTCAAGCTAATAATAATATTAATATGTCTTATGAAGACATAAATTGGTAGGGACTGAGTGCCAGACAGCCTTCTAAATTGACCAAAATACAAATTTGGTGTTTGTTTCCATTCACATCATTCAGCCCAAAGTCCACTGGAGTAGACAGAGAGGTGGCCATTATAGCCTTGGCCACTGTTGAAATATACCTGACCACACCAGTGGTCGCCCCAGTTCTCTGAGGGAATTTCTCCGAACCTCCCTGAAGAGTGTTCCTTGGGCCACCCCTGAAGTGAGGTCAGCCACCCTTTGGTCTTCCCATTTTAAAAATCCTAGCTATGCCAATGCCAGTGAATTCAGAGTTTTCTTCATTGCTTCCACTACATCTCTCTCTAAACAAAACTCACACTACAGCTACGGTATGTTAAAGACAGTTATTTAGCATTTGGATCACGATAATTGTATTATCAATGTACGAGTATTTGTGCTACCATTAGATAAATCACTCTGCTTGAAAGAGCTCTCCAGCAGTTAGCAGTATACTGAAGCTTACGTCTAATTCCTCCATAAAGAACTAGCATCATGAGGTGCTTTGCTGAGGTGTTCATCTTTGTAACTTAGGTCACTGACTCTGTGTCAAGTTATTTGGTGTGGGATGATTCTTTTTTTTTTTTTCCATTTGGTTCATTTGGGGGTCAGACAATTAAAAAATTATGTCTAAAATTTCCCACCCTCAGTCCTCTGGCGGAAGAGGGGAGGGGGCAGGTGGAGGGCACATATCGTTGAATATTAGGGTATATTGATCCATCGAACTTGCTGCTATGAAAGATGCTGGGTGTTAAAAACTTTAGTTTTGACATCATAAGCTCAAACACATTTTTGGTACTCAGTCCCATTCAGTTTTTCCAGATAAATTTTTAAATAAATGTTTGGACTTTTTCGTTCCTTTCCAATGTTTTGTTGACTTTCCTATTTATGGACAAATACTTCTTTAGAAAATAGTTAATTACAAGTCTATCTCTTAATATCACACTTTTGAGTACTTTGAGATATAAAACATTACTTAAAGTGAGTGAATATTCTTTGGCATATTTCTCAGGTTAGACATTCTTCACAAAAGTATTAAATATGATTACCGACCTGCTAAGAGTTATTAATAAATCCCTATTCACAGAAAATTTTGACACTCCTCATGCAGTATTCATAGTAACAGTAGATACTCAGGCTGTCTTGCTACCGCTAAAGTTTAGCCCTTCAGTTAATACTGATTTCCTCATTACTGAACCGGGTGCTCAGCATGACCAAAAAAAAAAAAAAAAAAATGGGGGGGGGGAGGGAATAGACGGCAACCTTTACACATAAGAGTAATCTGTTGGGAACTGGCAGAGAGCTTCTGCCATCTGGACTTCCAACTCTTCATGATGTTCAAAGATATGAGCTTGTTCTGAAACAAAACAGAGCAGTGAGGATGTGAGAACTACCCAGCAGCCAGCAGTGATTGAAAAATGGAAAAGTGCAAATGATATGTTCCAGCCTTCTGTTATTAATTCAGAAGTCACCATTCTGAAAAATACTTAAAATGGCTGGGAGCATGCCAGAAACTTATCTCTTGACAGAGGAAAATTGAAAATCAAGGACACTTTTATTGCAAAGTTTAACAACCTCTTCGACATTATAAGTGCAAATGCGAATCGTTGCTTACTCTTACTACAGCTGCCCTCATATTTCCTAAAAGGAAACTCTCATTAGCTGTCAATGTCCTAAGGAGAGAATGATTCTTTTGAAAGACGTTGCTTTTATCAAAAGATAAAGAAACAAAACTGATTCCATAGGACATCATTAAATGATGCTTCAAGCTCTTGAATATTACAGGCAAATCTCTTAAGATAAATAGAAAGATGAGACGAATAAGCAACAATCCTTGATATCCTCTGAAACGCTAGAGCTTTGTGGAGATAAAGAAGACGATGATGTGCCTATTTATATACCTTTTAAACAAATAAGGCATCCACTTGCAGAAAAAACGTCGTACAACACTTTAGAAATACCTAATGTTGCCCTGCTGAGTATTAGGTATGGCTTTGGCCTTTGTCCTACACCTGCCATTGCTGCAGTTGCAGTGATGGACGAAAGGTCGATTACTAAAGAGGGAAAGAAACTTGTGTATGACCACAAAAAGGTAAAAAAAATAAGAAGAAGGGGGAGAGCACAGGAGAACCTTATGAAGACATTAGACCAGATGTTTGATGATTGTTGCAAGGAAGGAATCAGTGACTATCTTATGGCGACCAAGATACAACAAGGTGATGCTCATGGCAGATGGATAAGATACACGGTTTCCAGACATGGTTAAAGTGGAACATTACATAGTGTGTAGAGAGTCAGGGGGACAGTATCTCTTCTACTTCAAACCTGAGAAACCTGAAAGAGGAAATATGCTGAGATCATATGAGACAAGCTCCTAAAATTCATGAAAGAAAGAGTTATTGACGAAAGTCTTCAAATCATTGGTGGTCATTACACAAATATCAGCACTGGCTAGGAGGGCGGCACTGTGCACTGGGTAGAAGTGAAGCTTGACCGTAAGTTGAACTGGCTAGTTTGTGCTCTCCATATCAGTGAGTTAACTCAGCGACACTTGATAGCACTGGATGGCAAAACCCTGTCAAATAACAGGTGGCCTGGCTCTATGTGTATGAATGACTCTGTTACAGAGCTAGAAGTGAATCCTTCATTTACAAAGATACACATTGCAAAACATCATGGCCATCTGAACAATGAAGTATTAAAGGATCTCTACTGATCAATTCTATGGTTGCAAGATTGCACAGGCAGTCAGAACAGGTTATCTGCCAACAAACCTGTCTGTTCTTGAGGTTGGCTCTGTAAGTCACTCAAGGTGGTTGAGAAAACCAAACAGACTTTGCTGCATATGGGTATCAAAGCTGGGCCTCAGAAAGAAAATATCTGAATAAAAATTTACTAATAACAAACATTGTGGGCGTTTACGATCCTAGCTGGTTCAACATAAAAGTGAAGCACTCTGATTTAGGGCCCTTGCCGCATTCTGTTTCAACTGCAGCAGCTTAATGTTCACAAGAAAGGTTGTGGTGGATACTGTCATTCTTAGCACAGTGTTCAGCATGGCTTACCATTAGTGAAATGATTATTCAAACTCGGATTTGCTCTGATGATAGTGAGGAGGGGTGGCAGGGTGTTCAAAAGACTATTTACTTGAGAGGAGAGGAAGATGAAAACACTCAATTTCCTGATATTTCTGTCCGTGCCAGGAAGATTCCCATCACCTCCGACCTGATTGATAGGTCTGGTGGAGTCTACGAACCACCATTCGCCTGTGGGCTTATAGCAACTGAAGTGAAGAAGTTCATTGCTGGGGCAGTGCAAGTGCCTTAGTGGCTATGTCATGCTAAAGCTATAGAACAATGTACCAAGTTAGTCACAGAGACTGCAGGGAAAGAATTTAATTATGAGAAGCGACAGGGCTTCATTAGAGACCAAGGAGTAAGAAGCCAGTTGAGGTCCAAAACTAAACTGAAGCAGCACTTGATGAAACTGACACTATAAACCAAAACCTGAATATTTTAAATTATATAGTTTGCTGATACTATTCTGCTCTTAGTAAAGAATGCTTTTAATGAAACAATGAAGTACTGCAGTTTCGGTACCTTTCGGCTGCTTAAAGGCAGGCCAAAATTTGCATTACTTAGTTTGCTTTTGGGAAGAATGACTCTTAGTGTTTTATGTACATATTATAGCCATATGGTGAGGCAGAGAAACAAAACGGAAGAAACATACGAGAAGAGGAAAGGAATGTAAGAAGAAATAAGTTCTTGGGAAAGAATGGGAAAATACCACTGATGGTGGCAAAGAAAAGATGCGTGTGACTAAAGAGAAATCCAGATATCTCTGAAATGTCACCATTTATTTTCAGATCGAAACATATCCTCTATACTGATTTCCCTGGTTCTTCATATTATTCGGATGACTTAGGCCGTGACATAAATATATTAGTGTCTGGCTCCTATCTAGGAGTCCCGGGTTCGATTCCCGACTAGAACGATGAAAACTTTCCACATATGTCCACCCATGTAGTGTGTTTCTCCAGCAAACAGGAAGGCACATGCAATGGTTGGGTTGGATTAAAATCGCTGTTATTTGCCAAGTTGCATGAGTTTAAGCAAAAATACTGGTGACTCTGAAATATGTGCCATGGTATGGATTTGGGTTGCAGCATATCTGCCTCTATGGATTTACCAAGTTCTTCATAGAATTCGTTTGGCCAGCTTTTATTATGCCACGGCATAGTCATAACAGTGCCTGATTTCTGTCCAGGAGTCCCAGATTCGATTCTCGGAGAGAACACTATGAACTTTTCACGTATATCCACACTTGTAATATGTATTTCTCCAACATATAGACATGCAGGTTTAGAGGGCCAAATTGGCTAGGCCCTCCGAGGGGGCTGGACCTTTGGACCAGACTGATTGTTGCTTAGTTAGCCAATTCGATTTATTGGCAGTTCTCGAAAATGTGTTTTTTGGAGACAAACAGCCACTCAGCATAGTGAAGTTGTATATTGACAATCAGGAAGACTTCCATCCCCGTCCGTGAGGCGTCTTCTATTTGTCTTTTTTTAACCCGCCGTGTCCCGGCAGATTTTTCACCAATGACCCCCCCCCCCAATCCTGGCAGATATTAGAAGAGTTGTTTTTTGGCTAAAACCTCTGCTTTTTATAAGAAACATCGAAAATTCAGAGAGCAAGTGCTCAGTTTAGTTTAGAAATACGGTAGAAGTAAGTGTACCCTGTTACCATGTTCTCTCAGGCCAGACTCGAGAGAAAACGTTTTCTATGAGAGGGGTAGCTATTTCAAGCCATTCATAACTGGTTAGATATTTATTTATTTGGTACGAATTTATATGTAGAGTATATTGGATTTCAGACAATAATATAGGCAATATAAGCATTGTTCACTCACCAAAAACATCAACATGTGACACCTTTTTTGACATTACTGCCTCATCACTTCTGCTTGCTTCTTCCTCTGGGTTATTTCTTCCTTTGTCCTCCACATCAGGAATCACTTTCGCCATGAATTTCGTCATTGGAGAGACTGTGGTGCGACATATCTTTACTGGCCAGGTCACTGGTAACAGGTGAGTTGCCAAGAAAATGGCGTGTGGGGGGGAGGGGGGGGTCAGGTGGGGCCAGGCATTATCCTTGCCTGGCGTTGGGTAGAGGAAGGTCTCCCACATATGCCTACCAAATATCACCCGTGAAACTTGAAAAATGTGCAAATGACAGAACTGACAATTGCATAACATATGGATACATCGTCGGGTGTCACCGTGACAAAACGTGGTGACGTATCCATACGTTGTCGGGGTGCAGCAGGTTAAGGAAATCCTCTTGGCAGCTACATTAGCCACTAATATGAGAAATTTCTGTGTAATATCATGCTGCTGTTTGGTGCATTTTTGGATCACTTTGGTGCTCAAAACACAGGCATTCCCTAGCAAACTGGTCTGATTGTTTGTAATGAATCATGAACTAATAAGTTGCTGGCATGCAGTGTTGGTGCTCAAAACATAGCACACACAGATAGCCAGCTCTATTGGCTCAGTTATGAATGGTGGCTAATGTGGCTGCCGGCTCCTTTCTCTCTCTCTCTCTCTCGTGTGAGCTCTCTGATGCCATGACATTTTTTGAAACATCTAATGCGTTTTCTCTGTGTGTTTTCATGGAATTTAGCTCACTGCACTCGCCACTGGTTCCCCGTGCAATTGATTACACTAGTATTTATTCCTGAAACACCTATCTATTGCATTTACTTCATACTGGCAAAGTCAGACTTCCATTGTTTCTACCTTTAGTCGATGCAATAAGTTGTCATAAATTATTAAAAAAAAAAAAATTGCTAAATTGGAATAGGTATGAAGCTCGGAATTTGGCTGTGCTGAGCTGGTGGTGGGCTGGTAGCTTTACTGTGTGGCGGACGCCGTTACACCGAGGAATATCGTCCTTAGCGACACGGCCATTGGCCACTACAATGACGTCATGCCTGTCGACGCCAGGCGGCGGACATGTGTTGAACAAGGGACAAAACGCTTTAAACCTCTTTAAATTTAAAAAAAAATCAGTGTGAATAGTGTTTGACGAATTTTTGCATGCAACGTTATTTGGTGCATCCGGAAGCGTGTGCAAAATTTAGTAGAAAACGACTGTGTGGGAGCGGCTGGATACTACCCTCTCTCTCGCACGCGCGTACATGCACTCTCCGATGCCACGAAAAAAATATGTAATATAGACAGATATATATATATATATATATATATATATATATATATATATATATATATATATATATATATATATATATATATATATATATATATATACTGTATATTCTTTTCACTTCCTTGTTAACTGTCATACCTCCTCTCTCTCTCTCTCTCTCTCTCTCTCTCTCTCCCATGTGTCATTTTCTCTCACCTTCACCTTCACTTGGCTGGTCAGGTTTGATGGTGGTGAAATGCAGGCGACCTTCCATGCGAGCTACAATAACAGCTTCCTTTCATTGCCTCCACGCTGCTTGCCGCCATCGTCAACCTCGCTTTTTTCAGCTTCCTTTTTGTCTTGATGGCCCCCTGAATTTCTTTTCTCTTCTTCCGTTTTAGTCTTTTTTCGTTTATTTTGCTTTTCCGCGTCATTATCATTCATTTTCTCTAATTTCTTCAGTAATATTTTATCTAGATTAATAACTTTTCATTTGCAGTTCACCTCTCCTCATTTTTTTTTTTTTTTTTCAGCGTTGTAAACTGGGTCTCTCTCTCTCTCTCTCTCTCTCTCTCTCTCTCTCTCTCTCTCCCCCCCCCCCTGCTAATGCCACGAATTTTTTCAACATCTGCTTGGACAAAATTCCTAATTTTTTCAGTAATCTGAACTCTGTGTTGGCTGTTATTTACCTTTTCATAGGAAGCTAAAGTATCAGCTTAAACAGTACAGTCCAGAACTTGGAACGAGTCTTGTTCTCTGCTGTCGTTTCATAATCCCAACTTTTACACTCTTAAAACTGTTAATATATCATTCAGCCCTTAACAGAAACCTGCGTCGAAAATCATCTTCCATATAAATATTTCCGGATCCAAATTGCTTACTCGATGTGAACTGAAGAAATGCTTCTAGATTGGTGGGACAATGCTTGAGCGTGGTCATATGACCTAAACTGGAAATGCTGTGATACCCAAGGAGGCCAGATAAGACCAATTGGCTTTTTTTTTTTTTTTTTTTTTTTTGCTCCTACGTTATTAGTGTAGGGTAATCATGAATAACTGCGACTGTTGTTCCTCTGACGGTTATACCAGCTGATGATAATGGAGACTGAAGACGTAACTGAAAAAAAAAAAAAAATCAAAGGCTAGATACCTGCAAAGTGACACTCTCCAAGAGAAACAAAACAAAACAAAGCCAAATTCAGATTCCGTTCAAGATTAAGCCAGTTGACGGTTATACCAGCTGAAAATTATGGCAGCTGACGGTTGTGGCAGACGGAGTTTATGCCAGGTAATGGTTATCGCCACTGAGCACCATGCCAGTCTATGGTTATGCCAGCTGACAGTTATGTTACCTAAAGATTGTGCTAGCTGACTTGTTACCCCAGTATGATGCAGTTATGAATCCTAGATCTGGCTTGCGTATTCTTGTTGAGTAAATTACATTAAGTGAAATTAATTCTGGCCTAAAGCATCAAGTGTTTGCATCCAACTAGTGGACTTGACCTGTGCGAAATTTTGCACCTTATGCTAGTTAATCGTGGCCAAATAATACCGAGATTTATATGTATAACTGAGGGTCTTTTAGTGTGGGTCAGTGCTAGTGTGGGAACTAACTTTGACTAGTGGGCTGCAATTGTGTTTCCTGGCTTTTGTGGATGTATGTGTGGTTGTTATAACTGTGGGAAGCACGTGTGTTTTCTGATGGGTGTGTGGTGCCTGTGTTTGTTGACAGTTGTGTGGTGCCAGTGTTTGTTGACAGTTGTGTGGTGCCAGTGTTTGTTGACAGTTGTGTGATGCACGTGTTTGTTGACAGTTGTGTGGTGCCTGTGTTTGTCGACAGTTGTGTGGTGCAAGTGTTTGTTGACAGTTGTGTGGTGCAAGTGTTTGATGACAGTTCTGTGGTGCTAGTGTTTGTTGACATTTGTGTGGTGCCAGTGTTTGTTGACAGTTGTGTGGTGCCTGTGTTTGATGACAGTTGTGTGGTGCAAGTGTTTGTTGACAGTTGTGGTGTGGGGCACGTGTGTTTGATGTCAGTTGTGTTTTGCACCTTTTTCTTGGCACTTATTATGTACAACTCAAATGTTATATTACTTTATTAGTAGAGATTGTTAATACGTGCGGTGAGACATGTGGGACGGTAATTCTTTCCTTAATGTAATATTTCTCTCTACTCATATTACAAGCTTCTTCCCAAAATCTCACGCTGTCCAAAGCTCAGTCCTTTGAGAAGGCTGAGGGAAACATCAGAATAGGTCATTAATTATTACCGGTATGTTATTATTGTTACTGCTGCCCTCCCTCACCACTCACTGCTGCCCTCCCTCACCACTCACTGCTGCCCTCCCTCACCACTCACTGCTGCCCTCCCTCACCACTCACTGCTGCCCTCCCTCACCACTCACTGCTGCCCTCCCTCACCACTCACTGCTGCCCTCCCTCACCACTCACTGCTGCCCTCCCTCACCACTGAATGTTGCCCTCCCTCACCACTCACTGCTGCCCTCCCTCACCACTCACTGCTGCCCTCCCTCACCACTCACTGCTGCCCTCCCTCACCACTCACTGCTGCCCTCCCTCACCACTCACTGCTGCCCTCCCTCACCACTCACTGCTGCCCTCCCTCACCACTCACTGCTGCTCTCCCTCACCACACACTGCTGCCCTCCCTCACCACTCACCGCTGCTCTCCCTCACCACTCACTGCTGCCCTCCCTCACCACTCACTGCTGCCTTCCCTCACCACTCACTGCTGCCCTCCCTCACCACTCACTGCTGCCCTCCCTCACCACTCACTGCTGCTCTCCCTCACCACACACTGCTGCCCTCCCTCACCACTCACCGCTGCTCTCCCTCACCACTCACTGCTGCCCTCCCTCACCACTCACTGCTGCCTTCCCTCACCACCTTGGCAAAACGAGAAAAAGAATGCTCTCTGGTTTCTTTTTATTTTATTTATTATTTTTTTTAATAAGCTTTCTTTTTAACTGGCCTCGGCACTGTAGTGTTATGTCTCTGCATGTGTGTCATTACAGTGGTGTCACTTTTTATCCGGGATTGTAATTACCATGCACACCAGCTGCCATGTCCTCCTTTGCATCCTTCCTCCCCTCTATTTCCTCTCCTCCGTCATTCACCCTCTCATCCCCGCACTGTTCAAATAACCACACTCCATCACCCCTTTTCTTTTCTTTTTTCACTTCCTCCCTTTTCTTCTCCCTAGTTTTATTCTTTCCACCGAAGTCTCTCTCTCTCTCTCTCTCTCTCTCTCTCTCTCTCTCTCTCTCTCTCTCTCTCTCTCTCTCTCTCTCTCTCTCTTTCCTGCATGTCTACCCGACAAACAGTTTTATACTGGAAAATGTATATTTATTAATGGGGAGATGCCATGTTCATCTTTCAGTGGTGACGAGTACTGAAAGAGGCAAACAGGAAAATTGTTGGTTAAAAAACGGAAAATTAAATAATCCATCCGTAACAAAGGCAGATATCATCTATCGTTAGCGTAGATATCGAATGATTTACACGTTAGCGATGCATCTGTCACTGATGGATCGATATTAATCGATAGTTGCGGTCAAGAACAGACCAGCTCAGTATATGCCACTCTTCTGAAAAATCTTTTGGTTCACCCAGTATTACTTCTGACACTGTTTCCGGTGCCATTTTTTCTTTTAATGGTATTGAAAAAAAAAAGTCACGAAACGCTCTCGTATTCTTAACAGATTATGAAGATCCCTTTAAAAATTAACTAAAATAACAAGAATATTACTGCAGTACACAAAGGAACCACAGAGATCTTGCCAACTGACTGGTTTGTGTGCCTGCGTTAATTAAAGAGTTAAAGATTCTTTGTGTTCCCTACTCTGCTACCCTGATGAACAGAGAGAAAGAAAATATGTACGTTCAATTTTTCTTGATTTTTTCCCCTAATTCTTTCGTTTCCCTCACACAAAAGGGTACTTTGCTCTTTGATCCCCCACTTCTCTAACAAAATTCATGAAAGGAACCTGAAAGACACTCTTCATTTTTTTTTTTTAATCTTTTGAAACAGTTTCCTCAGGCATCATGCTCTCCTTCACCCTCTCTCTTCTGTGCGCCTCCTATCCCTCCTAACTTGTTCCTGAATTTACCCGATTCTTACTGGTTTCTCTGTAGCTTTAGTCTTTTCATTCCCTCACAGATCCATCGTTACCTTCCTTTTTGTTTACATCATGTATGTGCTCATCTCTCTCTCTCTCTCTCTCTCTCTCTCTCTCTCTCTCTCTCTCTCTCTCTCACACACACACACACACACACACACACACACACACACACACACACACACACACACACACATCTTCATCTATGCGGGACAGCTATAAACAAAAAAAGTATCTTTATCAATGGACAAACAATACATACAGTATACAGTGGTGGCAAATTGTGAAAAAGCATAAATTGTGTGTGTGTGTGTGTGTGTGTGTGTGTGTGTGTGTGTGTGTGTGTGTGTGTTGGAAAATTGAGTGATCCATCCGCAACGCAGGTAGATGTCATCTACCATCCGTGCAGATATCGATGATTTGTATGCTAATAATGGATCGGGTGCATCGCTGTCGATCGATTGCGCGTAAACACTGGTCGTCAGCACATGACAGCCACTACATCTGAAGTGATGAGCATAATGTATATTCGACATCCTGGCTCTCGTCACTGGATGATTGGGAGAGATCAGTAATTATACTTTGCGGAATCGTTGGCTCTGATGTCAGCTACATCTTGTCCTAGACTCCATGTGGATACATTAGAAGCGTCATGATGCATGATTATCCTAGTTGCGAGACAGAACAGACCAGCACAACATATGTCAGTCTCCCAAGTATCCTTTGGCTTAACCTGCACTGTCTCTAGCAGTTACTACCATTTTTTCAATTAAAAGTACTTTTTAAAGTCGCTGCACACCATTCGTATACACTTGTATACAAAGCAGGTTATATATTTCCCTTTACAATATAACCGGCATAAGCATATTTCTGCAGTACACAAAAGAACTACGGAGATCCTGTTCCATCCTGACAGTTTTTACGTGCCTATGGCAGTTTAGGACTTACGGTTTCTTTTAGTTTTCCACTCTGCTATACCGTAAGGATTCATAAAGAGAAAGAAAATACACAGGTCAATTTTTCTGTTTTCCTCCCTATGTCCTTCCTTGCCCTCAGACACAAGGTTAATCCCGTCTTAGAGCTCCCACTTCCATATTATAAAAGAAAAAAAAGTAAGGTAGCTATAGGGCACCCCATGTTTTTTGTGAGCTCTTGGAAAACTTTCTTTAGACATCATACTCTCGTTCACCCTATCTTTTGTATGCCTTACCTCCCACCCCCCTTAACTTGTTCACTGCACTGTTACTGACTCTTGGCATTGCCCATTTTACTTCATTCCTAGTATCCTTAGTTTCTTCATACTTTCTCAAATCCATATCTTTACTATAGCTTTTGTAGCACATTCTCTCTCTCTCTCTCTCTCTCTCTCTCTCTCTCTCTCTCTCTCTCTCTCTCTCTCTCTCGCCAGTAAAATTAGCTATCACTGTTCCACTTACTGAACAGCGTAAAATAACCCAGGCCAGGTTCAGGTTAAATTTCATGGGATTTTCTGTTTTCTTTTTTTCTTTTTTCGCGTGGGAAATAATTTTGAATAAAGAGTAGGCGTTTGAGATAAGTGTTGGAACTGACGGCAAATTACTTGCAAATGTAGCACCTACGAAAACCAGAAAACATGCATCCCCGATATAGTTTAATTTAATCACATTATTTATTCCTTTTCAAAAACCTGTTGGCTACGCTGCAGTATATTTGAGGTGGTTCAGGGAGCTGCCAACATCCCAGCCTTAGTTTTAACCCCTAATATTATGACAACGTTTATTTCTATTTCTGCCTTAATGTTCAATTATCTGCTTTTCATGGAGTGTGCTGAGATAATTAACTTCCAAGAAAATTTAATTATACTACTTTGAATATGGTGATGGTAAGTGTTCCCTCACAGTAAGTATATATATATATATATATATATATATATATATATATATATATATATATATATATATATATATATATATATATATCAACCAGTGTGTATAATAGTATTATATTAACAGTAACTTATAGTTCCCAAAAACGCCTGGATGTTCTTCAACTGAGACAATCTCTCAAAGGATGAAGCGCCAGGGATTAAATTAGAATATAGACAGGTGGACAGGTATTGACTCCGGTCATATGGAGGGACCTGATGACCTGGCGGTTTACGTAAGAAAAGCAATTTTGCGCTAGTGGATGTTTTACAAACTTTCCTAACTCTCTCTCTCTCTCTCTCTCTCTCTCTCTCTCGCCAGTTTTTCTCTTCCCCCCCCCCCCCCTCTCCACCACGCCGCTCCAGCTCTCTTGCCTGCTTCCCTCCCCAATACTCCATTCAACATGTCTGTGTTCAGTCCTGCGCTTTCCAACACTCCCTCCTGTTTAAGCACTTTCGCACCACTCTACATCACTTCAACCACTGTCTCTTGCATTCTCATTCCCACCCTCCCAACACCAGGCTAAATCCACCTCCTCCACCGACCCTTTTCCAGCGTTCACTCCATCCCCTTCATCTCCACGAGGTCCAGTCTCGCCTGTCCTTCTCTAACACCTTTTATCCTGTACACTTCGCTTCCCTCTTGCAGCCGCTCCTCTTCCACTTCCCATAATCGAGTGCCACTTTCAGCTACAACCCTCACTAACATTAATCCTTCACCCTTCCCTCTGTAATACTCAGCCATCTACCTCTCCCTTCTCAGCACTGATAAATCTACCGCTCTCTCTCCATCACCACTGATATACCATGACTTCTGACATTCACCTACCCCTCCCTGCAAACTCCAACGCTCTCCATCTTTCCCACTCCAGCACTCTCTCACCCTTCCTTCTGCTCTCCATCCACCACCAGATCCTCCATAGAGTCTACAATACACCACCTCTCACTCTCCATTATGCTGCTTCGTTGGGTTGGTCAGTCTCTTGAACAAGGTTTGTTTCTCATCTGTTCCTGTTCACACAACGGTACAGTTAGGGATCTGGACGTCAATTCGATTCTTGAGTGTACTAGGGCGAACTGGGAATTAACAAAAAGTTCATTACCTGCCTTAATTACATCGTCTAGTCGTTAGGCATTACACCTGTCCTATTCACGATTCTTGTGTCCTCTCTCTATCTCCTCCTCTCCATGTTTCCTAATCCTATATTTCAGTACATATTACATTCATCGTTATATCTGCCAAGAACTTCCTTCATCCCTTTCCTTCCACTCCATCACTTCTGGTGACCCGGTTGTGCAATGGCCAATGGAAAAACCCGAGTTCGTTTTCCCTGTTGTTCACATTGGTGGACATGCTTGTTGCTCCCTTGTCCCTCTTCACCCGACAGTACAGTTCGGGACATGGATGTGAACTGACTAATACGGTGGTACTGAAGATAGAAGACTCATGGAATGTAGACTATCTCCTTCAATGACCCTGGTGCAGACAATCGGCAAAAAATTAAGCCTAAATCCACTGTTCTCTTGTCTACTCATTGCTCTCTCTCCATCATTTCCTCTCAATTCCTTTCTTTCTTTTCCAACACCATCTCCTCTTTTCTGCCAGCTCCACCACTCTCATTCAGCTGTCCAATACCCTCCACTATTATTTCTCCATCATTTTGCTTCCCTCCACCACTCTCTTCCATTTTCTTTTCCTGCCACTACCCTCCCTTCGTCTGTTCCTTCTCTCCGCCATTTTCCTCCTTTTTTTCCCTACATCTCCCTCACTCCATGTATTTTTGTCTTCACCAGTTTCCATTACTTTTGCCTCTCTAAATCAGTCTCTCTTCCTCTTATTTTGTTTCATTCCTTCCTCTTCCCTTCCTTTACACTGCTGTCTCCCCTCCCCTCCACCATTCTCTGTCCTCCCTGATAACTGCCTCTCGTCTCCAACATTTCTTTCGCAACATTTTTACGTTCTTTTTCCACCCCTCTGGCCGTCCTCACCCCTTCCGTCTTCATTAAACCCTTTGAGCGTAAGACGTTTTTCCTTTTTTTTCATTTTTAATCCGGCCATCTTCAGACGCTAAAATATGGACTGGGAGAGATTTTTGTGACCTCTATTCTTTTAGGGATCCTTCCGAGGTTAGAGAAAGTAAGCTATTGGTTGCATTACTGACCCTTTCAGCCTAATGACGCATTGTTATCCTCAGCTCAGTAGCACAATTTCTGCTTATCCTTTGAATCATGTATGAGACACACTTTTAAATGTACAACTTTTTAGAGCAGACTGTAGTGTAGGCACAATTCTCGTTTCACTAAGCACAGTAGTACTTATTATATAGGGATAGTCCACGTTCATTTACATAAGACATAGGACCTCATACACGAAAACCTTTGCGAAGGCCATCTTTATCCATACAGACTAAAAGACCTTCACTACTTCAACGCCAAGCTACACGCAGTCCCGCTAACCTTCATACGAGTCGCGAATCTGGGTAGCATAAATGTCGAGTTTGTTTTTCTTTCATTCTTTTTTTTTCTTCCTCAGTGTTAAGCCGCACCGAGCTTGTTAGGCATCAAAACGCCTCGCCACAGCGGGAGGTGTTTCCGACAGATTATGAGTTACAGGCTAATAAATAAATAAATTAATTAATTAATTAATAATAATAATAATAATAACAATAATAATAATAATAATAATAATAATAATAGCACTCGTACGTCTTTTCGGGCATGTAAAACTCCACGGATTCACACACCCCATTCCACGTAAGGTCAATGGATGGTTAATAGATCCATGGAGGAACATTGGTCCAGGGTGGAAAATTGGTCTATGGAAGAAAAAAGATCCATGGGAAAATAGGTTCGTGAGGAAAAATAGGTCCGTGGGGAAAAATGGGTCCATGAGGGAAAAATAGGTCCGTGGGTTAAAATAGGTCCGTGAGGAAAAATAGGGCCGTGGGGTAAAATAGGTCCGTGAGGAAAAATAGGGCCGTGGGGTAAAATAGGTCCATGGAGGAAAATGGGTCCTTGGGAGAAAATAAGTCCATGGATTAAAATAGGTCCAGAGCGTGATATTTGTCAAGGCAGACACAGATGCCTGAGGGGACACAAGTAGCTGGGGGTTGGAACCAAGAGGATGAAGCCGGAGACTCATTCATGAGGAAGTGTATAAAACATGTATTTTGTATTTAACTTCCATAAAAATGAAAATAAAAAAAAATAAGATGATTGTTAACACTTTCGGATTTAAAAGAATAATAATAATAATAATAAGAGGTATATAAAGCACAGAAGCAGGATTTAGGATGGAGGGAGATTACGAATTCTATGCCCATTACTACATTCCGTCAGCTACAAACGCCTTGTGAGTACAATGAGGAATGTTGTAATGGAGAGAGAGCTCTGAATCTTTTCCCATCATATAATGCTCTCTTGTTTCTGCACCTTTTACTTCGTATGTCTGTGTGTGTGTGTGTGTGTGTGTGTTTTCCATTTCGACCTGCTACCAAACATTCTGGAATATATAAAAGTATATATATTTTTATCATGCGTATATTCTTATAGGTGAATGTATGCAAGTGTACTCTTAGCTCGCATAGTTTATAATTTACACTTTGAAAATCTTTAGGGTAAACGGCACGGTGTCTCTACCGTTTATATATATATATATATATATATATATATATATATATATATATATATATAGTAAAGAGAGAGGGGGGGGGTCCAGTATGGTATTTGAGACAATTCTTTGTTCCTGAAAATATGACGACAATTAACCCTTTCACTTAGGAGAAGTTTTTTCGATTTTGTTCTTGCTACCTCCATACTATTATATTTAGCTTTGGAAGAGTCTCCTTGAAATGAAGGATTTAATGAAGGCTATAAATAGAAAGCTCTTATGTTAAAAATACCTTTCAACCGGAAAAAAATTTGTTAAAAATAGGAAGATATGGAAAAGGCTTCATCAGATTGAAGGGGAAGCTATCGTTTCCTGTTTGAAAACGAGCTGGAATGAAGGTTTTGCTATAATTTTAGTCCATATCGATAGTCACTTCCTTCCGTAATTTTTCACACGATAAACCATTTTAAACCATTTATTCCAACGACGCATTTTTAGTTTAATCTGCCTATATCAGTGTTGTTTTTTGTTTTCTCAGTTACCCAGTGAAAACTCGCCAAACTATTTCCCGGCAAAAAAAGTGCCGAGAGTGCAATCCGATTTATCTCCACACCTGACACACTCTATTCAGTTTTTTCTTTTCTTTTTTTTTACCATTTTGTTGTTGCCAGAGATGCACTAGAATACAAATCCGGGTATGTTTTTTTTTTTGTTTCAGGACAGGAAAAATTACATTGTTTTGGTGTACATTAACGTCATGTTGTAATCTGGACAGGCGCAAAGGTAACAAATTCGTCTCGCGTTCTGCACCTACCTTATGTCTGGAGCTGAGAACTAAGCAGTAGCTGACGTTCAGAGTTGGTCATGATAGTATACTCTTCCATATGCCTGCATTTCATGGCATCCTCCTGGTTCTATCAGTGGCATTGCACTGACTCTGACATGCATAAACATAGCCATTCCAACACTCCATCGTCATTTGCACCTGGCCAGCCCCGCAGGAAGGTGTAGCATTCAGCTATCGCTCTCCCTTCAATGAAATGTCCGGTTCTAAACTGAACCTAACATGGACTCTGGCAGATACTGTTAACAAGCGCCGACACTTACTTATGAAGAGTTATATATCCTATGCACAATTCCAAAAGGGAAAAGAGAAAGAGGTTAGTTTCACTCCCCCCCCCCTCTCTCTCTCATAACACACACACACACACACACACACACATAACATAACACCCTTTCTAGCTTCGCGAGTTCTGGTGTGAACAGCTTAAACTGTTGGACTTATATAGAGATTTAATAAAATTATCTCGTAGTAAAAATTTATTATGCCCTTAAGCACGTTTTACGTATATTCATTACCTGGTGTTGATGTGAGATATGGAGGAATATAACATTTATTTAGTAACGTTTGGCAAAGTAGAAAGAGGAACTAAATTTCGATACGAAGGAAGAAAATGACGAAAAGTTTAGGATATCAAAAGGAAACTGGAAGCCGCTGGAAGCCGTTCACCACATCCTTCCGACGGCGTGATATATATTTTATGCATGTTACTTCACACTAACTCGTTTAGCATAAGAGACGTCCTTCAAACTGATGGCGTTGGACCTTTATTAATCCCTCCAGTACATGATGACTCTCCAAAACTGAATAACATCATCTCTTAGCAGAATAAATTAAAGACAAACCACCTTCATGGTTCGAAAGGTGATTAAGTGTAAGGATCAGAAGGAGGTCTAGAGATGGGGGGAAGGCGACTGAGTGGTGGGGAAAGGGAAGGTGAGTGATGGTTAGTTGAGACAGTACTGAAAAGCAAGTGACTCAAATTTCAAGTGAAAGGAAGAGACGACTGTTAAGATGTATGGAAAGGAAGTGAATGAGCAACAGCAGACATGGCTTACTGGCCCCACCAGGCACACACCCAGTCCCTCTACACACTAGATCAACTTCCAAGACAGCCACGACGAACGCACAGACTTTGGCTATTTGATTTTCATTGTGTTGCTGTGGGGCTCGAAGACGGCAAGGAAGACAGACTATCGGGAAAATGTAAGGTGAAAAAATTAGAGGCTAGGTAAATGAGAGAGAGAGAGAGAGAGAGAGAGAGAGAGAGAGAGAGAGAGAGAGCTGGAGGAGTACCATCGGGAAAATGTAGGATGAAAAAATTAGAAGCTAGATACATGAGAGAGAGAGAGAGAGAGAGAGAGATAGAGAGTGGCAATTTAAGTTTAGGAGGGGAAGCTGTTTAAGTCCCAGTAAGAAGTACAGACAGAAGAAATCAATCAACAAAGTGCCGGTGTAAGAAACGTAGATAATTAAGAAAGAGTGTGATGGAAAGAAAACAAGAACTCTAACGTGAAAACAAGTACCGGCTAAAAGAACACACACGGCCATATTCTTTTTATTACTGGTGATTTCGTAGCGTCTCCTGCTTACCGATTTTACCTGGATATTACACTTTACACTCTCATAGTCTCTTCACCTTTTTTTTTTTAATCATTGCTACCACTGAACGCTTTCATTTTGCTATGGATGAGTTATAGGGTCCTGGAAGATTTACTACAATTCCAAGAAACTTCCTCAAATTTGCGTCCTCTGTAGTATTTTTATTCCAACTAATGCCGGACGATTTTATTTTGCTGAGAGTGAATCACAACAACGAGACTCTTAACAATTTTCATGTATATAACTATTCTAAAGTCGTGCGTTGAAAGTAAATGTACTGTAGTTAAGAGTCAAGTGATGGTTTTTGAGATAGAAGTTACTTTCTGTATAATATGCTAGTGAATGGAAATAGTCTTGAATTGGTGAGGGACTAAATACACGTAGCTGCAGCAGCTGGAAAGAAACGAAAAGGAAAGTAAAGTGACACAGAGACGAAAAATTGCTGGTGCTATGAATAACATGGTACTAAATAGAGACCTTGTCAAGACCACAAGAGGGTTTTAGTGTCCACATTAAAGAATGGGTGTGTGATCTTACAGAACGAAAAGTCATTAGTAAAAGCAGTGGAAATGGGAAATGGGATATTGAGGACTGTGTATGAAGTCCGTAAAATGAATATGAAAAGAATACTCGTAATGTGATTCGTGATTGCTGTAGAGTAAGCAAATATACTGACTCTACGGGTGAAGACAGAGCGCTTCGATGGTTAGGTTTTATTAATAGAGTGGATGTAAATAAGGTGGTGAAAAGGATATGGTGACCTTGACCGTCACGCAGTTACTCTCAAAATGGAATGACATTATTCTTGCCTAATCGTTACCCCTTCCACCAACACTTTGTCAAACGACCTTGACCCTTGATTTTTGCACTGTGACCTTGACCTTTGACTGATTTTTCTCAAAACAGTTTTTTTTTTTTTTTTTTTTCAATCCCTACATGATCTCTTTCGCAAACTTTGATCGAAATCGGATAAAAACTGTAAATTGGCCTTGCCATGTAATATTGATTTTTGTAGCCTATCTATTATTCTTAAAGACAGAGCGTCACCATCTTAAGTTATTATCAACCCATCCACCAAGTTTGATCCATATCAGATCAAAGCTGCTTTCATTGTTTTGTTCACACAGACACACGGGTCAGACATTGATCGTGTCGTGTGATTTTGACCCTTGTTTGATTGTTTACAAACTGAATCCCTTTCTTCTTATCCTTAATCCCTCTCTCAGGCTTTGTCTAAATTGGATTAAAAAACTGTTTAACTTGGCTTTGCTAGGTCGAACTATGACCTAGCCATGTGACCTATATCTTTGGCATGTTGTTCTAAAAAAAACAAAAAAAACAATAGGTTCACTCATTAGCTGACCCTCATCCCTTCCACTAAGTTTGCTTAAGGTCGGATATAAACTGTTTTCTGTATTTCTTTTTAACGCAAACACACACAGACACACACACACACCGCTCGCTGGCGCAGTGGTAACGTTCTCGCTTGCCATCTGGTAGACGGGAGTTCGCGCCTCGCTCAGGTTGCGAAAAGTTTCACTGACGAAGTGGGTGGTTACTGTCCCACTTGAGCAAGGGGACGGGTGTTTGCGTGTGTGAAGGTCACAGCCTTGCCCTTAGATCGGACTATATGAGCTCTCAGCTCCCTTCCCGGAGGGTAAAATGCTGACGATCACGACCATCAAGTGATCCTGACCGACCCGGTGAATTACACACACACACACACACACGCACACACACACCAATCTCAAATCATAACACCCACTCTCGATTATGGAGCGCAGATCTAAAATAAAATAGTACAGTCACTAATATTCTGCAACACTCACACACTGTAATAGTTGTCAGGGCCGAATATTTCCCCTTGCCTGATGACCTCAACCCACGACCGCTTGCTCTCAAACTCAAATTCCTTCATCCATGCCTGGCACTCAGCCCTTCTTCCAAGATTCGTCAAGACTGAATCAAAACTTTTAAAATTTGTCCTTGTACTGAGACCTTCCTCTTTGACTTATTTCTCACAAAATCAAGTACCTTCATCCTTGCCTGACCTTCAACTCTTCCACATAGCTTGATCCAAAGCACACGAAAACTGTCTGAGTTATAGGGCCGAACGTTTGCTCATGCCCTGTGACGCAAACCTATGATGTTTCTCGCCAAAAGACGAGTTACCTTCTCTGCTGATAGTTCTCAGTCATTGTTCCTAATTTTATACATTGCTCTTAGAAAATGCTTCACTAAATTTATATCCTTTACAACTGAACTTCTTTGCACACAAATTAAACATATTTCTCTACAGATCGTCAGACATTATACCACATTTAGTGTAATTTCGTTCAGTAGTTTGTCCGTAATATTATTAACACAGTGAGACCGAAATAATAATCAAAAGAAAGTTGTACATGCGTGTGCAGTTATGCCCGTGAGGAAGAGTCAGGATTCCGAGGGCTCGAATGGTGAATTAATGGACGCGTGGACCATTTCAGTGGCCATGTTGCTGATTAGTTCTCCCTCTGTCTTGTATTTTTCTTTACATTGCTTACTAGACGCTATCGCACAACATCCTCATGTGCGAAAAAAGGTCAGGACAACGAATACGGGTAGCATGATGATGATGATAATGAGGGGTAGAAGGAGGAGCTGGATGTAGCTGCTGTTGACAATGAAAGACATAAACAACATTCAGAAGAATATTGATATGTAATATGAATAATAAACAGCTAAGAAACAAGTGCCGCGATGGCTTTCATTACAACGAGACTCCCGCTCAGAGATGGAACCAATCAAGAAATGAGGAAGAATAATGTAGACATGAGAGAGAGAGAGTGAGAGAGAGAGAGAGAGAGAGAGAGAGAGAGAGAGAGAGAGAGAGAGAGAGAGAGAGAGAGAGAGAGAGAACCAATTAAGAAATAAGGAAGAATAATGTAAACATGAGAGAGAGAGAGAGAGAGAGAGAGAGAGAGAGAGAGAGAGAGAGAGAGAACCAATTAAGAAATAAGGAAGAATAATGTAAACATGAGAGAGAGAGAGAGAGAGAGAGAGATGTACAGTACACACACAATGTAACCCAGGAAACCCTTTACGACTGTAGGTGGTAACCATATAACGAAATTACAGGGTGAAGTGGAGACTGCTGTGGTGCTTCGGTTAATTGGATGGAGGGACGTAAATGAGGTGTCCATCCATGAACCAAAACCCACACTATTCCCAGCGTCTCGTTGTGGTGAGGCGCTGTCAGCCAAAATGGAACATCAGTTCAGTGCACAGGACTACCCTTCAGTGACGGTTGCTTGCCCAGGGTAATGGACCTGCTGGACCACACAGACGAGTTGGTCAACAACAACACCACCCACTCATTCGCTGGCCTGGCAGCAAACGATGAATGTGTGTAAGTGTTCTTGCTGTCTTGACAAATTATTATTATTGATATTATTATTATTATTATTATTATTATTTATTATTATTATTATTATTATTATTAACATCGCTGAAGGGATTAAGAGAGAGACAATAAAAATAACGAGATTTTGGCTAAGAGAAAGAGAGAAAAGAGAGAGGAAAAAGAATAGGAACAGCAGGGACCAGGAAGAGGTTAGGCCAAAACCAGAGGTGGGGGAACGAAGAAATAACAGGGTATCAACCACGAAGGAGGTTGTACGATGATGATGGATGAAGGGAAGGGATGAAAGGCTGGTTGGTAATGGTGGTTATTAATGGTTATAACAGTACTGCCGACGATGATGAAGGTGACATGAGGGGGGGATGAGAACAGGGGATCAGTAACATGCAAGTATAACAATGCATGAAAATACATGAGGAGAGAGAGAGAGAGAGAGAGGGGTGGGATGCTTAGCTATACTGGTAGGCGAGAAGTTGAATTGATGAAGAAATTGAGGTCTACAGCCGACGCGAAGGGCATGTGTGACGTAATTTATCATACACTTGCTACTCCAAGCCGATTTTATTTTTGAAAGGATGTTGGTAAATGAGGGGGTAATGTTGTTGCTACAAGACATGAACCCAGTGGACTGCAGGAAACTGACCACTTCAACCAGTCGCTCCATGAAGCTTTTTGTTAACTTTACGTCGATTGACTGTCTGTGTTGTCACAGTGTGGTGCTTAAGGTGGGTGTATTGTGGATTGTGGAGCTGGTTGTAGTATGGGCATAATGAATTATTTTTTGTGTGTTCGTACTGTAGCAAGAGATGGTGATGACCGCAACGCAGCCTGGCTACAGGTACTCTCTTCTCTTCGGGTGGGGTAATATCTGACGGGTGTATGTCTGGTGGTAGTATGTGAAGGATGTTCTCTGCTGAAGGTTTTGGATGGCTGGATTGGTTTTGCGCTTGTGTGTGCGTTTGTGAATTATAGAGTTGCATGGATGGGGGGGAGGGTTGCTGAGATGTTCTGTGTAGTGTTGTGCAGTTGTTCATTTCATTTTTTTTTTTTTTTTTTGGAGGAAGGGTGATGAAATATGCTGTCAGAATGACGGGATACATTTTGATCTGAAAACATGAACTGTGGTTCACTCATTAGGATCTCTGATTGGAAGTAATTTTGCTTCTTGATGTAAGTGATCAATTGTTGTCTCAGTAATCATGTTCGTTTGCTTTCCACATTGCTCTGTGTTTTCTGAAAATTATCCATGCCTGAGTTGGTTAAGGCTTGGAACCAACATAGGACATCATAATTAAAGGTCTGGGTCTCACCAAGGCATCGAATTTACGAGATGCCTTTGCATTGATGCTGCTTGTATGCCGAGAAAAGGTAGTGTATGTGTGTGTGTGTGTGTGTGTGTGTGTGTGTGTGTGTGTGTGTGTGTGTGTGTGTGTGTGTGTGTGTGTGTGTGTATACAAAGTAAGTCAACAATTTGGAGGTGTACAGTATGTGTGAGTGTGTGTGTGTGTGTGTGTGTATACAAAGTAAGTCAACAATTTGGAGGTGTACAGTATGTGTGAATGGAGGTGTTACCGAGTGCTCAGCTTTAGTGTTGCGAAGTCTTCGGCATTGGACACTTCTACTCGTATTACTGAAGGAGATGGAGCTGGCAGGTCATTGAGGAAATGTCTAAGAACTGAGGGTAAATGTAAACGCCGTGAAACACCGCTGGCTAATATTCTGAATGCATTACTTTATTTTTTGGTAGAGTAAGAGGGTTTCCCTGCCTAAAGGAAAATTGGCCAGACATTGCTTTATTCTTCCATGTCTGTGTCTCAGATTTTATTAAGTAGGATGTTTATTGGTCGTGTATTAATACCTTTGTTTATTTCTGTTGCTTCTATTTAATGTTTTTGTTTTTGGTTGTTGCAGCCATCAAGGATTTTAGAAGGTGTGCAAAGTAGCGATATCGGTATGTATGATGCGGGATTGTTGGGAGGTTCTCCTGGTGTGAGTATTGATGTTATTACTGCTTTTTTTTCTCAGACGTTAGGGATTTATTGTAAGTCTACAGTTGAAAATTTTTGTAAGGGAGTTTATTGCCATGGGGCCATGATGTTTTGAGTAAATGTTTGAAACCAGATTGGTCTTGTATGTGATATGGTTATGGGGAGGTGGTCTGATGAAGGCTCATGTACTGTTTTCTAAGAAGTTAGAATGGCTGCTATAGGGGTATAGTGGTGTCGGGGGAGGAGGCCGTTCCATTGCATCTTTGTGGAGTTTGAATGTAATGTTCAAGCTCTTCTGGAACAGGACCCCTCGGATGTCTTGTATCTGTGTGGCTAGCCATGAGTTGTTCTTAGTATTTAATTTACCTAACGTTATTACACTGCGGATGTTCTGGTGAGCAGTGCGGGATGGAACGTATCCTGAGGTGCATGACTTACATGGTCGTGTAGGTACCGATTATGCAGCCTGTTTTACCATGCAATTTATTTTAACTGGTGTTATTTCTGAGGTGATGTCATTGGGTGTGCGCTGTTCTGTTTGTCGTGTAGTGTTTTTGAGAGGGATGTCTTTATATATGAGAATGACAAAGCTATCCTTCTCCCTGTTGTTTATTCCGTCTGGTCTGGATGTAGCGTATTTTGTAAATTGTGCAGCTTTGTACCTGTTTTTGAGTTTAGTCTCATGTATTAATGATGTGTCATTGTTCCATGCGTGGAGAAAGTCGTGTTGTTCCGTGGTCTTTGTGTTAACACAGGTGACGTTAAACTAAACACTCTATATCGTGTTTTTTCTTAAGACTGTTCAAGTGCGGTCGTTTGTTTTGTATGTAGTGTATGTTTGGTGTGTGTATGCTTTGTGGGCTGCTGCAGCAACATACCCATTGTGAATTATGCTGTTTGTATAAGGGACGTTGGGAAGGCTATGTGTAACCTTTCCATTATAAAAACTTTACCCTCAGCAAAGTAAAATCGTCTGGAGATATCAGAAATAAATTAAGCTACAGATGATCAAGCAGGATCACTCAGAATTTGCAACATCCATGCCCAACAGTTCGTTCTAAGGGCAGAAAATTTGAGTTTGCCCTGTGACCTTGCTGTTCGACTTTTGACCTATTGTTATCAAAATCAAATCTCTACATCTTTGGTCCAGATCAAGTCAAAACTGTGTGAAAGAGTAGAACATTTCACCTTCTCCTATGACCTTGACCTTGGACTGATTGTTCTAAACGTGGAATCGCTCCATCTTTGCGTTACCGTCAATCTTTCCACTAAGTTTACACTAATTCATATAAAATCAAAACTGTTTAAGTTGATCTTACTGTACAACCTAGATCTTCGAGCTATAGTTTTCAAACACGGTAAGCCATACCCGAGGAAAACCCTCAACTCGTTTCCAAAAAAAAAAAAAAAAAAAATGTTATTACTAATACACACACACACACACACACACACACACACACACACACACACACACACACACACACACACACAGCAAAATAATACCCCACTCGTTATCAGAAGCGTGCATGTAAAAAAAAAAAAAAAGTCACCGGCATCCATGGGTGAAGGAAGAAAAGGTTGAAAGGCACTGGAAGGCGATGTGTGGGCAGCTGGTTGGTGACGAATTATTTAGCTTTGTCTTCTGTCCATCAGATGATTATTCTCAGCTTAGGAATGATCTCCAGTAACATAATCAAGGGCGTAACACAATATCTAATCCCTCCGGTTCCAAAAACAACCCCTAACTTGACTTAAATTGCTGTTGTAGCCTTTGGTCGTCAGAATGAAGAAGTTAATAACGAAAGAAGGCATACATATTAACTAACAGCAAGGATGAGATGGAGGGATGGAGTGGAGAATTATATTAGAGAGGAGGGTGTGAACTGGGATCAGAGATGTGAAATGGCGGGGGACAGCGCGACGTGGAGGCGATTTGTTTGTAGCCACCCCTTACGGGATTTAGGCGTCTGACAATAAATAAATAGATAATATTATGACCACGAAAATGCGGTGGGGGAGATGTTTGTTTTACATTTGTCGGGGCATATTTTAAAAACAAGTGGATTTTTTTACTGCTTCATTCCAATAACATTTGTCATTCTTGCCACTAACATACGAAATTATTCTACTTAGGAAATCACCCTAACAGTGAATGGATTAATGATGTAGCTAATCCCTCCAGTTCGAAATGTTGTTCCTACGTTGAAGAAAGTTGTTGTGAAGAAGACTGACGGAGCATAGATCATATCAGGTTAAAATGAACGTTATAATAGTTACAAGATGACAGAAACGAACCGACATCATACAATCATCCACTTTGACAAATTATGACTGAGTTTAGTATATATACGAGTAAATTATCTACGTTCCGTCAGCTAGCTCAGATAATATTTGTTATTAGACTGCCAGGATAAAACTGGTATTCATATACAAGTTGAAGATTACAAGGTACGAAGGAATGCATGCGTATTGTAGAAGGAATGCATGCGTATTGTAGACTGAAAACATCACTATATGGTGCCGATGGCTAAGATACAAATTGAGTGTAACTTGATTTTCGAAATTAATGATAAATTATAATATAGTATGGAGCAATTTAATATTCAGCAGTGATATACACATGCATTTATGATAAAACAATGCTCAGTGATGTGGTACACAGCGGTATGTAGAGACAGCATGTGCGTTTTGTGTACAAAGGTTATTGTGTCTTGTGAGAGGTAACGTTCATCACCCCGCCTTTAGCTAAGCTGAGACTTCTACTTATTGTGGGAAGATGTTTTGTATTGTGCACCATAACTTTACTTAATTTAGTATTAGACAGTATGGCATTTCAAGCTGCAGCAGATTAACTATTATATATCTATTATAGAGGGTATTTTGTTCGGTATGACGACTACAAACATTATTTAATTCATCATGGTACACTGGAACCAGTGTGATAACATACCGTACATAACATACTGCTTTATAACACCCTGTAAGATGTCTTCACTCCCATTAAGCTATAACTAAGTGTCAGTAATTATCGCGAATCATCTGGAACCTAAAACATTCCAAACAATATGCCTTTAGAGGTAAACAATTAGAGAGAAACCGATATCTTCCCACTTGAGGTGTAGGACCTGAGGCCTGGCTACCATACCCCAGTTCAGTTATGGGTGGACGACCAGCCTACTTTCCTTGATGGCACTAAATGATCGAAAAACCTTCAATCACCTCTTGGAGATCGAACATCTAACTCGTCATGCAGACAACGGCTTTCTGGCCACTAGCTCGCCATATTTCTAAACAACGTGATGTGGTAGGCTACATCATGTAAGGGTACTGTCGAGACCCCATTCCTCTAAATGATCTTCAAAAACAAGGAAACTTAAGGTCGGCGAGCCTGCTGTGAAGCTTGCAAAAACCCTATGTTTGAAATTTGCAATAACTATCAACTTGGGGTTTCATTCTCTCGGGATTTATCTTGGAAAGAACATATTTCTTCTCTTGTAAAATCTGCTTCCAAAAGATTGTGCTAAGCCGACTCCGAACCTTTTTTACCCCTGCACAGTTGTTGACTTTATACACTGGTTTTATTCGTCCCTGTGTAGAGTACAACTCTCACGTGTGGGGAGGCTCCCCACACACACAACTCTTCTCAGCAGGGTGGAGTCAAAGGCTTTTCGTCTCATTAACTCTCCTCCTCTTACTGGCTCCCTTCAACCTCAGTCTCTTCGCTGCACGGTTGCATTTTTATCTCTTTTCCATTACTACTTCAATGGCCACTGCTCCTCTGAACTGTCTGCTTGCATCCCTCCACCACTACGGCGGGCACATAGCACCCGTCTAGCAACAAACTCTCATCCCTTTTCTGTACAGCTCTAGTGCGAGAGTTAACCGCTACTCCCAGTCCTTCATGTATGCAACAGGTCAACTCTGGAACTCTCTGTCTGTTTTTCTTTCTGCCTACGATATACAGTCTTTTAAACGCAGTTTGTCCAAACATCTCGGAGTGAATGGATCTTGAATTTGGCTCTCTGTTATCTTGTTTTTGACTTTTTCTTCCAGGGAGTAATTTGCAGGCCCCTGGCCTTTGGTTCCTTCTTCCTTGTATAAAAACAAACAAACAAACAAAGTCGATTGCCATGTTAGAAGCATAAGGGCCTGGGGTTAGGCTTTTCAGTCCACATATTTAATGCAGGAGTGAAAATTTGCTTACTTCTGAGAGGAATTACATCAGCACTGAACCTCAACCACCCCTACAGTCCACATCTGATTGGAACGCACAGCTCACTAGACCACCGAGAGCCACATTGTTCGTTATATGTTTACCATCTAGTGGAGGAAATGCTTTCTTGGATTACAGGACTCCATTTTATCGATCACTCTTTGTCGAGCCACGTAATAAAAGCGCTGTATCGAGTGAGTGTTGGCGAACAAATTCCGTTTAATTAATGAGTAGGTATTGTTTTTCCTTATGATAAAAGAAAAGGCTGGCAATAACGAACACACATTGCTTAAGCGTTACACCAAACTTGAATGGGTTAACACAGAACATTTACCCCTTTGATGAGAAGAGATTTCTCAGAGGTTGATATAAATAAAATACCTCTACTATAGCATCACACCACTCATGACTGGATGGAGATGAGGTGTGTGGCATGACTGACATACAGGAACATGATTCCCTTACTGGAAGTATTTGGGTACAAACTGAGGTTCCATTTGCACTGGAGGCACCACTATTTGTAGCCCAGTTCTGTTCAGTATTCTTACCTACTGACTGACTAGAATTGGAACATTAAACAAGACTTGAGAAATATAAGGCTGTAAACAGTGAGTGCGAGGAACACACAAGTTGCTTTTGTCGAAGGAAATGAGACACATACAAGCGACGGAGACGTGGGCTTTGTTGGAGGAAGATGAATGAATATGTAGGAGACAGGCAAAGAAAAATACTGGTAGAAGAAAAATGTGGTATTGCTGGCTGAAGGGAGCGGGTGAGTCCTGTAAGAAATACGAAGGACAAAAGACATTAATGCTTGACCAAGACACAGGACACTAAGGCGGAAAATTATGTGGAACAATATACGGAAGAATTCCAGCCATGAGTGTGATGGACATAATGAGGAAGGTATTGGGATTACTTTATATGAACACTAGGATTAGGTGCCTGGTAAAAAATATTGTGAATTATTTCGGAATTTAGTGGCACAGGCGTTCTGTAATGACCCCCCCCCCCACGCACACACATACAGAGAGAGAGACAGACAGACAGACAGACAGACAGACAGACAGAGATAGACAGAGACAGACAGACAGACAGAGACAGTGAGAGACAGTGAGAGAGAGAGAGAGAGAGAGAGAGAGAGAGAGAGAGAGAGAAGTATGTATATTTTACATTCCAGACATTGCAATGTACTGTATATTGTGCTAACGTCAGCAGCAGCAGCAGCAGCAGCAGCACAAGTCCATCCACTTTTGAACAAAGGTCATCTGTTCCTCCTCTGACCTCTTGTTCCATTCAATCCCAGTAATTCTCCAATACTTGTCTCTTAGTCTTGTTCTCTGTCTTATTTTCCCTCTCATTAGATCTCTGTGCTGCCACTTAATTACCCACGTTGTCCATCTGTTTTCCATAAATGACGTGACCTTCATTTAGTCTTCACACCTTTAACAGCAAAGGAAAGACTTTTTGAACAAATAATAGTCTCCTTGTCATACAATTTCGACATCATTTTCGTGGTTTGCTTTGCGTAGTTGAATATTATTTACAGTTTAACTGATTTTTTCATAATTACTAGTAACGTATAGCAAACTGTATTTGCTAATGTTGAAATCACTAGTAAAAAAAGGGGGGGGAGGGAGAAAAAACGTATAATTAAGATTCCTCTGAATCACCTGCTTTCGTAAGAGTGTGTTTACTCTGTTACGGATTTCTGTATCATCAGCAAATCTGGATAATTCAGCCTTTATCAATGGCTCTTATTTGTATTAAAAACAGAATAACACCTAACACTGAAAACTGTGGCACTCTCGCCTGACTGTCTTCCATTTATCACAACATTTTGTTCACGTCCTATAAGTCACTTTTCAATCCAGCTGAACACACAGCTACAGAAACTATGAATATTTAGTGTCTGGATGAGTGATGTGTGACAGATCGTATCAAAAGCCCTTTGAAATTCTGTCCGGGTATTGTCAGTGGATTTGTTTGCATTGTATATATTCAGCATATAAATCCAAGAGATTTGTAAGGCAAGAGCAGATCTTGTGAAATCATGTGTGAAGCTCCTATATGACTGTTTAGCTTTTAGGCCCTTGACAAACCTGTCTCTCATAACTGTTACCAACAACTTGCAGACCACACATTAGGGTGATTCAACCGTAATACTCTTGTGATTCATCGTCTTAGTGGTAGGTGGAAGTGTCCACATCCCATTCACTCAACTTAGTGCTGCCTTTTGGGTGGGTCTTCACTGAGTCGACCGACGGTTTCCTGTAAATCAGGAAACCACTTACTACGCAGGGTGCTTTTCTTCCAGAGTGAGCCTGTTAGAGTTGTAATTTATTGCACACGTAGTGCCTTTCTGGGGAGGGAGGGAGGGAGAGAGAGAGAGAGAGAGAGAGAGAGAGAGAGAAAGGCCATCCTCCTATTAATGCCGGAACTCATTAGCTTGTCGCAGGTCTCAGACGTTCCTGATGTGGCTAAAAAAGATTGTTTCAAATATCGGAAATTTGGTGCAATTTTCGACTCATGTTGTATCGTACTTCCCCCTAATGACATGAGGAAAAGTTACCTAAAGGCTTTGATATTTCACTCTTTACATCATTTACTGTCTGTTCCAAGTGTTTTATTGGCTTTCATGATTCCGACTGCAACTCATAATACTCACTTATGAACAATCCACATCAACATTTTCATCCAGCTTCCTTCTCGTGCCTGCAGGTCGAGTAAGACACGGTCCAGAAAGCAAAAAAAACTATGACAGCGGGAGAACTTATCTACAGCATACCCAATTAAATGGGTTACACACCCTTTCACCTCTAGAATCCTGATTTCATCTCACAGTACATAAGACCTGACAGTTACAGTAAATCCGATACGGTCAAGTAAAAGAAAAAAAATAGGAGGGGGGGGGTATGCCAAATCATTGCTATTCACTCCTCCATACAATAATCGTATGATCAGCTTGATTCCTTGTCACTTCCTTAGCCTCATCTGCCTCCATACTTGTCTCTCTAACACACTGATTTATCATTCCTTCCAACATTCTTGGCCTACCACAGCTTATCCCACCCTCAGACTCACAGACATTAATACTGTTCACTAATCAATATATTCTTATCGCAGCCCAAATTATATTCATTCTATCGATATAACATTACCGTCTAAGCATGCCAGCTTGAACTCTGTTGTCCACGGACTTCTTAACTCCATATCTTTCAAGCATCTTCTTATTTATTATCCTGCCACTCTCTGCACTCCATAAACATTTACCAATAACCATATATTTGTCGTTTCCAAGCCACCCCAAAATCCATTTGTTATTGTGGGTATTAATACCCCTTCCAACAAACTTATTACAGTCAGCATGCTCAGACGTCTGCTTTGTACAAAATCTTCATAGCACCATCCATTTTCCTTCCCTGTTCAAGTCTACTTTCTGCTTTGTTTTCCCTTTTCTCTCACTGCATCTACGTACTGAGACCCTTTCACCAAATCAAGTCTCTCCAGTCACCAGAACATCAGCAACCATCACGTTATCTAATCGGTATTTCTTCTCAAGGCACGATGTTCACAGACTTCAACTAATCTCGGCATTAACCTGCAAAACTCCTGTTATTAACCATTAGTCAGCAGCACAGCATTACCTGTGTGCATCAGATTTGACATATTTCACCCCTCTCCATTCATTACTGTTATCTCATTAACCATAATATCACATATTATGTTGTACCCTTCTAAGAGAACTAAAGGGGTGGCAGCAATTATCATCATCTGTAAATACAAATGCAAAGAGGTCAGAATTGTAGTCATTTTCATCATTACCGTAATGTGCACTATCTGTGGCCAGTGGCCTTCCGTTTCACACTCACGTTTCTGATGTCCCAGAACAATTCTATGGAGTTGTTTTATTGGTACTTGCAAGTTGTGCCTGAAGGATTTTCTTCTTTTTCTTTTTTCTCTCATTATAATGAACATCACACTTATCTGTCTCGTTTTGATTATGGCATTATACTGTTTAAATGTACATCTTATTGCTTGCAGACATTGCTTAATGATAGTGATCTGCCAGTTGGATGCAGTACTGTACTGTATTTTTTACTGGTCTGCTGATCTCCCTTGAAACACGAAACTGACAGATGTGCCGAGAATTTTCTTGTATAATTCCCATACATTATCGATATTGATATCTGATCAAAGGAATTCCTGTCACTGATACCTGCAATTGCATTTAATTTTTGAAAACATTCATGTTGTAATAGGGAATATTCCCGTAACAGATCATTATATTGTGTTTATTAATGATAAATGTGGCAATGCAATGGCAACGTGTATTACATGTTCTCCTACAAAACTTTATTCGTCAAGTTTTCTCTACAGACTTAACAAGACTAAAGATAAATCCTCAGTGTGCTGGATAGTCTACAATGTCACGAATTCGCGACACTGTATGATTATGGGAGTTTACGAACATTATTGGAAATCCCAGTGAACTTCGCTTAGTTCTAACCGCCCTGCGTCAGCACTCTGATTGGAGTAAATTTTCAAAACATTTACAGTCCAAACAGGGAAAGGAAGCTCCGCCCTCTTCCCACGATCGCCTCTGTATCAGGCGTGTGAACAGGGTAGTCAGAGGCCGGCATCCCACAGACCGACATGCTCCCAGAGAAGTGTAAAGCAGTAGTGATCAGCGAAGACTACCTCTGATGTCTTGTCGGTGTCTTAGCAGCAGATTACCCAGTCTTGTCCTAGTTTTGTGACCCCGTATCTCATCACTGAGTCAGACTGGCAGCCTCGAGAGACTGACGGTGGCAGGACAGTAGCGAAGCAGCAGTGATCAGTGGAGACCACCCCTGGTGTCTTGGTGGTGTCTTGGTTTCAGCAGATCATCCAGGCTCCTCTCTCAACTTACCTATATTTTTGTTTTCTACAATTAAGTGTTAGGTAGCTTGAGTGCATGAGTGAGTGAATTTACTTGCATAAAGTTCACTTGTAACGTAAGCATTCATTTTGTCATTAATAATTTTACAGCTTTTCTTTTGAGCTCGATTAGTTTTACTTTCCAAACTGTCCTTACATAATTCACATTGCTCTCAGTTTTATTAATCATGACTGGTAGTCAAGCCAGTTCTTTTGCATTAATTCATAATAAAACCGTTCGTGCAAGGTAGGAGAGGCGAAAGCAAGAGCTTGGTTTAGTATTACCAAGTTCCAGGGTGAATTATTATTTGTCAGGGGCAGGTTCTTTCCCTCAAGGACGACAGTACTTACTGATTCAGCAGCAGTGAGTGATTATTCCTTGATGAGTACTGTTTGAAGAGAAAGCTTATAGATTTCTCGTTTTCTGAGAATTGGCAACGTAAGCCAAAATAAAGTAAAACCTAAAACTTTAATTTCATGATCAAAAACCTGTTTAATCCCCTCCCCTTTTTGACGTACGAGCTAGTGGAATGAACTTTCCTGCAGGTTAATGTATAGTTCTGTCCCTCATTGTGGGGAGCGCGGTAGCTCGATGGTAGGGTGTTGGGCTCGTAATCGTGAGGTTGCGAGTTCGCGCCCCGCCCGGTGGCTGCCGTGCTGGGAGGGGTAGCGCTCTCCTGTAACCCTAGCAGGGTCATAAGATCTGATGAGATCTAGCTCGGGGATTAATCCCTTGTCCCTCATTGTCCCTCCCCATTTGAAAATTAGTAAATTAGAATCATCATTTCTCTATTTTCTGTTATACAAGCTGAAGACGTTTGACTGTAGATTAATATCTCAGTGTAATACAGTATGCCTACATTGGTGAATGGTAAATTGCGGCACCAATCATATCATCAGAGTCATTTCTAAATTGGAGGTAAACAGTGTGAATGACAGCGACTGATGTCTTTGGAAATATGACTCCCATCACAGTATTAGAGTTAACTACTTTCTTTCATGGCTGGAAATGTTATAAATTCTTGGTTTGTACTCAGAATAATACTGTAGTATTTATCCATGATTCCATTATGACAGTTCAATATAACTTTGGACAAGAACATTATCCTCTAAATAAAAACAGTTATTTCGCAGACTACGTGTACTTAAAAGAAACTCTTTAACACCACTGTTGTCAGATAACTGCAGCAAAACATGTCCCTGAGGGCCCGACGCGCATCGTCTTGTGGCATCACATTTTCTTGGCTGTGCTATGCTTGATTGCCTTAAATTTTTTTACACATTTAGTGCACCTAGCTCTGAAATACATTGATTATCGGCAATGTCGGTGTGTATATGATGCCATCACGAATGTGAGATAGCTTGCTTCCTGCCTGAGCAGACAGTCTCACTGATACCTCGAGTGTGATGGTGCATATCTTTAACTCATTATCTCCCGCCATTTGCAAGGCGAGGCGGTACAGTTTTTGTCATTGTGTGTGTATGTGTGTGTGTGTGTCAGACCTGGGGTAATAGTAATATATAATAGTAATAGTAATAGACTATTACAAGGTTTTCAGAGTAATAGTAATAGATTAAAAATCATGGCTGTAATAGTAATAGTAACGGAAGGCAAAATTGTAGATAATAGTATATTACTTTCCTATTACAGACATAATACACTTTCTCTTTAGTTATGTACTGTTCTTGAATTTGTAGTGGTTTGTGTGAAACATTTACTGTTTACCACAGTAAATTGTCAATTAAAACAGACTTTTCACCTTAGTTACCTGTTGGTCAGTTACTCAGTATGATATTTTTCCACACATGTAATGTGGCATTATTCCTTCAGTCATGTTAAATAATGCAGCATTATATATAAATAGAACTTGAACTAAGCAGAAGTTTAATGTTCTTGTTTCCAAGAACTTAAAAGTTAAATGTGGCAAATTATTCTTTCAACATAATGGAATGAAGTACCTCACTGGCCAGTGGCTATATACAGTCCTTGAAATTGGAGTGATCTGCTTGAAACAAATGTCAATACTGATTACCCTTTGCCATTTAAAATAACCTTCTCACCTTAGGCTTTAGTTATCTTTTGGCTGCTCATCATGATGCAGGTACACCATAGGAGACCGTGCAGAACGGAGAGTGGCCTACTAGCCATCAAATGATCGAGATATACTTGTGCATTACGTGGAACAACCTCCCAACAATAATGAAAATGATAACCGTTTTCAATTTAAATTACCACCGTTATTGCAAATTATATACTAATAGTAATAGTAATAGATGACCAAGTATTAGTAATAGTACTATAATTATAACCACTAAATAGTAATAGTAATGTAATAGAGAACAACTGAAAGTAACAGTAATAGAAACCCAGTAATAGACCCCATGTCTGGTTGTGTGTGTGTGTGTGTGTGTGTGTGTGTGTGTGTGTGTGTGTGTGTGTGTGTGTGTGTGTGTGTGTGTGTGTGTGTGTGTCCAAAATATCTCTTAAAGCTGTGGACAAAATTTCACCAAACTTTTAGGAAATAGCAACTACAATATGTAGATGTGCAGAAGCCTGATACTTTTGGTGAGCATCTCATCAAGGACGACCAAATGCTAGTTGCCAAATACCTTATAATATCGGTTGGCTTTTCTGTGAAATGCGGTGACTGAATTCCATAGGGTTTCGCTAATTTGTATCGCCCACCTATAGCAAGGCGAGGCGATTTAGTTTTTAACGGTGTGTGTGTGTGTGTGTGTGTGTGTGTGTGTGTGTGTGTGTGTGTGTGTGTGTGTGTAATTCACCAGGTTGGTCAGGATCACATGATGGTTGTGATCATCAGCTGCTCACCCTCCCAAAAGAGAGCTGAGAGCTCATATAGTTCGATCTAAGGGCAAAACCATGACCTTCACACATGCACACACCCATCCCCTTGCTTAAGGGGGACAGTAACCATCCGCTTCGTCAGTGAAACTTTTTGCAAGCCAAGCAAGGTGCGAACCCCCATCTTAGCAGTTACTAGGTGAGAGCATTAACACTGAGCCAACAAGCGGTGTGTGTGTGTGTGTGTGTGTGTGTGTGTGTGTGTGTGTGTGTGTGTGTGTGTGTGTGTGTGTTGCCAAAATCTCTTATCTTCAAATTTGGTTTGTAGGTAGCTTGTACCTTAGCCAACAACATATTTTGGCAGGCAATCGCTTTCGACCCCTGAATGCCTTTGTTTCATTCACTAGCTGCTGTATTTCATCTTTTTGTGAGTAGGGGATTTATTTTTTTGTGATTTGGTCATACTTTGGAGCATTGGCAACGTACAGGCATTTCTCTATGAAGCTGAATGAATTTTAGAGTACACGAAGTGGTTGGTGACCGTTACTTCATGATACAACAGCGTTTGGTTAGCTGCATAATATAAACAACTGTCATGAAATATGCGAAGTTCTGTCCAGAAAGTTGACGAAATTGTGGCAAAAAATTAATGTACAGTGAACCATAAAGGTGCAGCTGTTTGTTTGGATGCACACTGGGGAACAGGTGTACTGTAAATGAATATTTTAGATAATGAACAGGGAAGTGAGTATGGAAGTAAAAAAAAAATTTACAGCATGGCATTATTGTGATCCCCACTCTAAAGTATGGAAATGAAGCTTAGACCTTGGAAGGGCAGGAGTTAAAGGGTGGGATCAGTAGAAATTAGCTACCTGAGAGAAGTATGTAGATTTACGTGGAAAGATGGACATGTAAATGAGGATATTAAAGAGCTCTGTAGTGTTGCAGTGGGTGCACTGAAATATTAGGAAAAATACTTGAAGATGCTGTAGCCATGTGGATAGGCTGGAGAACGAGAGGCTAAGAGACGACATGTGAGCGAATTGCATAAGGAAACCAAGGACGAGATGGAGGGGGAGACCGAGGATGAGATGGAGGAATGGAATGGAGAGGCATATTAAAGAGGGCTGTGAACTGGAATGGGGGCAACCAGATGGCAGAGTACAGGGTGACATGGAGACGATTCTTTTATGGCCAGCCTTTACAGGATTAAGGAGTCTGGCAACAAATGTACAGACAGACTGAGATATGAAAAGCCAAACGTTGCCACCTGTGTTCAAGTGGAAGAAGTCATATGATAATATAGGTCACTGTTAAAAAAAAAAAAAATGTTCCTGGTACCGACAAATCTACATATTGCTACAAAGTGACTTTACTTGAAAATTTTCTGCTGTATCCGAAGTTACAATTTTTTTTAGCTTTTGGTTTGGTTTGATTGACTGCTTTCTTGTTCATCTCCAGAAGCTGTAATACCTGGGTTCGTACTATGCCCTTGAGGCGCAAATGAATAATAAGACTGTCATTCATTCTCTGTCAACAACAACATCCACGATCTCAGTAACTTCATGTAGTTCTGCATCTAGGATACAAAAGTGTCTACTTTTACCAAAAGCTCTACCACAATATTCTAACAGCTGATCACGAATGTTAGGGCCCCCCAGTCATCCCTAATGGGTCCTTTCCTCATCATCACCTAAGATCTGAAGTGGTGACAAGTATTGTGTGTTGCTTCTTCGTCACTCTCGCATCAATCTGCACAAGTTACATTGTACTCTGCTTAGGTGCAGTGGGAGAAGGAAGCGAGGCAGAACCACTGCCTGAGACAGGTTCAGTTTTTGACTGGACAACACTACTATCTTCCATAATGTGCCCTACGTTTCTCTCTCGCAAACTTCTGCAATGAATCACGTATGCGGGCAGGATTACGAATCTCATGAAATTACTTGTTTTGGTCAGCTTCTCTTCCAGGTGGCAGCAAAATTTACACATCCTGCAAACAGGGTTTGGATTAATGGGGTAACTGCTTGTGAAATGTTAGGAACAGGTTGAGCAGATCTTCAGGTTCGTGGGCATTCTGAATGCCTAAAGTTGCCATGTAATATCATTGAAAAAAGTAGAATCTGTGGCCCAGGTCCATCTGAACATGAACTCATTGGACTGCAGTCAGAAAAGTCCCTTTTTCTGCATTACATGCAGTCCACCATTCCCCTTTCTGGGGAATGCTGTATAATTGGGCAGTAGAGCTGCCATGGTTAACCTTTGCACGCAGCACGAGAGGATCGTGTGTTTAGTCCAGTATGTCTGTCCCTTTGTTTATCTGTCTTCCCATTAACAAGCTGGTATGGGATTGCACCAGGCTTGGCATAATGAATGAGGATCATCAGAAGAGAAGGTAGTTGATCTTTAAAAAGGTCATGGATAACAGGTCAAGGGCAAGGTCATCTCAAACAGTTTTGATCCAGTTCTGATGACGCTTGATGGAAGGATGCAGTTTTGAAGTCAATCACTAAAAAGTAAAGGTCACAGGACACGCTCAAAGATTCGGCCTTTGAATTCACAGATCTTGGTCGGTTTGGAACAGACTTGATGGAAGGATTTAGGGTTATGCAAGGATGAAATTATTTTGTTTGTAGAACATTGTGCCAAAAGTCAACATGACAAAGTAAAATCAACCAATACTTTTGATCCGGTTTAAACCAAACTTGGTGAATGGGTTTAAGATCAGGTAAGAATGAACAGATTCGATTTTGAAAGTAATCAGTAAGAGGTCAAGGGTATAGGACACGGGTAATAATTCGGCCTTAGGATTCTTCGACTGGCTCAGTGGGAGCCTCTTGTGTTTGGGCACACTGTTCATCAGTCTCGAAACATGATTACAATTATTGACAAAAGCAGATGATCAGAAGTGGGGAAGGTTCTTCACTTCATGGTATCCACACGATTACTTTCCAGCAATATTTCATTACCATATCCAAAACCACAGGCGCCCACCGATCGTCAGACTGGCCTTTACACATTGTATAGAGAGGGTGTTGCACTGAATGCTTCTTGTTTTGTTGGTGCCACCTTGTGAAGACATGCTTCTCAAGCACTCTTGGAAAGTGAGATGAAGAAGTATATGCTGCTTAAAAAATGAAGAAAATTGTTATTAAGCAAGTTCTTAGTTTAACCGTGCCTCCAATCAGAAGTTTTGGTAATGAGTGAGCGAGCAAAGTTTACTGTCTAGTTGGGTGGAAAACTACAATGAGCGGTCCGGCTCGGCCCAACTCGACCGTCTCAGTTTTCAGAGACTAATAACTTTTCACCTAAAAAAGTGAGAGCGGTCATTTTCTTTTTCTAGATGCTGGGTCAAACAACTCAACTTTGTATTTTATTATTCACAGAACCATTGTCGCACCATAACACTGTGCAAAAGAGAAAACAATAACAAGGTGTCATTCACTCGTTATGCTCATAAACGCGCTTCATGCTGGTAATGTATGTACCGTAGCTGCAGGTGAGAGGATTTATTGGATAGGCTTGGGTGTCACTTCCTCAGAGATGTGTCATTTTTATTTGTTAGCAACTGTGGAGAAAAAGTTACTCTATTTCGTACCTTTAAAGAAAATATACTATTATTATTTCAAACATGAAAGGGAAATAACATCAAATTTTACATGCAACGAGAGAACAATCCATATCTGAATGAAATCAGTAATTAATTAACACATGAAGTAATTTCTTGAAAATTTCATGATCCCTGGATTTACCTCCAAATATTAAAGCAAACAATACGAATTTACTGAAAGAGAGGGAAAATACTGTACATATTTTTTCTCTCAGAAATCAGTGACGATAAACGAAATTTCATGCCAGTTTTATCTCAAGGTAATTTTACTGATTATGTAAGAGTAGTAAGCTATTATTACCATTATATCTCCTAAAATACACACGACAGATGATGACCTGTTGCCCAAACTATAAAGCACTACGATGCTAATGTAAACACCTGTTTCACAAATTTATGTAATCAGCTAATAGAAGTGAGACAGTAAATAAACAGCAATGAAACACTATCTTACTACATTATTGCTGAAATTATTCACACAAGATGAATTTATTGAAAATAGCCAAAAAAATATGGGATATTTACTCACAGATCTCCAGGGGCACACTGCAAAAACACCACGAATTCACACAATAGAAGTTCGTAAAATTGAAAAATACAGCATAAGATGGCAAACTCCCAATGTAAATTGAGGACTGCGGGCAATTCACAAAGATTTCTTTGAACACAGTTCTGAACATTAAGTCAAACATAATTATATTCCCTGAAAATGGGAATTTTGCTATCGGCTTTCAACCATATTCGTCATAGTATACTTTAAAAAGGTGAGGGTCACCTGTTTGAAATCACTATCTGTTATAGTTCAGTCTAAATATGAAAAACATATATTGCATTTTTTTCTCTTGAACCATAATACTTTCATTATGAAATCTTATAGAATTTCAGATGGTCGCTATGTAAGTTGAATATTTAGGCACTGAGTGATTTGAATGCTTATATCTAGACTTACATTCATAATTTACGCTTATAGTACAGATAAAAATTCAGTGAATTCATAAGATCTAAATGACAACTCTAAAATAAGCAAACTGTTAAGATATGATTTATTTCTCCCAGTAAAGCAATAAAGAACACTAGCTAAAATAGACATTTAACACTCAGTTACAGAAGAGCACAAACCGAAACAACGTTATTCTCTTACTCAGTATATTACAGTCAAACATTAAAATTAATGCCAGGAATTTCAACACACAATAAACAAAACTCATGCTAAAGCATCTGTTTACAGAGTGCACAAATTATCTCTGCTTACGAAGCATCGAATTACTCCAATCACTTTAATGCAGCAATATCACGAGTAAAATATCAAAGCAAGGGCGAAAATTAATACAAAAATAAGACATAGCGAAGTGGTAATGGAGCAGAGCAATAAACGTCTGACCAGTTCCCAAATTTCCTCTATCTCTCCCTCTCAGACCCCGATAGCTCGCAATTCCTCCCCATTCCTTTATTTCAGATCCCTGCAGTTTCCGATCGTTCCTGCTCCATGTCATCTCCCATTCTCCCCCTCCACGGCGTCCTCGAATCCTTCCTTTCCATGGCAGCTCCAGTCTCTCCATGGCAACTTCCAATCCTCCCCCGCCTCTAATACAGCTCACAATCTTTTCCCTTCTACGTAGCTCCCAATCTCTCCCGTCCCATCACCCCAGCCCCAGCAGCTCCCCTCTCCCTCTGGTGGTCTGACGTGCGGCCGTATAACCTACCATTACTGTCACCCTCACCCCTTGTTTACCTCCAACTGCTGACCCCCAAGACCTTCCTCCTTCCGCTTTAGTCCTGTCAGTTAGACTATTTTTATACAGTACATTCTTACTGCCTTCGGACGATTATATTCACCTTAGGAGACTCTGAAATGAAGGATAATGATGTACCGGTAGGCTTCATTAACTCTTTGACCTCAAATGATCTTTCCCAAGTCGGACAAAACAGTTTGGAGGTTGTAGATGTAAGCTAAAAATTATATCACCAAACTAAAGGTAGTTATTTCCCTGTCCTCTCCTGACTGAACAAGTTGGCTTTCTCCCACGTTTTCAAGGTGCATTTCCCATTCCTACTTAGCATCTTTGTGTGTGTTCATTGCCAAAAACTGACCTCTTCAAATGTTCTTTTAAATTCTTATTCTAGATACCCCACGATATTTTGTCTAACCACAGACCATCAGAAGTGGAGGAGGTGGGGGACTGAAGGCTTCTACTTCCTCTTGTTCGTAAAATTTCTCTACACTTGAATAAAACTGACTGGAAGTAAATTAACAGAATAAGTCATCGGAGTGCAGATACTACGATGAATATGTTCCTTTCTAAACGTAAGCCATGCAGTAAAGTTTTCTCATTTATAATTTCCTTTTTTAAATTATTATACCGGTAAGTGTATTGCTGATGAAAAGATGGTATAATGCCTGTAAAATTCGGTTTGTTTACCTTATTCAAGTCTCTCTCACTTAGCGTCTTTTTAACAGAGGTAAATTATGATTTTGCCTTGTATGTGCATGATTGAAGTAAATCAAGCAATAAAATATGCAAAACTTGCTTTCTTTTCTTAACTAATTAAATGAAGATTGGCGTTTAAACGACTGGAAGTTACAGGGAGTGGGAAAGACAGTTGCAGAGTTGACCAGTAGCATATACGAAGGACTGAGAGTACTGGCTGACTTGCATTTGATAGGAGTTGAGATTCTGTTACTAAACGTCCGCTGTGTGTCCGCCGTAATGGGAAGGAAATTCAAGCAGAGATTTCAGTGGAACAATTATCGTAATAGTGAGAGAAAAGAAGAAAGCATGCAACATTCTGGCGTACAGAAAAAGATTGAAGGGAGTCGGTGAAAGGAGAAGTATAATGAAAGGCCTCTGATTTCCATCCTTTTTAGAAGCTGTACAGGTATTGTGCCGGCAATACGTCAGAGGCATTTCGAAGAAGGTCCTTTTTCAAAGTCAACAGATACATGGTCTTAAGAAATGCATGAAGTTGATTCAGACGGATTAATCTCTGTAAAGCTGTTTTTGATAGAGCAATAATGTGACATTAATTAGTTATCGAGATAATGAGACACAAAGAATGTCAAGAAATTATAAAGGACTGAGTAGTTTGTTTTTGAAGTTAAGAGAACAGTCATGTAGACTGTGTAGCAGATAGGACTTTTCAGGCAGTAAAACTAGTATGTTTCCTTTTATCTAAACAAAAATGACAAATTAGAAGATAGGTGTGTCAAAGCCTCATCTCGAGATTGTTGTAGTGCCTGTTGTTATGGGGTGTATGAGAAGCGGGAGGAGAAGTGAAGAGTGGTGTCGTCAGCATATCGGTAAATACAGCTAGAAATACTATACATATCAAAAGGTCAATGATGAATAGGGGGCAGAGAATTGTTGGAAAGCTACATGCCTTAGGCAGAGGTTCCCAACATTTTTAGCACTACGCCTGCCTTTGGTCACGACTGTAATCACGATGCCCCACCCCCAAACCTCTGATGCCTATACAAAGATGTTTTTCTCTGTTGTGTATGGATGCTTAAGATGCTAGATGGCAACACTACATGTGGTTGTTCGAAATGACGGTTATGAAGTTTCATATAAAAGTTTCTTGTTCATGTATATCTTTGGGAATACCCTGTATGCATTTGAATGGCCTAACCCTATGTCGTATTCTGATTACCCCACGCCCCCCCTAGCAATCCCAAACGCCCCCCCTTCCAGGGAGGCGCGCCCCCCTGGTTGGGAATCGATGCCTTAGGAAGACCACTATTGGCAAATTTTGAAGAATGGAGGCTGTCTACTACTGCAGCTATAATAATTTTGGCTGGAGAAGAAACTAAAGTAAAAGGCACAGAATTAGTGATAAAAAAAAAAAAAAAAAAATTGTGCCTTATTCTGTCAGAAATTGAGATAGTTATCTTAAGAACAGAAATTTTTAATGAAATACCAAGAAGAAAATATTAAGAACAAGCTGGTAGGCGACAATGACCAGCTCTAAGCGGACCAAGCTTTGTCAGTGACCGAAAGTGAGTTTTGACACTAAAAGTCATTTCTAAATGGCGGTACTCCAGTGCAACATGCCACCCAAGAATCATGACCCTGGCAAAATAATCTTCGGAGCCTTAACATTTCGTGCGAGCAAGGTCGTAATTTTAGCGTTGTTCATATTTTCTGCACTTGATGGCCTTTGACCTCTGGCCTGGCGGATATAGGTCATGCATATACAATGCACTCTTGTAGTACTCATTAACATCTATAAGCATGCAAAGTTTCATTCGATTCCATCCATCCACTGTGGAACTAGGGAACTTGAAAATAGCTGAATGGCCTATCAGAGGTACAACTTCTAGATGGCACTACCAGTGACTGGAAGTGAGTTTCGACACTAAACGTCACCTTTGTGTGGAGGTACTCTAATGCAATATTTCACCCAAGAATCATGGCCCTGGCTTAATAACCTTTGGATCCTTAGCATTTCCCGCGAGCATAGTCGCTGTTTTCGCAGTTGATGACCTTTGACCCCTGACCTGGCCAATGTAGAACATCAGTGTAAAATAGAAAGTTGCAGTACTACTCAGTGTCTACAAGCACACAACTTTCATTGAATTCCATTGAGCCACTTGGGAAGTAGGGGAGCAGTTTAGAAAACCGGTACTGGTTGCTAGAGACACTGAGTCCAATCTTCGCAGGGTTGCCACTCGAGAACTAGAGGAGAGAGGGGAAAAATGGATGGCACATTTCCAATAAGGAATGACCTCAAGATTACACCTAAAGAAGTCAGAGCTTTCTACGCCTATTAGTAATTCCGCTACAGCTCAAAACGTGAAAAGTACGAAAAGGGACTTTTCTGCCATTGCTAGGCAAGCAGTACTTGCCTAGCAACCAAAACCTTGCGGACACAACTTGGTCATAGGCTAGTCATTGTGTCCACGTTTGGTCGGAATCGATTAATTCTGAAGAACGGAAGTGTCTGTCACAGTTAAACATGAAAGAAATTGCGACGAACTATAAGAGCAGCATGGATCTGGCTAATTAGAGAAGAATGTAAGGTCAGTAGCAGCACGTCTTTGACTGACCCTATACTGTCAGTCATAAAGTTGTGAACGAAAAGATGCCCCAAAATCTTCCTGTTTAGAACAAATTCAAAGGTTTATAAAAATAAAAGATACCAAAGTAACTAAGTTCATACATAGGACTTTGAGCGGTCACCTTTTTTTGTACAGTCTGATCGACAGCAAAGTTCCAGCGAGAATGAAAGATATATGGTGTCAGAGAAAGGCGAAAGAGTCGGCCTAAGATACACAGAATTACAGCGATTGACAACAAGAGGGACCGCACCAAGACCGTACATTTTCTTATTGCTGAGGCCCAGTGAGGAGAGAAAATGTAAGGACCTACTGCCAAAGTTACATTACAATCAGCACCTACCATTTGTGTTAGGCACCACCCAGTTACATAGTCTGTAAGTACGTTCGTAGGAGGATAGATGCTCTCTATTCTCGTCTCCTCACTGGCTATATTCAGTCGTGTCTTCCTTTTGTTGTCTCTCGACTCTAGTGTAGATTGTAAGACTATTGGATGGTATAGTTATATGCTGCTCTGCTTAGTCTCTCTTTATCTATCTCCCCCCTCTTTACTACGGTTGCCGAGCAAGTATAGGAGACATTGTATAAGGAGGTTTATTAGAGGAGTTACAGAAGAGGTGGCGTATTGCCTCGAAGATGCCTCACGTAGAACTAATAGCTAATCCCTGTGCCAATGAATGACCTGTGTCAATTCTGTCAGCCTAACTCAGCATACCTAAAGATGTGACAGACTAAGCTCTGCGATATCTCTTTCAGCATTCTTTGTATGTAGGCAGTTATTTTGCAATAACTACAACTTTTGAAGAAACTCTGTTTAAATACTTTAGTAAGTTAGAGGGAAGTAATCGGATAATGCCAATGGAAGGTTGGAAACATCTGAAGTAAATTCAGAGACAATAATTTTAAAGGGACCATTAGAATGTAAAAGTTGAGAGAAGTAGGAAGAACTGGGCTTATGAGTAAAGTCTTGGGCATCGTACCTGAAGAAACAGAAAGAACTTAACGTAGAGAGTTATGGGTGTATGAGGTAAATAAAATGATATTTAACAAAAGGAAAAGTAAACTCACCAGAATTCCGGGAGAAATATAAAGTGCATGATTTAAGAGTAAGCTAGCGCTGGTACCTTTTGAAAGCTGTCTTCTTGCTGACAGGATTGACTGGAGGTTGATTGTGCCTTTTTTTATTGGTCATAGAGTAAATGAAAGGAATGTATGCTCACATCCCCGAGAAAATTCTCTCTCAAGTAATATGCTAATCATGTTCAAATGACTTTCATCCATGAAATCATTATTCATTCAATGAAAAGTCAAGGAGCTGCCTGACGGCTTACTAGTCGACAGTGTTGCGTCACCTATGCCACTTCTTGTCAGAATTCGCAGGCTTTGCCGAAATAATAAGATAAGTTGATGAGGTAAGGTTGTGAACGGAGTAACCGAAACGATAAAGGTGATAGATTAGGCAGAAGGGTTAGTCATAAGAAAATGTCAGTATGCTGGAACTCTCTCCAACACGGTCAGGAAAACATGTAGGGTGATATGCAAGCTGCAGTGTCATTAAGGATAAAAGAGGTATAAGATTGTTCTCAAGGTGTTTCAGCGAGTGGAGACGAGAGGCAACGTGGTGGTGATCGCTGAACTTCCTAAAATGGTGGTTTCATGAGAGATGGATACGGAAAGAACGCGTTCCACTTGTGAAGTAAAGGAGTCAAAGATTTCGTATAGTTATTACACTCAGAGAATAGTTAACTAAACATATATACTTCAGTTAGATATTGACAGCATAGCGATTGGCAGTGTGATGAATTCACAGGATTAAAAGTGTCTGGAGCACGACATCAAGTTGGGTTGTTAGGCACCGCCGAGTAACAGCCACCTTTCGCTTTAACATGAGTATCTAGTAAGTATAAGGATTCACAAAAGGGAATGTTATCATTGCTCTCGGTCAGCAAAGCTTCAGTGAGGAAAAGCAGATGAGACACAGGGGAGAAGAGGTCTGTTCCAACGTAAGGATGTTGGAACAAAGGCCATGGAATTCTGGATAATGGTCTAGAACATCTTGTTGGTCGTCACCGGGACAGGTAATAACAGTTGGAGTATTAAATTGTCCCGAGACGTAGTGTTGGACTGCCATTTTACAACAGTTTTGATAGATTATGTATTGAACAATATGCGTGTAGTTTGAGTGAGTTAAGCTAAAAAAATTAGTAAAGTACACTGGACTACTCTCCACGATACTGAATTACTGAAAACGCCCAGTTAGTCACAGATCAGTCCTAAGAGCTAGTGTAGCGGAAACTCCAGCACTCAGTATCACCATACAACCAACCACTGTAATATCACTTTGATGGCTGGTGCTACAGCCTCCTACCAGTAAAGGGACCTCATAACCTGAAGTATCTGCAGTTGTTTATCAAATGTTTCCATTTCCAGACAGATCATCGAGTATTTGTTTAACAGTTGTATGGATTTAATTAAATGGCGGAGGTATAATACTAACAACTGAAAGAAACTTGAAAGTTATCTTAATTCATCCCAGGCAAACTGCCAATAATCGCTTCTGCATTCGTAGCTACCTTTAAGGTTTCCTTTACGTGATTTTTCTGTACTGCATAACTTTCCTTCTTGTTTGTCTTCACTGTGTTAATTTAGAATATTTGGAGGCTTAGAGGATCTTTCTCTTTTATTGTCTTTCATATTGAGGTCAAACTCGGACGCATTCATGTTAATATTATCCTTTTTTTTTTTTTCTGGAGTAAAAGCTAACAAAAAAATGTCTCATAACATAAAGCCGAGTTCCAGAAATCTGTTTCACACGTTCACCTAAGTTTCTCCCGTTTGGGTGTCCCCAGGATCTTTTATAACACCGAGGATACTTTAGCAAGATCCAGTATTCACCAAGAATAATAAAACATGAAAGAATGGAAGGAATAATAAAGAACTAACATCAAGCCATGAAATGGCTATATGGCAATAAGGCAGAAGGTAGCAGGGGAGTAGTTATATTAAATGCAGTATGTGAAGATTGAGTCGGCGATGAGAGTGTCAGCATTGATAGAATCAGAGTAAGTGTAACACCCTATCTAAAGGGCAGAGGGATCCCCAGCCCTCACCACCTCCTATCCTTTTAGTCTCCTCTTACGACACGCAGGGAATACGAGGGTAGTATTCTACCTCCCCCGTAATGAGGGGATCCCCTTACCCTAAGGGGGAACAAAATATGAAAACATTAACATTTAATAAACCACCACGATAACCATGACAGAAGTTTAGAATTTCATTAATAAACATAAACCCCCAAACTGCTACAACCATTGCCCAGTTTCATACAATTTACTTAGTAACTGTGAAGGTCAACCAATAGATAGGCAAAGCAAAGTTTCTATAGTCATAATCAACAAGTTAACTCTTCCCTAAATAAGTAGCAGCGGTAATCAGTGAACACAAGTACTATAATGTGTTACCCTATCTCAAGTGACCTTCACTCCTCACCAAAGTCGACCGAACCACTACAGTATACGTAAATTCTCCCGTTTTACTACACATCAGCACTTTCGGTACTATTATTTCACTTGACAACGAAACACGTTTCACTGAAGAAAACTCTCATAGTCCTGAAAGGCAGGTATCTTGATATTTGGCCCGAACAACGGGTGGTGTGAAAGTGTCTAAGCCTCGGCTAACAAATCTCTCCTTTTCTTTGGCTCTCGCAAATGCTTGAGAAATACAAAACTATGAACAGGGATTCAGTCCAGTGTTCAAATTACTATCCGTTCAATATCAAACGTCTGAACCAACGTTTATCGTACCATCTTTACTGACAATCGTTGCGTCCAAAAACAGAATGCTTATATCATGGCGTAATAAAATACGGTGTTCTGCATCCAACGTTTACTCCGACCTTGACGATAGGATATTCGATACACTAGTGTTTCCTTCTCTGGCACAAAATGTGATATCGTCGTTCTTCACAACAAATGAATATAAACAAACTGAACTCTTATGGTTGTAATATAATACTTATGTGCAGAGCTGTAAGCAAGCCCCTAAATAATCATTATCATTTCTGGGACAACTGCCTGTGCTAGATACGAATTCCTGTATCCCATTTTACAGATGTATTCAGCAACACCTGTAAATGGTAAATGTGATCTTCCTGTCTCCCACATTACACAGTGTGGTCAGCAGACGGAAAAGATAATCATGCTCTATCATCACTACATGGTTTGGAAGTTATCGTTTCCATTTTATTAGCATATACCTTAGTCCCATTCGAGTTACACCCTAATGATAAGTTAATACTTTAGTGTTACAGCCTTGGTCTTGGAATACTACTCACACATGCAGTACTATAATCACCTGCACAACATTTTGGTAACATTACACAACGGTAACACTACACATACATGCAACCCTACATGCACCTTTAGCACAAAACATCTGCAACACGACACACCTGAAACTCTTCATACACCTGCAAAGCTTTACACACAGACACAGACACAGACACACACACACACACACACACACACACACACACACACACACACACACACACACACACACACACATGTTAAAGCTTTGTAGCCAACATTTTTATATATGTAACTCTTAGTTCTTGTAATAGGTGAGTCTTGAGTTAATTGAAGAGCAGGAGTTAAAGATGAATACAGGGAGTTGATCTTGATTTATTATCTTCAGAGAAAGTATAAGTTGAGCAGCGTATGTATTATACAGAGACTTAATATACTAAGTAAGTCTAGTTGAACCCCTCTTCTCATTCAGTCTCTCCACTACCTGCCGGTTCTATGACCAGTCTCCTTCTGGTCTCAGAATCCTACATTCTGGTGTAGCAGGGGTCGTGTCACGTGTGTTACACTGTTGTTGAAATGTTCTAGAAGCATGTGTGTGTGTATGTGTGTGTATGGTCACGCGGCGCTGTTTGTGGGCTATTTTGCTGGTGAGAGGCATTCTGGAGAGGTGCTGACGTCATTCCCTTTTGGCCCCTAGGTTTGACATTGACCTAACCTCTAGGCTATATGTGTTGCTAGCTATTATGTATTAAGATATTTTAGAGTCCTGACATCGCTCGGTCACGCAGCTGGCGGTCCTCCGACGTCATTCCCTTTTGGCCCCTAGGTTTGACATTGACCTAACCTCTAGGCTATATGTGTTGCTAGCTATTATGTATTAAGATATTTTAGAGTCCTGACATCGCTCGGTCACGCAGCTGGCGGTCCTCCGACAGCAATCATCACTGACATATACTAATCTATTAATACAAAATAGTCTTCTTCTTCACTCTTAATACATAATATTGATTATAATATTGTATAGGTATAATATTCATGATAATATTGTAATGATCCTGAAATATTACATTTTAAACAAGTTGTATACATAATTGAATATGGTTAAATTGCTTATTGTATTACATTTTGTAAAATGTGTATGTATAACAGTAAAATGCATGTATGCAAAAAAAAATAGTTCAAAGTTAAGATTATGGTAAGAGCTGTTAATATTTCATATTGAGATAATGATTCTGGTATGCTTCTATATCATGGGTCATTCTTCTTCTTCTTCCTTTTTTTTTTTTTTTTTTTATAAAATTTATACTGTATACAAAATACGTACACTTCATAGAGGGGGGTTGGCTTGGATGCTAACTCTACCCCCACTAAATACTGACTCCAAATTTGCAATTCTTGCATGCATTCTGTGCATTGCGAACAGCACTACTGCAAATACAATACAGAAGATTATAAAGACAGTAGGTGCTGGGCTATACACATAATATGGGTTGAACATATTCAAACTCAACTCTTCCCAGGGCTTCATTGTTTCATTGATCAGTTGCATAGTTTCAAACTTAGGTGAAGTCAACTTAATACTTGTGCTCATGTTTAAGTCCATATCAGGCAGTGGGTGGAAATGTTTGTGTGTATGATTGAGGATGGCGCAGTGATTGATGGTGGATAAAGTGGACATGGATGGTGTAAATACCGCACAGTAGTCTGGTGCTATGTATAATCCTGATGCTGATGTATGAGATGGTGGTATAACTGGACAGACTATGTAAACTGATGTGTTATGAGTGAATTAAAAAAAAAACTGTGAGTGTCCGATGCGTTGATGGTGTACAAGCTTATCTGGAGCAAAAGTGAAGTTGCAATGATTATGAATATTGTAATTTCCTATGACAGCCATTTCACAAGGGACTGTACCAGTAGGCTGAAACGTGAAAATGTACGCAGGACAAAGGTGAACAGCAAGTAAGGATGTGCGGCACTTTCGTTCAATCGTTGATTCACTTGCGAAAGTGGCAGAGTTCCTTCTCTTGGAGACCATGATGTGTTCGGTGTCTGTTTTGATGTTGATGATGACTAGAGTGTTATTATTCTTAGAAGGGAAGGGGTGTATTTGGTATACTGTGAACAGGTCATCAGTTATGAATGGTACATGAACTACTATTGATGTTGGTGTTAGTGTTGCTTCTAAAAATGGATAATATTGCATGAATTCCCTACTTCGAAACAAAGGCTTCAATTTATGTTTATGTATGCCTTGACTAATTATCTGACGTAGCTCATGAACTGGAAGTAAGTCAATTGTGATCTTGCCATCACCGGCATTCGAAATTCCTTGCATAAGTGCCCTGTAACGAACTCTAGTGTTGTTTAATTGGAGTAGAATTGTGTCAATGTGTTCCGTGATGATGAAGAAGTGTTGGAAAAGTGTTATGTTACCTTCCGTGTCATTTATTTTATCTACACTTTCGAGAGCTATGTTTTCCGCCTTTTTCAGGTTTTTCACGATTGCCTTCATTGCTGAGTAGTCCTGGGATGAATTTATCTTGGTATGTTTGTACCTAAGCTATTTTATTAAATTTGTTGTTTATTTCTTTAAGGTCTTCCTCTGTAGCCAATTCAAAGATGTTCCCAAGAACTGCGCCACCCAGGTCGAATAAACAGCCCTTTTGGCGAGTATGTGTGATGTTCTTGTCGCTCAATACCTTCGTTCCATGAGATGGGAGATCTTGGACCATGATGAGGTTGACTTAACCTGTTCTATTTTCCATTTCACTAACTTCACTATTTCATCCACTTCCTTTTTGTTATGTGCTTGTGAAACATAGCCTCGTATCATGAAGTCCAGGGTTGTCATTGGTCTTGCGATATTTTCTAGATAAGAAGGTAATTCAAATATGTAATCCAGACTTATTTTAGTACTCAAGACATCTTTTACGATTGACGTCGTGGCCGTTGGAGCTATGAGGCATCCTTGCCGTACTATGTGTTGGGGGTCTAAGTGAGCATATCCTCTTGCTATGTAGAGGAGAATCCATAGCATAAGTCCCTTCATCGTTACCTACCGACAAAAAAATCTATTAATTTACTAATATGGTCATGCTGTGGTCGATGATAGTGATGATGTGCGCTACGGTTGACTAACGTAGAACAATAACTTGATTGTTATTTCATTTATAGAAGGAGTTTAAATCGATATCTAAATCTCGTAAATGATGTACTGTAGATTTTAATGGAACAGTTGCACCTATGTTTGATTGTTTGGTATATGACCTTAATTTATTTTCGTAAGTATTGTTGTTTTCTTGATTGGTTTCTTGAGTTACGTTCGCTTGTTCGGTTGTATCCGAGACTGAATAATTATTGGATAGTTCCCTTGAAACTCGTTTTAAATGGTCAATATGAACTTGCTTCTCTTCGCCACTAGACAGTAACTTAATTAAAACTTTGTTTGCTTTTATGTTAATTACTCTGTATGGGCCCTCAAATTTTGGGGATAATTTATTGTCTCTCGTATGAATGATATCATAAACAATGTCTCCTAAGGTGACAGGCGAATCTCTTGCCTTTTTATTAAATGCCTCCGTTATTTCTTCCTTGGACATCGTCAATTATTTTTTTACTCTTTTGTGTATGTCCTGGAATTCATATAAACGGACTTTAGAGTAATCATCGTTCATATTAATGATCTCTTATCTGTCACTCACAATCCCGTTCACTCATATGCAGATGACTCAACACTACATAGTTCATTCACACTCAGACATCCATTTACAAAGTCTAATATCTCTGCCTCTCAACTCAGTACAGCCATCTCCATAAATCAAGATCTATCTACAATCAGTGAATGGGGACAAAACCCTTGTCTCTTTTAATGCTAGTAAAACTAAATATATACAGTTTACTAATAGACAGATATTACCAGATTCGTACATTACCTTCAGTGCTACTAATATTCCCATCTCCAAAAGTATTGAAATTCTTGGTGTCTCACTTAACAGTGCCCTCAACTGGACCTCTCATGTCAGATCACTTGCTAAGGCCGCCTCAAAGAAACTTGGATTATTGTACAGAGTCCGTAACTTCTTCACTGATGAGCAGTTAGCTATAATTTATAAGAGTCATGTGCGCTCTCAGCTTGAATATTGCTCACCCTTGTGGAATGGTTGTGGAGAGGTTGCATTGAGACAACTGGACAAAATTCAGAATAAAGCTGTTAGAATTATTAACAACCCTGCCATTACATATAAACTACCTTCCCTGCAAGTAAGAAGGAATGTTGCCTCCCTTGCATTATTTTACAGATATTTTTTTGGCAAGTGCTCAGACGAGGTTGCGTCCATGGTGCCGCCTCTCCATGCCTTCCCTCGTGCTACACGGGCATCTGGTAGCGCTCATGACTGGAATGTCACTCAACCATATTGCAGAACTTCTGCCTATCAGAATTCTTTCATTTCCCGACCTGCATCTCTCTGGAACTCGCTTCTGCAGAGTTGTTTTCACCCAAATTTCAACCCACAACTGTTCAAGTCTAACTGTTACAGATATTTTATGAATGGAGGACACCAGTAGTCTGGTGTATGGATTATTTTTTTTTCCCAATTTATTTTTCCTTCCTCCGTTCTGTTATTAAAAAAAAAAAAAAATTTGTTTATGGGCAGACTGTCACCTTCTAGGAGCTCATATGGTAGTTTTTTATCTGTCCCATACTGTATATAATGAAATGTGGTGTGTCACATATGGACTTATTTATAGATCCATTAATTGAGGCTTCTACTCTGGGAATCCAATCATCCCAGCTTGTATAATTTTCATTGAGAATGTGTCGTAGCACATCTAATACTTTTTAGTTTTGTCTCTCTACTAACCCATTAGATGCTGGGTGATAGGCTAAAACGTTAACCTTTTTGATGTTGTATTGTTTACATATTTTTTGTAGGATATCAGAATCAAATTCTCCTCCATTATCACTTATTAGTACCTTTGGGGTAGTAAAGCGACATATTATATTATCTACAGTATTATTGCCTTAGCTACTGTCTCAGCTGTTTTATCTTTAATTGGAGCTAAAATTACATAACGGGAAAAATGATCCGTTGCTACGAATAGGTATTGGTTATTATTGTATGATAATGGCATCTTGAGTAACTCAACAGCGACAACGTTCCATGGTTGATGTGGTACAGGGTAATTACCCATCGGTGCAGGTGTGATTGGGTATCCTTTGTGTTTTGCACATGATTCGCATCTGTCTATATGATTGTTTTTATCTTTTCGTAATGTTGGCCAGTAATATAACAACTGGGCTTGTTTGAATGTCCTATCTTTTCCAGGATGTCCTGCATGTGGGCTTTCGTGTATCGTTCGTAATACTTGGGGTATCATGTCATTAGGTACTACCAATTGGTTAGTATCTCTTTGGCGTTTTGGTTGTTCTGGGTTGATCTTGTATAAAGTATTATTGATTATTGTGAATTGTTCGAGTGGTACATGCAGTCTGGGTAATTGTATGTCATCTCCACTTTCTAACTTGTATATAACTTTAGACCATATTGGATCAAGTCTTTGTGCTTTTGCGATACCATCGTGGTTTGGGATGTCTCCTTTGAGATCTAAAGCCGCGACCTGAATTGTGTTCGGGTTCCAAGATAATGCGTTGGCTACTATATTCATTTTGCCTTATATATAATGAATATGTACATTGTAGTTTTCGACTGTACATTTCCATCTTGCTCTCCTCCCAGAGAGGAGTTTTTCTTTAAACATACCCACTAATGGTTTATGGTCGGTGAATAAGTGTATTTCGTAACCATATATCAATCTCGAAACGTTTGTAATCCAAAAATCACTGCAAGTGCCTCTAAGTCTGTAGTACAATAATTTTTCTCTGCATCGTTTGTTTTTCTGCTGGCAAATGCAATTGGTTGATTCTGTCCTCTTTTATCTTCCTGCATCAGTACAGCCCCTAATCCTTTAAGTGATGCATCTGTACATATAATGAATGATTTTGTGAAATCCAGATATGCCAAACAAGGTGCATTTGTTAGTTTAATTTTTAGTTTGGTAAAAGCTTGTTTTTGTTCTTCCTCCCATTGGAATATAGCATCTTTCTTGAGTAGCTGGAATAGAGGAAAGGCTATATGAGAGAACTGTTGTACGAATGACCTATAGTACCCAGCTAGACCTAAAAATTGTCTAACTTCGTCAGTCGTAGTGGGGTCAGGAAAATCTCTCACTGCCTGTATTTTGTCATCAGTGGTGTGAATACCATTAGAACTTAGTTTGTGGCCTAAGAAATTTATTTTCTTAAAGCAAAATTTGCATTTGGAAAGCTTAATTTTTAAACCAGCATCACCAAGCTTTTGTAAGAGTAGATCTAATTTCTTGAGATGTTCTGTGATATCTTTCGTTGCGATTATAATATCGTCAAGATAAACAAATATTCCTTGTCCTAAAATTCCGGACAATACGTAATTCATAAGACGCTGGAATGTGCCCGGGGCTGTCCTCAGTCCCATGGGCATCCTTCTATACTGATAGTGTCCTCTGTTTGTAGAAATTGCATTGTATTTACGTGACTCCTGTTCTACCGGAATTTGATAATATTCACATAGCAGATAGATTGTGGAAAATACATTATTTTCTGGTCCAATATTCTGTAAGATGTCGCTTAGCAATGGCATGGGAAATCGGTCTGGGATTGTGTGATTGTTTAGTTTACGGTAATCTACTACCTCACGCATTTCTCCATTTCGTTTGGGCACGAAGAATAATGGAGCATTCCACGGGGAGACTGATTGCTCAGTAATTCCAAGTTTTAGCATTTCATCGACGTACTGGTTTGCGAGTGTACGCTGAGATTGTGGGATCCGGTAGGCCGGTATGAAAATTGGTGGTGTATCTGGGTGCACATTAATCTTGTGATTAATCAGGTTAGTACACCCTAATTGTTCTCCGGGCAATGCTACAGTGTCCCGGTGTGTTTCCAACAGGGTTAACAAATAATTTTCTTCATCAAATTCACCTGAGTGAATTAAAATCTCTTTCATGCTTTCTCTATCCGTAGATTTTATCTCACTTGTCACTCCCGCTACAACTATTTCCTTCACAGGGGCGGGACATTTTTCAATATTAACTATGCAAGTCCCCTTTTTCAACTGTACCGTACATCCCCATTCATGTGATTAATTATGAAGATCTGAGTTTGCCCTTCGTTGTTCATCTGACAATGCGTTTTCTACTGACAATCCGTTTACTTTACATAATTCTTGTAAGACAAGAATAGTATTCCGTAATTTGCTCTTTATGGTAACTTTCATACAGGAGTTAGGTGGTATAACTAAATCACTGGTGAGATGGGCGGGAAAAACTGATAAATCAATACTGTTACCTGGGTCTCTAATCATGGAGGCTGGGGGGGTGGTGTGAGTGGATCTATACAATTATCTGTTTGTGTATGTTTGTTTAAGCTTTTAATATTACCAATTCTTTTTGGTTCTCTTTTACTAATCGGTGAGGGCTCTGATGGTATTTCCTCTATGAATTCATTGTCAAAGTCTATTTCACTCATTTGTGGGAGGAAAGTTATTTTCTCTGTTCTCATGCATCTTAATTAAGCCCAGGAACGTATGAGCTTTAAATGCTGAGTTTTCAACGATATAGAAAAATGCAGAGATTGGTCTTGTAGTCTCTGTGAAACTGATGTTTAACCGTATCATACCTTTTACTGTGATCTGTTTTCCATCTACTGTATATAAGGCAAAATCAGATTCTTCCAGAAACGTTACTTTCTTCTTATTTCCAAAAGTTCTATTTATTTCTTCTTTTGTTATTAAGTTCACTGGAGAGCCTGTATCTAAAAGTAAGGAAACGTTTTGATCCTCACATACAGCTGGTATCAAGATACACTCATTTCCCAGCATGCCTCCTATGTGAATTTTAGACTTGCTTTTCTTTACGTTTGTTCGTTTTTTGTCATGACTTGGTCTTCCCCCGATTTGAACATAGACACTAATTTTTCTACTGTTTTGCAGTTACTGGTTCAGTGCCCTTGGCACCTATGATATCTACAGAATGGACCAAATCCTTGTGTCTTTTGTCTATCCTCTTTTATTTTGATAAAGCATTCATTCCTAGTGTGTCCTGGTTTTGCACAATAATGACATAGAACGGACCTACGGTATCTTTTGACTGTGATCTATGAGGTGACTTCCCATATTCAGTGGGTCTGTGGCATGAGATCTGCTCGGACTGCGCGGAAACTTATGAAACTGTCTGTAGCCTGGTGTTTGTGATCGTACCCTTGACACGTTTAGTTGTTTGCTCTGCATGCTTTCGGTTCGCGATCGATTTTGTTCTCTGTTTGGGGTGTTGTAGCTGTTTTCACAGCTGATACTGTCTCAGACACTCTCATTCTACTAGAATGTCATTGTGTTTCAATCATCCCTGCTTTTCTACACTGCATGTCTACCTCGTTCATTAAGTCTAGCGAGCACATGCCTAGGGTGTACGCGATCATCTTGGCGATATTAAGGGTCCATGCAGGTAATTTACACAAGGCAGCTACATAACCAATGATGTTCACGACGAGGTCTGAGGACATCTTTCCATCTCCTGTTATCCAGTCTGAGTTTTCTAAGGTAGCTAATAATGTCCTTTTGATCGTGGAGACATCAGCAGTTATTTCACTGAGCATATGATTTGTAGTGTGCTCCCTTACAAGATCTACAACCTTATGTAATTCTGGGATTATACCTGGCAAGAAGTTCATACCTCCAGAAAATTTCGTAAAAAATTCAGTTTTAAATTCATCATATGTCTCAGCTCTGAGGAGCTTATCTGACCTTAGTAAGTCGCCTGCCGGACATCTTTCCTGGCTAATGCAAGAGGAAAAAATAGTAATTTTCTCTTGTTCATCTTTAATATGTCTCTTGATGAAGATCTGTTCGCACTGATTGACCAATGAAATGACGTCAGTACGATCTTTTTCTGTGCCAGAGAAATTCGGGGCAGTTTTATCCTCGTGATAAACAAATATCTGAGCTTGATCTGTGGTGTTCATTTTCACTGGTTGCTCTGTTAATTTAACTTGGGCTTGTTTATCGTTGTGTGAGGGAATAGTGGAATAGATTTTGCCTGAACGCTGAATTATATCAAGTATATTTTCATAGGTATGCAAGTCTGAGACAAAGTCCTCACTCGCTACATCAGAGGGGGTTTTCCAATCATCAACTAGAACTAACGTATTTGTTTCTTTATCTTTAGTTTGTGGTGAATTTCGTACGATGGGCGTGTTGCCCTAGTGCTCTCCTAATTGTGTATCCGCAGTGGGCGCTAACTGTGTATCATCTGGTATTAACACGGGTGGGGGCGAAAATATCCATGTCATATCACTTAGCTAAAAAGAACTCATGTTGCTAAGTTATGGTATTATGAAATACGTCTTTTGTTTATGTCCTTACTAAATAGATGAGTAAATGAGTTGTAATAAATGATGGATAGTGAGTGTATAAGTGTATATATAAAAATAAGTAAAGGAGTTGAATATACCTAATTTTAGCACTGAGAAGAAATGAGTAAGTATAATTACATCCACTTGATACAGGTCGGAAAGGCGTGTCGAAGCAACTGTTGATCTCGGAAGATAAATGCAGAGTTGAATGAAGATTTCCTCTCGATAATTCTAGGGCTGTGTTGATGGACGATATTACTCAGGAAATTCCATGGCCTGGTGTATGTAGTGGTTAACAGCTGTAGTCACAGGCGAGCCTCATCACAGAACGTCGAATTCCCACTCAATACTGTGGAAATAAATGAGTATGAGTAGGAGCTATGTGAATAATGAGTAATGAGTAGTGGGTGAGATGTGCCTGGTGTCTGTCACACGTTGATTGGCGTGGCATTGTCTCAGAAAACACGCATGGCGACGTCGTCTCAGCAGATACACATGGAGTAACTGAGTAGCGATGAGTAACCTGGGTGAGGAAAGGTGAGTAAGATGCGTTTTAAATGTGGCTCTGGTGTTTTGCCGTGTGTCTTGACCTCTGCGTCAGTGATTGAGGTAGGCAGGAGAGATTGTTGTTGTTTTTTGTGCTTGTTGCTATCCTTTTTTTTGTGATCGTTTCTTTTCCTTTACTTGCTTTCTTTTTTATTCTTCTTGCTGCTGCTTGAAGTTGAGTGAAGATTATAGAGTTGTCTTGTAGACTTCTTATTTGTAGTTAATCATAGAGCTTGTTGATCCTCACTCATAACTCGTTGTTGCTACTGTATGCTCGTAGACTCGTAGACTCGTAGGCTCGTTCGTTACTGCCACCATTTAATGTTAAAGCTTTGTAGCCAACATTTTTATATATGTAACTCTTTGTTCTTGTAATAGGTGAGTCTTGAGTTAATTGAAGAGCAGGAGGAGTTAAAGATGAATACAGGGAGTTGATCTTGATTTATTATCTTCAGAGAAAGTATAAGTTGAGCAGCGTATGTATTATACAGAGACTTAATATACTAAGTAAGTCTAGTTGGACCCCTCCTCTCATTCAGTCTCTCCATTACCTGCCGGTTTTATGGCCTGTCTCCTTCTGATCTCAGAATTCTACATTCTGGTGTAGCAGGGGTCGTGTCACGTGTGTTACACTGTTGTTGAAATGTGTGTGTGTATGTGTGTATGGTCACGAGGCGCTGTTCGTGGGCTATTTTGCTGGTGAGAGGCATTCTGGAGAGGTGCTGACGTCATTTCCTTTTGGCCCCTAGGTTTGACATTGACCTAACCTCTAGACTATATATGTATGTTGCTAAGTTTTATGTATTAAGATATTTTAGAGTCCTGACACACACACACACACACACACACACACACACACAAAAGTTTCACTGACGAAGTGGGTGGTTACTGTCCCCCTTGAGCAAGGGGACGGGTGTGTGCGTGTGTGAAGGTCACAGCCTTGCCCTTAGATCGGACTATATGAGCTCTCAGCTCCCTTCCGGGAGGGTAAAAGCTGACGATCACGACCATCAAGTGATCCTGACCGACCCGGTGAATTACACACACACACACACACACACACACACACACACACACAAACACACACACACATACGCACGCACGCACACGGACGCACGCACACGCACGCACACACAAACACACACACACACACACACACACACACACACACACACACACACACACACACACACACACACACACACACACACACACACACACACACACACACACACACACACAGTACACAAACTCACACACACACACACACACACACACATACACACACACACACACACACACACACACACACACACACACACACACACACACACACACACACACAGTATACACACACACACACACACACACACACACACACACACACACACACACACACACACACATACACCTGCAACATTACTCACCTAAACACAACACCACTTTAACACCACACACCTGCAGCACTTTACACCTGCCTCTGCCATTTTCTTGTCAGATAATTAAGCATTCAATGATTCTTTCGTGTGCCACATTTGGACCTGTGATGATTCCAAAGGCGTGAAAGATGTGTGCAAGATTTTCCATTTCATCAGTCATTCCTTTAGACAACTCCCGCTTTGTAATTTCCATGTTCGTAGATACAACTTCACCTGTTCTTCATGATAAGCAAGAGGAGCTAAACACGTTTAAATGTAACTTCTGCGTCAGTAATTATTGCTTTGAGAACACATATTCAGGTTAGATCTGTAATGAATTATATTTCATTACACAAGAGAACCAGACAACTACACAGACAGGCAGGCTGACAGAGACAGTGAGAAACAGAAAAAGAAATTCTCCTTCCTTTACGACGCACGAGTGGTGGAGCGGCAGTAAAGCTGAGGACGTGTGGCGTGCCCACACACCACTACACACCTGCAATACTGCACATCTCCAACACTAAACACTTGCAGTACCAAATACTCCTACACCACTACACACACACACCTACAACACTGTACACATTTGCAGCATTACATACCTGCAGTAACAAACACCTTCAATACTACAGTACACACCTGCAACATAACACACACCAGCAACATTACACTTACCAATAACTCTACATATGCACAACACTACGCATTTCCAACAAAAAATAAATCTGCAACCCTACACACTTGCAACAGTACACATACGAAACACTATATACCAGTTACATTACACACACAGCAATATAAAAAATACCTGCAAGAATGCACACTCACAAAAGTGCACATTTATCAACGCCCAGACAATGGTGGGACTCCCAAGGGACGCATCAGAGGAACTGTCCACTAAGGTCCCACCCTAGGGCCCCAAGGTGGTAATCTGGGTTTCAACAAACATTTGAAATTGCTGGAGACTGATATATATCCACGGTTATAGTTTTTCACCTAGGAAAACGAATTTTCACAGTGGCAGACCTCCGTTTGGACCACGTTTTAGGCAGGGTAATATCTTTTAAGGCTTTCCAAGATTCATATAAAAATATAAATTTTACTAGGGACTGGTACATAACCCTTAGACGAACAGAGGTCTAACGGTTGTTGATTTTTCTTCTTCGTCGTTGTTCGAGGATTAATTATCTTGCACAAACTTGAACATGTAGATATCGTTATCATTATTATTTTTTTTATTCCTCTCTTATAGTAGTGAACTTCTTCCCCCACATATGCCAGGTATTCCTCACTTCGTTGTGTCTCCACAATAAAGTGGAGATCTCCTGTATTTACACAGTTTCTCTCCTCTTCTTTCTTCTCACCATTTTTCAGTATGTTGCCATTCCTTCTTTCCCTCATTAGTTCACTTCATACCTGTTAATTGTTCCTTGAACAAACACCCCAAGATATTTTGTAAAGGTCTTTTAAATGGTATTATGATAGGTTTAAAAGTCAGGCCATACAAACAAATGGATATTTAGATCCTACGTTGTTGTGTGTTCAAAAATCATTATGGCAGTTTGCATAAAAGCGTGTAACTTATAAAAAATCAGCAAGATCATTGGGAAAGATATAAGCAATGCCAAGGAGGAATGGATTGAGAAGCAGTGCACAGAAAGGGAGAAGAACCTGGACAAGAACAACAGCAGACGAGCATTCCATGTTGTGAAGAATCTCACAAAGCAATGGTAGTCAAGAGTTAGTACTTTCCAGGATAAATAAACAAACGGCCACACGGAAGATCAAGGCATCATGAACAGATGGACTGAGTATCGTTCAGATCTCAACAACTCCAGTGTTTATAAGCTAGGAATCGTTAAGCGACGATGAGTTCTCAGTCTTACGTGACGAAGTGGAAAAAGCATTAAGATCTCTGAAGAACTGGAAACCTGCAGGAATTAACAACATCCCGGCTAAGTTGATAGAAAGTGGAAGTAAAACAGTAGCAAATATTCTAACCAGAATCTGCAGAAAGATCTGCCAGACTGAAGAGTGACCAAAACTATGGATCCAGTCGGTCATCATTACCCTTTCCAAGAAAGTCAACTTACAGCAGTGCCAAAATAACAGAACCACTAGTCTCAGCCATGAAATCAAAATGATGCTAAAAGTTATCTTAATCTGGCTAAAACTGCAGGCAGAAGAAATCATTGCCGAAGAACAGGCTGGAGTCCACAGTGAAAGAGTGCAGAGAAGCAGATTTTCAGTCTTCAAATTCAATGCGAGAAACACTCATCAACAGGACATCTTCCATGTGTTCATAGACTTCATAAAAGCGTTCATCATGGTATGGCATGATGTACTGAGGGCCACAGTGAAAAATGTAATATGGGCCAGAAGCTCATCCAAGCAGCTGTACATGAAGGTCAGCAGTGCTATACTTGTTCAAGACACAGTGGAAGGCTAGTTCCATATGTCAGTTGGAGTCCACCTGAGGTTGTCTCTTATCATCCACATTTTCAGCATCTTGGAACAAATACTGACAAATGCCTTGGAAAACCATGCTGACACTGTGACACAGTCAGCATTGAAGGATAGACCATCACAAGTCCCAGGTTCGCCGATGACATCGAAGGGCTGGCTGGAAGAGATGAGGAACTCACCAACCTGGTGAATCGCCTGGATTAAACATCTACCAGATACAGCATGGAAATCAGCCCAGAAGAAAACAAAGCTGATGATGAACAGCACAGAGCGAATTGATACAAAGATCACTGTCAGTGGAAAAGAATTAGAGACTGAAACAACTCAAATACCTCGGCGACATCATCAGTCAAGATGGATCAAAGTCTGAAATCCTCCTTCGACCTGCTCAGTTATCAGATGCACTGGCAAGACTCAGGTCCACGTGGAGAGACAAGAACATCGCTCTCAGATCCAGACTGAAGTTTGTGCATGCACTTGTGCTGTCTATCTTGTTGTATGCATGCCAATCACGGACTGTGACAGCAGAACCGCAAAAGGAAGATCCAAGCAGTGAAGATAATGCTTCAGAACAGTTCTTGGCATTTCCTATACTGAGCATGTCACAAATGAAGAAGTCCATAGAATCATCAAGTAAATATGAGAAACTACGAAGACCTGTTGAACACAGTGAGGAGAAGGGAGCTGAAATGTTATGGGCACATGATGATAGCATGCGGACTCTCAAAGACCATTCGCCAAGGAACAGTGCAGGGGAAGAGGAGACAGGGTTGACAGTGAAAGAGACGGACAGATAACATTGCTGAGTGGACCGGGAAGAGCTTTGCCACAACCCAGGCACTTGCCCACAAGCAACAGAGGTGGAGACATCTGGTGCAGCATTTATCATTGCAGTGCTCCCAAGGCCTTGGTAGGCTACAGGACCAGTGCCCAGTGATGTCAGTGTGCTAGAGTTGTGTGGAAACAATTTTGCATACCCTTTGGGATTGATGGCTATCTATTTTTTTTCCTGACTCCATAACTGTAACTTTCAACCATCAAATGAAGAAAATAAAAGATTGACATTACGAAAGAATGGAGGAGATGAGAAGATGAGAAACTGGAAAATATAAGGTGAATGTAATAGTAAGTGTGTCTACCCTTCACAATTACATCCTTCATGGGTATGATATTGGTACCGATGATAGTGGTAGTGGTGCTAGTGTTTGTGGTGGTAGTGGTAGTGGTAGTGGTAGTGGTAGTGGTGCAAGTATTTGTGGTGGTAATGCCAGGGCTGATGTTGAGGAGGTGGTGGCCGAGTGGTTGGAGATGTCGTATGCTGTCAGAAAATATGCGAGCTTTTAATTTCTTTTAAACAGACTTTCTGATCTACAAGACCCAGGTACACCCTTGCTAATGCCAATGCACTAGTCCTGAATGACAGCGCTCTAGCATCTATTCTGTATGGACGGTGGGTATTAGTGTCGAAGTGGTGACATGTGCAGGTATGTGGACGTACGAGGACTACTAAGCCTAAAAGAACGGGTTAATAAGCCTATGCCCAAAGTCGGACACACACACACACACACACACACACACACACACACACACACACACACACACACACACACACACACAAACGTGTAGTGATGATAGTGGGAGTAATGACATTGGTAATGAAGATTATGGTAGTGGTGATATTGTTAGTCTGATACTTTTTCGGTGGCAAAACGACGTGTAGCATACTGGTATAGCTCCACACTGATCAGGTATCAGGCAGGATGTGACCTTGGTGGGCCACTACCCGCAGGTGGGGGTAGCGTGATTAGTTCCGGGCAGTGCCGGTATTTAATGCCATTGCTTTTTAGTGGGACAACGTTGGTTACCTCTGCATGTTATATATATTAAACGGGAATAAATCATTTGCCTATCATAATACTAAGGGGAGCATAGAAGCAATATTACGAAATGCACAGGCGTTCGCTCACGTTTGCACTTTTTCCTGTTAACTTATTTACATGCACATACACAGTGGCATACAAATTTGCAAATGTAATCTCCCACAGCAAAACAGGATACATAGGGGCACACAAACAGGACATATACTTACGCTGACACACATCCATACCCACACTACACCGAGTAAAACCTATAATTACTAAACTCAGAAACAGAGACTATAGTTACACTTGTACGGAAATAATGTCGTTGTCCAAAGGGGTTAGTGGCTTGGTGGAATGGGATCGAACACGTATATCCTTAAAACTTATTTTTGTTGTTAAAGCAATCAAACTATGCAAGCCAGTGAGAAAACTGTAGCCTCCTCTGTACTCGTATAGTACGAGTAGATCACAGTGTTATTTTTCTCAAGAAATATGCCACCACATTGATTGTAAAAAAGCCAAAAATTGCAAAAGAAGTAGTGAGCTGGGTAATCTCGGATATTAAAGATACGGCGGAACTATGAACATCGTTGGAAAAACTATGGAAAAGGAACACCTGGTTCGTAAGTGGCATTACTTAAAACTCACCAACATATTGCTAAGAAGATCCCACCCCAACTCCCCAAACACACACACACACACAAAAACTGCCAAATTGAGCACAACATTTGAGTCGTTTGTGAAGTCATCTATATTTTGGTATGAGTGTTCAAAGCATTTCGGGTGATAGTACATATATTTTCATTCAAAAGAATCTATTACAAAGCAATACGCAAGTAGAGTGGCTCACACTCATTTTTTTTTTTTTTTTTATCGAGGCGAAGATGCACTTGACAGATTGGTGATTATTGGCTGAAAGCAACATTACTTCATAATCTAGCATTATTAACTGAAGGGAAGAGGTTGTGTAGATCAGATATTCATTCTTAGATCTTTAGTGGAAAAGTTTCTAGAGAAGGGAAAGAAGTTGTATGCGGCTTTCATGGATTTGGAGAAAGCATATGACAGGGTGGATAGACAAGGATTGTGGAAAGTGTTAAGAATATGTGGAGTAGATGGGAAGTTGTTGAATGCTGTGAAGAGTATGTACGATGGTGCGAAGGCTGCAGTGCGTGTGGATGGTGAACTAAGTGAATTTTTCTCTTTGAAAGTTGGTTTGAAACAGGGATGTGTCATGTCTCCATGGTTGTTCAATCTGTATATGGATGGGGTAATAAAAGAGGTACAAGGTAGGGTAGTGGATGTTGGAGTGGCCCTGGTGAGAGAGGATAGTGTTTGGAAACTCCCTGTACTGTTGTTTGCAGATGATACTGTGTTGTTGAGTGAAGACGAAGGGGAGCTGCAAGGCTTGGTGGATGAGTTTGAGAGAGTGTGTAAGAAACGGAACCTAAAGGTGAATGTAGGGAAGAGTAAAGTGATGGTCTTTGAGAGAGGTGAAGTTAGTGAATGTACAGCGAGGTTGGATGGTGAGGAATTGGAAAATGTGAGTACGTTTAAGTATTTGGGTAGTGTGATGAGTAAGGATGGAGGTTTGGAGGGTGAAGTGCTTGAAAGGGTACAGCAGGGAAGAAAGGTTGCTGGTTCCTTGAAAGCAGTGATAAGAAACAGGGAAGTGAGCATGGAAGTGAAAAAGTTACTACATGACAGTATTGTGATACCAACTTTAACGTACGGAAGTGAAGCTTGGACATTGTTGGAAGGACACAAGTCAAGAGTGAGAGCAGTGGAAATGAGTTATTTAAGAGGAGCCTGTGGAGTCACGTGGAGAGACAGGCTGACGAATGAGGATATAAAGGAGCGTTGTGGTGTTGATGTGGATGTGATAGGAAGCGTTATGAGGAACCCACTGAGGTGGTTTGGCCATGTGGAGAGGATGGAGGGTGAAAGACTGACGAAGAGAGTGTATGTGAGTGAGGTGGAGGGGGGAAGAGGGAGGGGGAGGCCGAGGATGAGATGGAGGGATGGGGTGGAGAGAGGGGGGTGTGAGTTGGGAGCAGGGCAGTGAAATGGCGGGGGACAGGGCGACGTGGAGGCGATTTGTTTGTGGCCACCCCAAACGGGATTGAGGCGTCTGGCAATAGATAGATAGATTAACTGACAACAAATATCTCAGGGGGAAATTTGGGTTAGTAAATATTTTTTGGACATGTTGCATTTAGCCAGTCATCATCAACCTGTCAAGTGCATCTTCGCCTCAATTAAAAAAAAAAACGGAGTATAGTTCTCTTAGTTACAGCAACACAAGAAGGAGCATCAAAGAGTGCAACACCTGCGCCCACCAGCTGGTACAAGAGCCGAATATTTGAGTCTTGTAGTTGTCACCTTGGACAAATTACTCTAAAAAACAAATTACCTCATTCTTGGCTAACTTTCAATGCTTCCATGAGCCTAGGTTCAAATGAAAGCAAAACTGCTTCATTTGACTTTGTGCAGTGGCCTTGACCATCGGCCTATGAGCGACCTTGAACTCAGACTGACTGTCCTCAAAATCGCTTCTCTGTATTCTTGTGTTAACCTAAACTCTTGCACAGACTTTAGTACACGATTGGATAAAAACTTAAGTTGACCCTGCCATGTGACCTTGACGTTTGACCTATTGTTCTTAAAAGGAATTGGTTACCGGCTTGGGTGATTCTCAGCTCGTCCACAGACACTCACACGCAGACACACGAACCTAGTTTTGATCTTGCTCTGTGACCTTGACCTTTGGTCGATTGTTCTAAAAGTCAAACTACTTTGTTCTTCCCTAATACTTAATACTTTTACTTTTTTTTTTGTATGTTTTTAATGTGTCCGACTCTGGGCAAAGGCTTCAAGGCCTATTCCCAAGTCCAGTAGTCCTCCAAGGGGCCCAGTAGTCCTCCTACATCTCCACATGTCACCACTTCGGCACTAACACCCACCATCCATACTGAATACATACTTGGGCTGTCTCATACAGGATTGGTGTACTGGTATTAGCGGGGGTAACTTTTATGACATGTCGGCGGGTCATCTGGTAGATCAGAAAAGTCTGCTTTTTAACAAATTCAAATCCTTAAACAGTTCCCTGCCCCAGCCGGGATTCGATCCTGGGTCCGGTAGGACTGCAGGCCACCTCTTTATCGATTGCGCCACCGCCTCTGGTTCAATTATGATCTAAAGTTTTGATATGACCTTGACCTTTTAACGTGACATTTAACATTTCACCTGTACCTTTGATTAATTAATTATGCTCAAATATGAGTCATTATAATCTTGCCTTTTCTTCAACTTTTCCTTAAAGTTTGGTTTAAAAATGATTTAAATTGTTTAAGTTGAGCTTGCCCCGTGACTTTGACCTTTGACTTGTTTATAAAGCATAATATATTTATTCCTTCTCAGACCCTCACACTTCCACCAAGTTTGGATAAAACTTAATAACAACTAATTTGGTTACTTAGCTAAGAGTCACACGTATGATTCGACCTTTGACCCTGCTCTGTTACCTTGAACTTTGACTAACTAGTCTCATAACCAAATCGCTTCATTTCTGCCTAACCCGCAGTCCTTCGCTTCAAGTTTGGTCTATACTGCATGAAACTGTTTAAGCTGATTTCGTTAGGTCAGCGTTCGGCCTCGTCCCTCGACCTTAGACTGACTGTCCTCAAAATTGCTGGGAGTGCACTGTTTGGCTATGTTTGGTTAAAATTGAATAAAAGCTGTTTGAGATATTTTCTTAACACACACACACACACACACACACACACACACACACACACACACTGCTCAAAATATATCACCCTCTTTCGTTCCACAAGTGCAGTGCAGGTGTAATTAGGGAGCCAGCTTGGTCCAAAAAAAAAAAAAAAAAAATCCGCTTTTATAGGGAGGCTTATAACTTAAATGTCAAGGAAATGAACTCATTTCGTGCACATGGCACGAAAATAGGAGCTAAAGCAGTGAGTAAACTGAATTAGAATTCTCTCCAAAGTAACTTGGATGTTAATGAGATAAGATAATAATGGTACCTGTAATTTAACGTGATAACAGTATTAAACGTGTTGATTCAATTTCTTGGTCCAGCTCTGGTAGATGTACTGTATAGAGTACAAGAGAGTTTTTAGGTATCGTCAGTAATGGTTTGAAAACTCCAAATAGTGCATAGCAGCGACTAACAATGCGCTAATATACTATTAGGTTCGTTGCAATGGTGTTTGATTGCAATAAGACCAGATATAATATACAAACTGTACGTTATTAACCTGCCACATCTGAAATATCAAATACACTACTGGTACTCAAACCAGTTAACACTCTTGGCATCAAACATTTTTTTTTTTTTTTTTTTTTTTTTATGCGTCCGACTCTGGGCATAGGCTTCACAGCCTGCTATCAAGGCCCAGCAGTCCTCCTACATACCATACACCTCTACATGTCACCACTTCGGCGCTAACATCCACCGTCCATATTGAATACATGCTAGGGCTGTCTCATACAGGACTGGTGTATTGATATTAGCAGGGGTATTTTTACGACATGTCGGCGGGTCTTCTGGTAGATCAGTAAAACCTGATTTAATGAAATTCAAATCCTTAAACTGTTCCCTGCCCCAGCCGGGATTCGAACCTGGGTCCGTTAGAACTGCAGGCCACCTCTCTACCGATTGAGCCACCGCCTCCCCAAATTGAGTGTGACTTTTTTTTTTTTTTTTTTTATTCAAACTTTTGTCAAAGGTTTGGAAAAGTTAAAGTATTGTATTCTCAATTTTTTTATACTTTTTGGCCAAGTTATTTAAACTTCTGGTACGATTTTCGTCCCCCCATGCTCCTCATTGGTAACTATAATTCAAAATCTTGCTGACAGCCAACTGAAGTATAGGGTATGAAGTAGCTTTTCAGCGATTTCTTGTCATACTAATGACTTCAGACTGTACAAGCAACATTTCTGTATAGCGTTACTGAGATGATACTGTGAGTTTTAAGGAAAAATGAGCTACTGAAATTATACAATCACCGAGAATTTTTTCCCGCGATGGGTTAGAAAAAATTATGTCCCCCCCCAAAAAAAAAAAAAAAATCAAATAAAAAACAAATATACAAACAGGAGTATGTTTAATTCAGATATCTGACCTTCGAAGCATACTCAACGAAGCTGATCATGGATATATGTTTAAAAAAATGGGATGTACCTCAGAAATTTAAAAAAAATGTCATATTAATATCAATGAAATTTCCTTAATGTTCATGAATAAACACTAAAATAAGCTAACCAGAAACTATAGTTAGAGTAATAATTAGAGACACATTCAGTACTTCTTTAAAATGCTTTTTAACACTGCAGATGTCAGTTGAATGAATAATCCATTTTCCAGACAGACACAAACACAGAGGATTTAGGGAGGATAGAGCAGTTACCACAGAATGATAGGATTCTTTGTGTGTGTGTGTGTGTGTGTGTCATGTAAGAGAGAAAAAAAAAAACATAATACTTCCCATACTGTCTTTCCAACAACAACAAAAATCCATTTTGTTCTGTCTAGCAATGGAGGTACTTTTCTTTTAGTCATTCCCTTCCTACATAGTAGAATTGTTCTGCCCCGGGAGATAAATTTATTATTCTATAGACCTCCTGTGACCTGTACTTCTGTTTCACTTCTATATATTCTAATCCTTCGTTTGTTATTTTTTTTTCTTCTTTTTTCCTCTCACCTCCACTGCCACCCCAGTCACCTCCCCCCTTTCCGGAACTAGCTTGTTTCCCTTCATTTATCGGTACCACGTCTATATTCCCCCAAAAAATGTGCTTGCAAGATGCTTAAATTGAAATTAATTAACGACTCACACTGGTGGTATTCCTTCCGCATAATGAGCAATAATCTCAGGCGTGCAAACCAATCCTGAGTGGAAATATGAGAATAATGAAGCATTGATAACTCTGTGATTACGTATTCCTCAAGTTGGTGACCTGGAATTATCAATTATTCGTGCCTAACAAGTCACAGTGAGGCCAGTTTTGAGGTCGCATGGGCTGGAGAGTTTGAAGCCTGATGATCGATCGTGGAGGTTGGAGGAGCTGCATTTTGCCTTGGGTAGGCAGACATTGAACTACACAACAAAGGCAGGCTCACTGACCGCCAACAAGGTCAGGAAATTACCTAACTCATCATAAACAAGGTCGCCGGGGAACACCAGAAGTTACTGATTTTCTAGTCAAGAGTGGAGTGAAGATTGGCTTTTTCCAGATACCAGCCTTCCCTATCAAATGAGAGTGGTGGCTACAGCTTCGGCAATGGCACGAATATAACTCCTACGACACAACAAAAAAGAATAACCAACATTCAAAATGAATTCTGAACATTTTTACTTGACGTGTGAATCGTCTGACATTGAGGATAGGTTTACATAGCAACCAGCGCTCCTGCCCAAAAAAGGAAAGAAGGCCAACGCCCTACCCGGATGTACATCTACAAGAACGAAATGACAGTGACACAAGAAATGAAGACTACAGCAAAGACCATTTCCAGAAGAACAGGACAGCAATATAGAACCTATGCAGCTGTAGCCAACACAACAACTTCTTCACCGAAAATCAACCCCTTACTGCCAAGAAGAAAGTCAACAGACACGAGATCAAGGTAGAACTTGTTTATGAGAGGCGTAAATTATTAAAAGAATCGTAAAAAAAAATTCTGAAGACATTGGAATGAAGCTATAACCCTACGAACAACGTTGCTAACTGAACAACCGCTTTCAAGACAAACACAAACTTGTAATTGATATCACTAGTCAACTATGCCAACATCACAGCCGCCTGGGCACGTTGACAGAAGAGAGTAATAGCACAACAGAGGACACACAGAGAGAAGAAAATGAGGACAGAAACGTGACACAAGACAATGAGTTAAGAAAGAAGACCAATGGAAGAAGCAGTGAAAGACAATGAAGAAACAAAAATTCTCAAGGAAATGGAAGATGGTCTACACACAGCAGCAGGAGATATACCGCTGTGAATATTGCTTTTATGATTAATAAACGTACAGGAATATAGGATCCCCAAATTTGTGTGTTTTTATGGTTTGACATTTGACCAGATACATCACTTTAAAATACTTAAATCGAATATGCAAAAATTGTACTTTGATGTTTGCCCAAGGAACAATTATACCAGTTTCTGAAACAAAGATTGTGAAGAAATAACGAAGTGGCACCAAACTGAACAGTGTTTGGAAGAAAGAAACAGCAAATACAGTAGGTCTCCAAAATAGAGTGAAAACCTGGAAAAAAAAAATCTATAGAAAATGAAGATGAAGAACCTTTTAGTGAGAAAACGAAAGACGAATAAACCAATGAAGAATGACAGGATGTAGAAGTAGAACCAAAACGCAACTTAAGACAGGGCCTTAAAATGCGGAATTAGCAAAGCCATACATTAAGACACGTAATGACGGACTAGTGCAGAATTATTAATTACTGATGGAGTAGCGTAGGGGAACTCTTGCAAGGATCCACTGCAGCCAACACTAGGGAGGAAGAGCGAAAAAAGACGGCTACAAATCACTAACCTATAACACCAACTCGCTAGCATCTTCAAATCGAGGATGACATGTGTCTTCAAATCGAGGATGACATGTGTAGTTCCTTCCTGCCACCAGATAAACGATTTAATGCAGCTTTTGTGGAGGCCTTTTGTAGCCCTAAAAGTCTCTCTCCTAAAGATTCCAGCGAACTAAAATAACCTATCCAGAGCAAGAATGTAATGAAATATACGTCACTGGATTGAATGGTTGACTATAGCGCGTTTACCCTAATCTGACAAAGATCTCTAACCCTTTCCAGCTCGATTGATAGCCAAGTGCAAGTAAGTTTGTCTAATAACCAGAGAGATTCATGCGAACCTCTTGACTAAGGATCATAGAATTTCCTGCAATCAAAACATAGAAATGAAGTATGAGAGTGCCCCTATTTCGTCAGATGAGAGTAAATTAAATATAGTGACCACCTCCGCCCTTACTTTTCTTATCTTTATCTTTCTCTGTCCCATCATCTTAAATTACCTTTCATTTCCTTTTGCTTGTTTTCTTCCTTTTCCATCTTCGTCCCCCTCCTGTTTTTCTGCCCGACTTCCTGTTCTCCCCGTCTTCCTCTTGCTCCTTCATCTTCCAGCTTGTCAGGGAGGAACTTTTTTTTACACGGGGGCCTGACAGAGACAACCACATACTCAGGCAATGTCCTCGAAGGCTTTTCTTCCTGTCCTCGTTCTTTTTGTCTCTCGTCTCTTTCTTTTTCTCTGTATTTTCTCGCATCTTGCTTTCCTGCTTTTTCTTTCTCCTCATTCTCCTCCTCCTCCTCCTCCTCCTCCTCCTTCTCCTCCTTCTTCTTCTTCCTTTCTTTTTCTTTTTCTTCTTCTTCTTCGTCGTCGTTGTCTGACCTATTCTCTTTTCCTTCCTCTGCAAAATTTCATCCTCCTACTCACCCCCTTCCCACTTTCCTTAGCTTCATGTCCTCTTCATCCTTCACTCCCTAGCTGGCAATCTTCTACTGAATTACTCTCATTATTTTCACGTGCATACACCCTGCCTAGCTCTCACTTAGTACATTAAGTTAATGATACCAACAGTTGCCTCATTTTACTCCAGATTACTTCCTCCACTCTTAACTACTTTTTTTTTTTTTTTCCCCATCACATTTCGCCCAGTCACTTTTCCTGCCTTTCTCCCACTCACCTTCTCCTTCCACGTCCACCTACACCTCACCTACTCTTTCCCCACTCAGTTTCTGTCGATACACCTCAGAACATTAGACGAAAAACTCACGTGTGCTTGTAATGTTTTCAGACGCTCCTTTCTTACCAGTTCATTTTTCCAAACTGAACCTGTATATATATATATATATATATATATATATATATATATATATATATATATATATATATATATATATATATATATATATATATATATATTGTTACGGAACAGAGAGAGATAATGAACACTTCAAGTGAGAATACTAAAATCACTACTGTCCCGCAAAGTTCTAGGTTCAAAACAAAAGACTTAGGTAAAATTACAAGTTAAAGTTTAATGCTCAAACTAACAACTAATCATTCAGGACTCATAAGGATAATGTAACGGCAAAACAGGCTACATTTATGGTTAACTGCAATAGCCTCTATTAACATGAATTTAGCAAGGGCAAATTTATCTAAGTCAGCCCTGATAAAATGAGAAAACCGGATAATGCACAGTTAAAGTAAGATATAATATTATTACAGATACAAAATATTACTAATACTGGCTGACAGTATGGAACCAATATGAATCACAAAAACTGTACCAGGCTTACGAATAAACGCCTTAGGCTATACAGTACAAGAAAAATGGTAATGACACTTATACTCAAATTATACAGCAGCTAGATGGCTGGAGACTTCCTGAGCGCTCACAAAAATAATAATATACTGTACAGGGGAGGACAGAGATGTGAACAGAATGAGGAGTAGATCTAAGTGGCGACTAATGCAGAGACTGAGCTCATTATATAGGGGCCGGCAGAGCTTGATTCAACTTGTAAGAAGGATGCGCAAATGAAGGCATAGGAGATGAAGAGTTGACAATCCTGCTCTGAACAACAGAAAGAACGACTTACTCTACTATAAGGGGGAGAAGGGGGGAGTGAGGTAGAACACGCAAGCCTGGTCACTATGGAAGCCACGTGGCGAATCGTGAACAAACGTGCAGCATACTGTACTTTAGGATCATACAAAGGATAATGCAATCATGAACGAAACTGTATCATAAGTTAGAATTATACAAGGGATGATGAAATCATAGGCTATGTAACACCTTCCCACAAAGAAAAAGAAATTTACAAAGGAAATTTCTTATTACTCTAAAACAATCTGTCTAAAGTCTAGATAAGCAATCTACAATAACATTTTCTTTCCCCTTGACATCTTGTATGTCTAATGAATACTCCTGAAGAAGTAGACTCCATCTTGTCAATCTCTGATTTTTATCTTTAAACTTACTAAGGAATTTCAGTGGGTTATGATCGGTATAAATGACTATGGGGTCAAAACCAGAACAAAATAAAATGAAAAATGCTGTAAACCAGAAATCAAGGCCAAAAGCTCTTTCTCAATAGCTGAGTAGTTCTTTTGAGGTGGAGTGAACTTCTTACTGTAATAAGATACAGGGTGTTCAATACCTTGATGATCCTCTTGCAGCAAAACAGCCCCAGCTCCTGTATCACTTGCGTCAACAGCCATCTTAAAAGGCTTAGCAAAATTTGGAGTAGCGAGCACTGGCTGACTTAATAGGATAGCTTTAAGTTTACTGAAAGAGGATTCACAGTTATCGGTCCAGACAAATTTAACTCCCTTTTTCAGTAGGTCTGTAAGTGGTGATACAAGAATTGAAAGGTTAAGAACAAATCTCCTGTAATAACCTACCATTCCCAAAAATCTTTGTAGCTCTTTCCTACTTTTAGGTCTGGGAAGATCAATTATAACCTGAACCTTAGCTCCTGGTGGTGCAACATGTCCATCACCAATTACGTACCCAAGGTACAGAACTTTAGCTTGACCAAACTCACAGTTTGATAAATTAGCTACAAGATTAGCCTGAAACAAACGCTCAAGAAATTTACTGACATGGTATAGGTGATCTTTCCAGTTGTCACTGAAGATTAATACATAATCAATATAAACAACACACCCTGCCAAACCCTCTGTTACGACATTCATGAGGTTCTGAAAAGTGGCTGGCACATTCTTCATACCAAATGGCATTACAGAACATGCAAAAGTCTTTCCTAGTGTTACAAAATATGAGATCTCCCTATCACGTTCAGTCATAGGTACTTGCCAGTATCCCTTTAACAAATCAAACTTACTTATGTACCTAGCCTTTCTGATCTTGTCTCTGCAATCTTCCACGCGGGGGAGAGGGTAAGTGTCTGTTTTGGTTATCTGATTAACACGTCTGTAGTTGATGCAAAGCCGCTGTGACCCACCTGGCTTAGAGACTAGAGCGACAGGAGAACTCCACTCGCTCTGACAGGGCTCAATCACCGTGTGGTCCAACAGGTAGCCAAGCTCCTTCTGGATGAGAGGAAATTTCACTGGGTTCACACGGTAAGAAGGCAGTTTAATTGGCTTTGCGTCTCCAACATTGACATCATGCATCAGCACAGTGGTTCTTCCTGGAGTGTCACAGAACACTTGCGGGTACTCCTGTAGTAATGCCGAAAACTCCTGCCTTTCCTCGGGAGCTAGATGAGAAAGCTTAGTCTGGAGATCATTCATGATATCAGGATTCTTCCCCAAACTATCACTCAGGCTCATACTGCATGGGAGAGTTTCACTTGCAGACTCCGGTGGAACAGCTACAGTGCAGACTGGGTTATTTTCGTCCCGCCTGTGATATAACTTTAGCATGTTGATGTGACAAAGTTGCTTGTTCTTTCTACGATCTGGTGTGGCGATGACATAGTTGACATCACTGAGTTTCTTCTCCACGAAATAAGGACCACTAAACTTGGCTTGAAGAGGTTGCCCATGCACTGGTAGCAGAATCAAAACCTGATCTCCTGGCTGAAAGTGGCGTAACCTGGACTTCTTATCATACCAAGTCTTCATCTCCTGTGCAGCTCCTAAATTCTCTCTCGACAGCTGTAAAGCAGCGGACAGCCGCTCTTTGAACTTCATTACAAACTCCAGCAGGTTGACGTCATCTTCCTCCGACAGCCAGCATTCCTTGAGTAGCTTAAGGGGTCCTCTTACTTCATGGCCAAACAGTAGTTCAAAGGGTGAGAAGCCCAGTGATTCATTTGGAGATTCTCTTGCGGCAAATACAACGAATGGAAGACCATTATCCCAATCTTTCTGATGTTCCAAACAGTATTTCCTGAGCATCGATTTGAGTGTTTGATGATATCTTTCCAACGCTCCTTGGGTCTGGGGATGGTAAGCTGAAGACGTGATCTGGGTGATGCCCAACTCTTTCAGAGACTGCTTGAAAACTTTTGACATGAAATTACTTCCCTAGTCTGACTGTACCTCCTTGGGCAGACCAAACTTGGTGAAGAACCCTAGCATTTCCTTAACCACGTTCTTTGCTGAGATATTTCTAAGTGGAATGGCTTCAGGATAACGAGTAGCCATATCAATCAGGGTCAACACATAAGAAAATCCTGAAGAAGTCTTAGGAAGAGGGCCCACAATATCCGCCAACACACGGGTGAATGGCGCCTCAAAAGGAGGAATGGGAACTAGAGGTGCAACCTTTTCGGTCTGATTACACTTCCCCACAACTTGACAGGTGTGACAAGACTTACAATACCAGGAAACATCTCTGAAGATACCTGGCCAGTAGAAGTGTTTCAAAATGCGTGCCACAGTCTTCCTCACTCCAAGGTGTCCTGCCAAACTGGAATCATGAGCCACTCTAATGATATCCTGACTACAAACACGAGGGATGACAACTTGATGTACAACCTCCCATTCACAGTCGGCTGATGCTATAGGGGGTCTCCACTTCCTCATAAGTACTCCTGACTTTATATAATAACAAGTAGAAGCACCAGCTGACTCTTCCTCACTGCAAGCAGAGTTAGCTAGACCTTTCAACTCAGGGTCAGCAACCTGCAACTCAACCAACTCTTGACGAGACAAATTATCAACAATGCGGGGTACTGCCTCATCTGGTGAGTGGTCCAAATTAGCAAGAAAAGTTTCAGCTAGGATAACATCATCATCATCATTATCCTCTAAGTCACCAGTAACTTCAGACTTAGCCCTAGTGACAGCACATGCAGAGAACACATCAGGGACATCACAATCCTGGGTCGCAGTCACTGGTTCACTAGACAACTGAGGAGCTGGACACACTTGACTTCCACCAATATCATTTCCAAGTAAGAAAGTTACACCTGACATTGGGAGTGTCTCAACCAACCCAACCATAACGGAACCATTAACAAAACCAGACTCTAAATTCACTCTGCACAGAGGGACAGAGAAGTAATTATTCCCTACACCTTGTAAGATTACAGTTTCATCAGAGGAATTAACATTAGAGCCTAGAACACTGGTCAGCATAAGGGATTGGCAAGCACCTGTATCACGATATATTTTAACTGATTTCCTTTCATTACTGTCCAGAAGACTGACAAAACCATCAGACAGGAAATTAGCACCTGAACTCTTGAGAGTGTCACCCACGTTACTGCTCAAAAGAGGAGCTTCATCATGAGAATTTAATTTACCCCTCAAAGCAGGTTCAGTTAACTCGGTTAAAGAATTCTGGGAACTCTCAAGGGTGGACACTAGACCAATTGACTGAATATTTGAAGACTCCTTTTTGTTCACATCACGCTGTCTCCTGAAACATTTCTCCGTAGTATGACCAAGCTTACTACAATAAGTAAATTTACTTTTCTGAAATCTAGAGGTGGAGCTGGTATTTACTTCCTGAGAAACATCATCTTTATTCTCTTTCCTGTTACCTGTACTCTGATTAGGGGCAACGTACTTACTCTCAGCTTTCCTTTTTTCTTTAGAATATCTCTTGTGAGTGAGAACATATTCATCAGCTAAAACTGCAGCATCCGACAAATAATCTATTCTTTTCTCATCAAGATATAGGCTTACATCTTTATTAATACACCTTTTGAAGTCCTCCAGCAAAATCATCTGCTTAAATTTATCAAAATCAGAATTTATATTCTTAGAATTTAACCACTGCTCTAACAGATCTTCTTTGATTTTTGCATACTCAACATGGGATTGCTTATCTTGCTTATAAGTTGTCCTAAAATTTACTCTATAGGCTTCAGGAACAAGCTCATAGGCCTTAATGATCAAACTTTTAACTACATCATAATTATCAGATTGATCCTGAGGCAAAGATGTATAAGTTACTTGAGCTTTACCGGTGAGAACACTCTGAAGGAGCACTGGCCAATTCATTTTGGGCCAATTAAAACCTGTAGCTACCCTCTCAAACAACTGAAAATTTGTTAAATCAGATTCATTAAAAGGAGGGACAGGTTTAACATTTTTAGCCACATCAAAATCATCAGAGCTAGATGATCCAGTTCCACCTTGTTTCATGCGATACTCATGGTCTGCCTGAATCCTAGCAAGTTCAATTTGTGCCTGAGCCTGTGCCTGTGCCTCCTGAATATGAGCCTGAGACTCAGCCTCCTTAGCACGTGCCTGAAACTCAGCCTCCTTAGCATGAGCCTTCTGCAGGGCTAGCTGAAACTTAGCTATTTCAATCTGCGTTTCCTCATCTGGAGGAGTTACATTAAACAAGCTTTTATTAATCATGCCAATAATTTGATCTTTAGAATGATGAGAGCGAACAGCAATTCCCAATTGTTGAGCAACAAACTTAAGTTCATTCTTTGTTCTGTTTTCTACATCACACACTGTTTGCACATTTGACAAAAAATCATTGGCTTCATCAAGAGTAGTAATAGTAGACATCATGAATAAATCAGTCACAAAATATCAAGCAATATCTTTATGATAATAGCCTGAATATCCTGATAACAGGTCGCCAAATAAATGTTACGGAACAGAGAGAGATAATGAACACTTCAAGTGAGAATACTAAAATCCACTACTGTCCCGCAAAGTTCCAGGTTCAAAACAAAAGACTTAGGTAAAATTACAAGTTAAAGTTTAATGCTAAAACTAACAACTAAACATTCAGGACTCATAAGGATAATGTAATGGCAAAACAGGTTACATATATGGTTAACTGCAATAGCCTCTATTAACATGAATTTAGCAAGGGCAAATTTATCTAAGTCAGCCCTGAGAAAATGAGAAAACCGGATAATGCTCAGTTAAAGCAAGATATACTATTATTACAGATACAAAGCCAGTCAGGAGACAGGACGTGTGTGCTGGGCATTCCCCATGTCCTGTCCTCCCCACTTACTGTTTTTTAATCAGCCCATACACCACTGACCGGGCTAATATATGGTCCGGCCTGCACTATATGTGCAGGGAATCTTTCAACAACAACAAACAACAAAATATTAATAATACTGGCTGATAGTATGGAACCATCATGAATCACAAAAACTTTACCAGGCTTACGAATAAACGCCTTAGGCTATACAGTACAAGAAAAATGGTAATGACACTTATACTCAAATTATACAGCAGCTAGATGGCTGGAGACTTCCTGAGCACTTACAAAAATAATAATATACTGTACAGGGGAGGACAGAGATGTGAACAGAATGAGGAGTAGATCTAAGTGGCGACTAATGCAGAGACTGAGCTCATTATATTGGGGCCGGCAGAGCTTGATTCAACTTGTAAGAAGGACGCGCAAATGAAGGCATAGGAGATGAAGAGTTGACAATCCTGCTCTGAACAACAGAAAGAACGACTTACTCTACTATAAGGGGGAGAAGGGGGGAGTGAGGTAGAACACGCAAGCCTGGTCACTATGGAAGCCACGTGGCGAATCGTGAAGAAACATGCAGTATACTGTACATTAGGATCATACAAAGGATGACGCAATCATGAACGAAACTGTATCATAAGTTAGAATTATACAAGGGATGATGAAATCATAGGCTATGTAATTATATATATATATATATATATATATATATATATATATATATATATATATATATATATATATATATATATATATACTGTATGTTATATATATATATATATATATATATATATATATATATATATGTTATAGGCAGACTGTGAAATCAGACATTTCATGAAATGCCTAGTCAGTTTGTGAAATGAGTCTAAATTAGGATGGGTTAATTTAGGTTAGGTTAATTTAGGCCGCAATTAGGTTATGCTGGGATAATCTAGGTTAAGTTTAGGTTAGGTTAGATTAGGTTACGCTGGGTTTGGTTAGGTTAGGTTAGGTTAATTTAGATGAAAGCTTAACATAAACCTACTTTCATCTACATTAACCTAATCTAACCTAACCTCACCTAACCAAACCTAGCCTCACCTAAAACTAAACTTAACCTAGATTATCTCAGCCTATCCTAACCTCATCTTAAGTTAACCCATCCCAATTTAGACTCATTTCACGAAGTGACTAGGTATTTCAGAAATGACTGATTTCATAGTCTGCCTGTAATATATATATATATATATATATATATATATATATATATATATATATATATATATATATATATATATATACAGAGAGAGAGAGAGAGAGAACGGATAGATACTACATACATTGATTGATTGATTGATATACATACATACATACACATGTTGATATCCACAAGGAAAAGGAAACAACGACATATCCCGAGCGCTTTTGTGTATTCGCATCTTCAGGAGAGCACTTTGCTCCCCCAGAAGATGTGAATACACGAAAACGCTTGAGATTATCGTGTTGCCTTTTCTTTGGGAATACCAACATAATTATGAATCACGTGTTATTAAGTAATTTCATTGCATATACATACATACATATATATATATATATATATATATATATATATATATATATATATATATATATATATATATATATATATATATATATATATATATATATATTATATATTTATCTATGTCACGAGTCGGCTAGTGACATTGGCTTTTGTGGGAAACCACGAACTCAAGTGGAATCCCAGTTTATCGTTCAGTTAACCGCTCATCGGCGGGAGTCCTTTCAAATAAATTTTTCAGTGTCATAAGTGATCGTCTTTGTGTGAGACATTAGCGCTTCCGCTGAGCGATTTGTTTTGGGCGCGTTTCGCTCACTCTAGCCGTTAAAAAATGCGGTCCCTAGCGCTCCCTTTTTCCCACGAGTTTATTTAGTCAAGTGTCTGTTGTGACGGAGAGAGGTTCTGTGCTCCAGCAGTGTGAGAGTGAGAGGTCAGGTAGCACCCAGACTCCACTAGACTTTAGTTCTCCAGGCTCCCACCCTTCGTTGGTGATACACCACATTCACTGAACAGTATTTCTTTTCGTTTTCCTAGACTTAAGAGTTTAGTTAAGGTGTTTTTCCTAGGCGTAAGAATTTAGCTCTTGAGTGAGTGAGTGAGTGCAATCTCATTAATTTGATTTTGAAATGTAACGTTAAATTTATTTTGTAATCAATAAATTTAACAGTTCATTTTCTTGAGCTTAATGTAATGTAAACTCGTGTTTCATTTCTCCGCAGTTAAGCTTATTTCTCTTATAGCTCCTAGCTTGCATAAACGTTTTGCCATTCATAACTGGTACTTAGGCCAGTCTTGTTGTATTAAGCTTAAAATCCGTTGTGCCTTCTAGGAGTTAAGCATCAGCAAGAACCTGATATTATTAATAGTATTAGTTATTCATTGTCAGGGGTGAAGTAACTTTCTCCAGAGGCTAATAGTACTAATAAACGGCAATTGAGTAATTAGTCTCTGCTGTGTACTGTTGAGAAAGTTTATAAATTCTCTTTCTTACAGAATCGTGCGAAGCAAGTCAGCGTAAAGTAATCATTGCTTGATGTAGCAAGACAATCATTGTCCCTGCTGTTCAGTATTATTGAACATTAACACTATCATTTAATATTTGCATATATTTTAAAAACCCCGTGACAATATATATATATATATATATATATATATATATATATATATATATATATATATATGTATATAACAGAGAGAGAGAGAGAGAGAGAGAGAGATACATATACACATATACTGTATTTATATACATACATACAGAGAGGGAGAGGGAGAGAGAGATGTGCCCACTGTTGATATACTGTATAGATGTCCACCGAATATACAGAATAATGTGGTACAAATATCACATCTCACCAGAAACTCTTCATCGGGAGGTGAGATTATTTGCCACAGTCCTCCCATCCAAACATGAATTCTAGTGGTAGTGAATATTCCGGCGTTCCTGTTGGATTTTCGTCAAATAATGGTCCAACCGCACTGCCACCTGTGCTTATGGGCAGTGTGTCCCCTAAGGCAAGTAAACTTTGTCTCTGTAAACGAGGACATTAAACGACGTGAAATCCGTGAAAACCTACACGTACAATATAAGAAGAATCACAGGTGATTACAAACTTGTTTCCCTAATGACTGAATTAGAAAACATTAGTTGGTATATTATAGATCTGGGTGAGATGGGTTGCCTAACGAAGTACCTTCGGATCAATGCAGCAGTTTTATGTCTAAAGTTTTATGACACACTTACAAGGAACTGGGAATTGGAGAAATCATATCTCCCCATGCCATCATGTGAGTGAGGGAGCCCCAGAGAAATTTCATCAGACATTAATTTATGCTGAGAGAGTGATATATTGAGTACAAAAAGAATTAGGACAAACGTGTACCTATCGAACAGAGACACTTAGTCACTGGGTAACTCTCCTTTTGACTGATTTTTGGACAAGAAGTGGGAGGGCCTCTGAAATTGCTGGAAGAACAATGCGTAGATGTAGCCAAGAATGTGTGATAAGTTTGTCGTGTTGTGTACATTATTTCAAGGAGATATTAAGAATTATGAGTTAGCAAAACAAAATTTCGAGTCGCCTCAGAAGAAAATAATATCTTGATAAGATGACATGAAAGTGGCTTCAGTCTCCTCCTTGGAAATGAAGGTGACTGTAGCACTGACGATTTCCTCGCAGTTTTCTTTCCCTTCCTTCCTCTTGTCTATTTCCTTTGTCATACTCGAAAGCACTGGAAGAGTGACAGAGAATTGTATCAGCGTGTCTGTGTCGCGCCTGCCTGCTTGTATGACTGTGTGCTTTTGTTTGTTTGTTTGTGTGTGTGTGTGTGTGTGTGTGTGTGTGTGTGTGTATGTGTGTGTGTGTGTGTGTGTGTGTGTGTGTGTGTGTATGTATGTGTGTGTGTGTGTGTGTGTGTGTGTGTGTGTGTGTGTAAGCTGTGTGACTGTTGACAGTATACCTAAAAGAATTTTTTCCAATTTGTACCGAAATTGCTGATTTTTTTTTTTTTTTTTTTTTAGAGTTAGCCAAGGGGTTTGCTATTGTTTATGAGAACAACAGGTCAATGATCAGTGACACATGGCAAGTTCAACTCTAACATTTTATATCTGATTTAGAAAACTTTATGTCAAAGAGCTAATGGAAAATCAAGGAAACAGAGATTAGAATTTGAAAACTATCGGTCAAAGCCCAAGGTCACAAGTAAAGGCTGAACTCAGACTAATGCGGGTATGTGTGGGAACATCATGGCTAAAACAATTTTTGACCTACATTTGAACCAAAATTGATGGAAACGTTGAGAGTCCGCAAAACATTCTTGGACACTGGACACACTTATGACATTTTATCATTATACAAACAACAATTGTGCCTTGGACTGGACGAAGGACATGGTAAGGACTGACCATTGGAATGTAAGGGGTGCGAATGATGAGGTGAAAGAGAGAGAGAGATTGTCCAGGTGCTTGAGCGTGCAAAAGCGAACATGTGGATTAACTGAGACTCTGAGACTAAAAAGAGAGGTGAGAGTGCGGGAGTAATAATGGGGTATGTACGCGGGAGTAGGTGAGAATGAGAGGGCAGAAGAGTGTGTATGTATTGTTGTGTGCAAGAGATGGAAGGCGAATATAAGAGAGCATAGATCAGTTGGTTCAAGGTTAATGTGCTTAAGACCAAAGTGGAAATACAAACGTGGGCAAGTGTGTGTGAATGCGCCAGTGCAATATCATGCAAGCAGAGTAAAAGAAGAGGTATGGGAAAATGTGGAGGCATGCATGGAAAAGTTTGAGAGGAATGAGAGAGTTTTTGATTGGAGATATGAATGGAAAAGTAGGGAATGTAAAGGAGTATGGAGTAGTTGGTGAGTGATGTGTGCCTGCAGAAATGGATGAGAATGGCAGTGCTCTAGTGGACATTTGTACAGGGAGGGGGTTGATGATAGCCAATACCCTCTTTAGACACAAAATGATCCACAATTATATGTGGTGAGCGATGAGAAGGGTAGGTGCCGAACTGAATCAATGGAAGGCAATGGTTGATTATATGTGTGTGAATGACAGAATGAGAAGTTAAGTAATGGATGCTTGAGCATACAGATGTTTGATGAATGGACTTTCTGACAACCACTTGGTGGTGGTGAGAGTCATGATTCAAGTGCAATGGAAGACTAGAAAGAGGGAAGGACAGGAGGAAGTAGTCCATACAAGGAAGGTAGGAAGACTGCAAGAGGATGGAGAAGTGGAGGAGCGACTGGGTAAATATGATTTGGATCAGAAGGGGGAGGTGAAAGGTGAGTGCAAGATTTTCACAGAAGAAATCTGTGCAGGATGTGAAGTGGTTTGTGAGGTTAAAATAATACAAAAGGAGGTGCAAAAAACAGCATGGTGGAATGAAGAGATGAGGCAACTAGTGGCACAAAAGAATAAAACATATAGTGAGTGGATGGGAAGCAGAGGCACGGAGGAAGTTGAGAGATGGAGGAGAGAATTATATGTAGAAAGGAAGAGAGAGGTGAAAAGATTAGTAAGAGAGTAAGAAGAGGGTAGATGAGGAATTTGGAAGGAATTTGAGAGTAAAGTGGAGGGAATGTAAGAAAATGTTCTAGAAGGAGGTAATGAGAGTTAGACAGGATGATATAGCAGTCAGTAGGGGAGTGAAAGAAAAAATGTTAGACTGCTAGTGGAGAAGGGAGAGAAAGTGAGCAGACAGAAAGAGCATTTCAAGGAACTGTTAAAAGCAGATTTTTTTTTTTAATGCGAGGAAGAAGGAACCAAAGGCCAGGAGCCCACAAATCGTTCCTTCCAAGAAAAAAAAAAAAAACAGAGCCAAATTCAAGATCCGTTCACTTCAAGATGCCTGGACACACTGCTTTTGAAAGACTGGAGATCATAGGAAGCAGGAAATGCAGACAGAAGGAGACAGTTCCAGAGCTGACCTGTTGCATAAATGAAGGACTGGGAGTAACAGTTAACTCTTGCACTAGACAGTAGGACAGAAAAGGGATGAGAGTATGTTGCTAGACAGGTGCTACGCGCCCATCGTAGAGGTAGAGGGATGCAAGCAGACAGTTCAGAGCAGTGACCATAGAAGTAGCGATAGAAAGGAGATAAAGATGCAACAGTGGGACAAGGAGACAGAATGAAAGTAATGTGAGTATAAGCGGCTGGAGAATGGCTGAGAGAAGGAGGATGGTGAGAAAGGAGGAAGCGATCAGTAGAATGGTAGAACTGGAAGCAAGGAAGAAAGTCAAACTGGGGAAAACCCCAGATATTGGTGGAGTGTGTTGTGAAATGCTGAAGCGTGGGAGAGGTAGTAGTGGAATGGATATGGAAGATGTGCAGACTGTCCTGGGAAGAAGGTAAGAGTCCCGGAGGATTCAAAGTCAGGTGTAATTATTCTCCTGTACAAAGGAAATGGGGAAAAAGAAGTGTGTGGTAATCGTAGGGGTATTTGTCTTCTTTGAGCAATAGGCAAAATATAAGGTTGGATACTTATTGACAGAATCAGGGAGATAATGGAGGAAGTTGTTGGAGAAGAACAGTGAGGTTTTAGGAAGGGAAGGAGTCATGTAAATCAGACATTCATCCTTAGGTCATTAGCAGAAAAGTTTCTAGAGAAGGGAAAGAAGTTGTATGCGGCCATCATGGATTTGGAGAAAGCATATGACAGAGTGGATAGACAAGAAATGTGGAAAATTTTAATACTTTCATGGTCAGACCCACTGCAGTTAGCAGAGCCTTCTTGCTCTCCCTTCCTTCCGCTCTTCCTGCCTCCTACCCTGTGGGGAGCTTGAGTTTTTTTCTTTTCCGATCATTTTTTCACCTAGAAATATTTAGATTAGCGGATTTGTTTTTATACCATAGAAAACTGAGACTTTGTAGAATAAGATGAAAGAAAAATGAAAGTGATACTGTGTAAAGTAAAACAGATATGACGAGTATAAGTTGGAAGAGTGCATAAGAATGTTTATATCACTTTTTTCCAGCACCTTTTCGTCATGTTTTCGATTTTTGCCATGAATGAAAATAGTATCCCGGACCTGGAAATTTGATCAGGCTAATATCACACCAAATTTCAGGATGCTAAACGCAATTCTTGATTTATGGTGAATATTTCTTTCTTTGGACACAGATCTGGGTCCAAACAGCTGGTTTGACACTTTCAGGTTGGATGCGAATCGCGTCCAAAGACCGCGGAAGTATTATGAATATAATGGAGTAAAGGGAAGGTGTTGAATGCCGTGAAGAGGATGTATGAGGGTGCTAAGGCTGCAGTGCATGTGGATAGTGGACGGAGTTAATTTTTCTCTCTGAATGTTGAGTTGAAACAGGGATGTGTCATGTCTCCATGGTAATTCAGAGTGCATATGGATGGGGTTATAAAAGATAAACAAGGTAGAGCAGTGGACGTTGGAGTGGCCCTAATGAGAGAAGGCAGTATTTGGAAACTTCCTTTATTGTTATTTGCAGACGTTACTGTATTGTTAAGAGAAGACGAAGGGGAATTGCAAGGCTTGGTGAATGAGTTTGGGAGAGTGTGTAAGAAATGGAATCGAAAGGTGAATGTGGGGAAGAAAAAAAGTTTGGTTTTTGAGAGAAGTTAATTCACAGAATGTAGTGAGGTTGGATGGTCAGGATTTGGAAAATTTGAGTGCATTTAAGTACTTGGGTAGTGTGATGAGTAAGGATGGAAGTTTGGAGGATGAAGTCCTTGAAATGGTACAGCAGGGAAGAAAGGTGGCTGGTTCCTTGAAAGCAGTGATAAGAAATAGGGAAGAGGGCATGGAAGTAAAAAAGTCGCCGCATGATGGTATAGTCATACCAACTTTGGTGTATGGAAGTGAAGCTTGGACCTTGTTGGAGAGACAGAAGTCAAGAGTGAGAGCTGTGGATATGAGTTATTTGAGAGGAGCATGTGGAGTCACATGGAGAGACGGACTGACAAATAAGGAAGTGAAGGAGAGTTGTGGTGTGTATGTGGATGTGATAGAAAGCGTTAGGAGAAATACAATGAGGTCGTTTAGCCATGCGGAGGGGATGGAGGGCGAAAGACTAACAAGAACAGTGCATGTGAGTGAAGTGGAGGGGTTGAGATGTAGTACCATAATTTTGAGTTAGTGTATGTTAGTATTGTAAGTGTAATCTTAAGCTTAGGTAATGTTGTAAATATAGTCTGTACAGTTCATTTAGCCGTTAAGCCCTATATTTAAGTTTTGTCTTAGTTGATATTCATAATGTGAGCATGATTCTAATATTGATAGTACTAAGTTAAGTATTGGTGTGAATATGATTTACTTTTATTACATATGAACTAGCTGTTTCAACAGACACGTATAACCGTGGAAGTTTAGTAGAGATTAAAAATCGCAAATGTCTTCCTTTATATTCTGATCTAGAGATTTACCTGCCGAAGTTAATAGTAGTCCCCTTTTGAACTATGCAGTGGTGAGTTGGAAATGTCTGAAGTAAGATTGCTGAAGATGGTCATTTGTGAAGCGCGAAAGTCATGTTATCTGAGTCGTGTCATCAGTCACGTAGGCATACAAACCGACACGGGTAATAAAACTGTTCGAATTCCTAACTGCTTTGGCTTTGTTATTATTAAAGTTCCTGTACGCTTATTACAAAAAATTTTAAACATCATAATTCAATTATCTACATATGTCAAGTCCAAACGTATCTCTCATATTCTTTGAAGATCCTAGAGAATCAATAATAGTACAAAGTAATCAGTTAAAGTTTTAGCCGATTTCTGAATACGGTCTTGATGAGTATAAAAGGCGAGGAGCCACGCCGAATATTCAGATCATCGATCCTCTTCGTCATTCACAGGTTAGTGCCCGAACTCTCACTCCCCCCCCCCTTCTTTCTCCCTTGTGTAATGTAAGTCACCATATACGTTCGTGAGTTAAAATAGTGATATTTCCCCTGAACCCACTTGAACTGAATAATGAGATCATCGCTCCTCTCTCCATCATTCACAGATCGTGCGTTCAAGCCTCTGCCTAATCTCTAACACTGAACACCCCCCCCCCCGTTTTTCTTAGTTAATCCAAGCAAAGTGCTTATCGGCTGGTCCATGTGATTACTGTCTATTTGAATACTGTATTCAGTTGTGTATGATTCTTGAGTTGTACATAATTATTTAGTCTTAAGAGAATATCTTTGGTGGTAAATTTTAGGTTTCTTCCCGAAGAGTCCGACTGAGACCACGGGATTAATATATCCAGGTGTATCAGTATTCATTGAATATTAATTTAGGTTGTAAAGATTAAAAATTCTGGCGTTACAGACTCTGATTATATTTTGCTTTGTTTCATTCACAGTTTGAAGTGTAATCTGTCTTTCAGTTCATAGTACTCAGTAAATCTTAGGTTAAGTCATTTTGAGTATTAATTTTGCTATCCTCTAAGGAGTGACACAGACGAGATTAAGTGGCCCGCAAAGGGTACTAATATCCAAATTGCTCACGCACTCTCAGATAAAATCACACTGCCCCATTCCCATAATCCCTAAAATTGTCAAATAAGATCACGCTACCCTTGTTCCCATAATCTCTAAAATTCTCAATTTTTTTCATCATTACAAAGGGGGTGGCTAAAATTTTCTTTTATTACGCTGGTGGCCAAATTTTTTTGGTATTACACTGGTGGCAGCAGTGGGATAAGTTATTGTTGTGGGATAAGATATTGTTATGGGATGAGATATTGTTGTGGGATAAGATACTGTTGTGGGATAAGATACTGTGGAATAAGATATTGTTGTGGGATAAGATATTGTTGTGGGATAAGATATTGTTGTGGGATAGATATTGTTACAGTTAATTAATGAACTGAGATAAAATCCCTCGTAACAGTACACTGGAGGCCCACTTAATCTTGTGATATTTCTAGAACTAATGATCTTTGAATCTCCTGGAGGATGAGCAAATTTATTCTTCACCGATAATAGAATGAGTATCAATGTGGAAACACAACTTATATAATTTGTGGCCTAGGGAAAGGAGGACTAAGGTGGAAGATGAGTTGTTGACAGAAATTACGGGTCACATGTCAAGAGGAACTAGTGTAGCTCAGTGGACCATTGTAGCCAGTTCGTTAGGTTCTCCCCCCTCAAAACAAAAAAATCCACGCACATCACGCCATCGTGTAGTGGAAGTGTTGATGGACAGAGGTCTGTACATGGTAGAGGATGTGTTCACGGGAAAGAGGCTGCAGGGAGCCGCAGGTTGGGTGAAGCCCTGTTGTGGAGAAGAGTGGGTCTTGGAGCCCCTGGAGGGGGCCTTTGAGCCTGATCCAGTAGATGAATAGTTGCCACCCCGTGAAAGACGCCCTTCCCGGAGACTTATTGAGGAGTGTTGAGTGTTTAACCCTGGAGTACTAAACTTGGGTATAATATACCCAATGCCTATGATGTCATTTGCGTTGATCCCGCCAAGCCAGTGTGCTGGGACCCTCAATACCCTCAGGGTTCCAAGAGTGCTCAAGGAGGTAGGTCACGTCGCAATGCTGTTTGGCTGGGAATTGTCCATAGTGATGGGTTCAGGTATAGTGTACCTAAGTTTAGTGATAACCGAGCAGTTATATACTTGGGTATATTATACATAGCTTTGGTGCTAATAACCCCCTTGGAGCAGAGCCAGATGTGAGTGGAGGAGTTTGGGAAAGTTTGGGGTAATTTGGTGGAGCGGGTTTTTTCTAGTGAATTTTTTCAAAAAATTTGGTGACAATTTTACAGTGTTGGATGTTGTTTTTCTATATTTCCCTAAAATATCTCATTACAGTAATTAAGAGTTACTAACAGTTTAGATAATATTAAGATGTATGTACGATGGTGCGAAGGCTGCAGTGTGTGTGGATGGTGAACTAAGTGAATTTTTCTCTTTGAAAGTTGGGTTGAAACAGGGATGTGTCATGTCTCCATGGTTGTTCAATCTGTACATGGATGGGGTAATAAAAGAGGTACAAGGTAGGGTAGTGAATGTTGGAGTGGCCCTGGTGAGAGAGGATAGTGTTTGGAAACTCCCTGTACTGTTGTTTGCAGATGATACTGTGTTGTTGAGTGAGGACGAAGGGGAGCTGCAAGGCTTCGTGGATGAGTTTGAGAGAGTGTGTAAGAAACGGAATCTAAAGGTGAATGTAGGGAAGAGTAAAGTGATGGTCTTTGAGAGAGGTGAAGTCAGTGAATGTACAGCGAGGTTGGAGGGTGAGGAATTGGAAAATGTGAGTACGTTTAAATACTTGGGTAGTGTGATGAGTGAGGATGGAGGTTTGGAGGGTGAAGTGCGTGAAAGAGTACAGCAGGGAAGAATGGTTGCTGGTTCTTTGAAAGCAGTGATAAGAAACAGGGAAGTGAGCATGGAAGTGAAAAAGTTACTACATGACAGTATTGTGATACCAACTCTAACGGACGGAAGTGAAGCTTGGACGTTGTTGGAAGGACACAAGTCAAGAGTGAGAGCAGTGGAAATGAGTTATTTAAGGGGAGCCTGTGGAGTCACATGGAGAGACAGGCTGACGAATGAGGATATAAAGGAGCGTTGTGGTGTTGATGTGGATGTGATAGGAAGCGTTATGAGGAACACACTGAGGTGGTTTGGCCATGTGGAGAGGATGGAGGGTGAAAGACTGACGAAGAGAGTGTATGTGAGTGAGGTGGAGGGGGGAAGAGGGAGGGGGAGGCCGAGGATGAGATGGAGAGATGGGGTGGAGAGGTATATGAGAGAGGGGGGTGTGAGTTGGGAGCAGGGGAGTGAAATGGCGGGGGACAGGGCGACTTGGAGGCGATTTGTTTGTGGCCACCCCAAACGGGATTGAGGCGTCTGGCAATAGATAGATAGATAGAAGTTTAGTGTACAAATGATAGATTTAATACATTTGGATTTTTACTATTTTTTTAAATTTTCCAAACTCAGGTATAATATATCCATGTTTAGCTCTTGTTGCAAAAATCAAAGTTTAGTAGTTCAGGGTTAAGCTGGTATTTGCAGAATTAAGAGGTGGATGGGGAAATGTGTGTGGGTCGGACTGTCTGACTATTGACTGTGACAGTGAGAGTTCAGAGAGTTTCATCTTGTGTCAAGGGTTCGTAGGAGTTTGGGTTATGGGTGCAGCCCAGTTCAGTGGGAATATTAAGTTGCCCTAATTCGAGGGGCAGTGTGCACATACCCCTCACATTACAGTCAACACAGTCTAGGGTGAAACAGTGACTTCAGGACCTGACAGGCGCTTGTCAGTTACAAGGTGGAGAGCTAGAAGCGTCAGAATGAATGGATGGGAGCATGAATGTGATTACTTAGTAGGTAGTATGAATGGGAAGCGCCCCTGGGACGATCCTGGAAGTGAGAGTATGGGTCGGTCCAGGTGAGACGACCTTGTTGTCGTGCATGCATGAGGTTGGCTGGGGCACATCTCTCCACTGAATTTCAAGAGTTTATCATGACAGGGAAGCGACCCTCTGAAATATGCGTTTTTACTTGTGGACCGACAGGTGCCACTTATTGGAGTCATGTTCACAGTCAAATTTGGTAAGTCTGTCCCGTCCACACACACGTCCCTAGGAAATGTAGATGAATGAATCGAATGTTGACTTCCGATGTTAATTTCTTTTCTTTTTTTTTCCTGAGGAAGGACCCATGTAGTGCCATAATTTAAAGTTAGTATTGTACGTGTAAGCTTAAGCTTAGGCAATGTTATAAATATAGTCTGTGCAGTTCATTTAGCCATTAAGCCTTATATTTAAGTTTAGTCTTAGTTGATATTCATAATGTGAGCATGATTCTGATACTGATAGTACTAAGTTGAGTATTGGTGTGAATATGATTAACTTTTATTACATGTGAACCAGCCGTTTCAACAAAGACGTATAACCGCGGAAGTTTAGTAGAGATTGTGAATCGCAAATGTCTTCCTTTATATTCTGATCTAGAGATTTACCTGCCAAAGTTAATAGTATTCCCCTTTTGAACTATGCAGTGGTGGGTTGGATACCGAATGTCTGAAGTAAGACTGTTGAGGATGGTCATTTGTGCAGTGCGAAATTCATGTTATTGAGTCGTGTCATCAGTCACGTAGGCATATATTCCGACACGGTTAACAAAACTTTTCGAATTCCTAACTGATTTGGCATCGTTATTATTAAAGTTCCTGTACGCTTATTACAAAACATTTTAAACATCGTAAGTCATTTATCTACGTATGTCAAGTGAAAACGTAGCTCTCGTATTCTTTGAAGATCCTAGAGGGTCAATAATAATACAAAGTAGTTAAAGTTTTTGCCGATTTCCGAATACTGTCTTGATGAGCATAAAAGGCGAGGAGCCACGCCGAATATTCAGATCGTCGCTCCTCTTCGTCATTCACAGGTTAGTGCCCGAACTCTCACTCCCCCCCCTTTTTCTCCCTTGCGTAATGTAAGTCACCAAATACGTTCGTGAGTTAAAATAGTGATATTTCCCCCGAACCCACTTGTACTGAATAATGAGATCATCGCTCCTCTCTCCATCATTCACAGATCGTGCGTTCAAGCCTCTGCCTAGTCTCTAACACTGAATCACCCCCCCCCCCCGTATTTCTTAGTTCATGCAATCAAAGTGCTTATCGGCTGGTCCACGTGATTACTGTCCGTTTGAATACTGTATTCAGTTGTGTATGATTCTTGAGTTGTACATAATTATTTAGTCTTAAGAGAATATCTTTGGTGGTAAATTTTAGGTTTCTTCCCGAAGAGTCCGACTGAGACCACGGGATTAATATATCCAGGTGTATCAGTATTCTTTGAATATTAATTTAGGTTGTAAAGATTAAAAATTCTGGCATTACAGACTCTGATTATATTTTGCTTTGTTTCATTCACAGTTCGAAGTGTAATCTGTCTTTCAGTTCTTAGTACTCAGTAAATCTTAGGCTAAGTCATTTTGAGTATTAGCTATCCTCTAAGGCAGGGGTTCTTAACCTGGGGTCCATAGATGGGCTTCAGGGGGTCCGCGAAGGTCAGAATAATTGAGAACAATTTGGCGATATTGCTTGGTCCCATTTGGCATCATTAGCTGAAAAAAAAAAATAGAGTCTTGAAGAATTCTAGCGTTCGTTGACACAAGCCTACCCTTGTCTGGCAAAGCGGACTATGGGTGCTGTGATTATGTTTGCTACTACATACCTTTGTGAGTCAGGTTTTCAGCGCTTGTTTCTATCAAAACGAAAAGTCGAAATCAACTGGATGTCAACGATGACATGCGTGTTGCCTTGTTAAAGACCACTCCACAATTTCGTCTCCTTATTCAAACCAAACAACAACCCTCTCATTGAGATGAACTTTTGAGCTGAATTAAAGTTTTGTTTTGTTTAATTTGCACAAATTGGATGTATTTCGTTTTTTCATCGAGTGGCCATTAGTTTTTGCATGAAAAAGAGTGAGAAACATAATTCTTGTAAAGACTGTTTTGTACTTTGTGTATGTCATACAGTGTGTGTGGTAGTTTTCAGTAAAATAAAGTATATTAATTGCATGCAAAATGCTGTGTTTATGTGCGTATGTGCATTTTTGTAGGGAAGGGGTTCATAGCTTTCACCAGATTCTCGAAGGGGTCCGTGACTCAAAAAAGGTTAAGAACCACTTCTCTAGGGAGTGACACAGACGAGATTGAGTGGCCCGTGAAGGGTACTAATATCTAAACTGCTCACGCACTCTCAGATAAAATCACGCTACCCCATTTCCCATAATCCCTAAAATTGTCAAATAAGATCACGCTACCCCTTTTCCCATAATCTCTAAAATTCTTAGTTTCTTTCATCATTACAAAGGGTGGCTAAAATTTTCTTTTATTACACTGGTGGCCAAATCTTTTTGGTATTACGGAGAGGGAGGGGGCGGCCGAGGGTGAGATGGAAAGATGGAGTGGAGAGGTATGGTGTGAGCTTGGGTGAGGGCAGTGAAATGGCGGGGGACAGGGTGGCATGGAGGTGATTTGTCTGTGGCCACTCCTTACGGGATTAAGGCGTCTGCCATTAGATATATTGACAGATAGAATTGTGCCTTGAAAACACTCGCAGGCACTACCTTTGGACAGCACAAAGAATCTACGGTGGCAGCTCAAGTGGTCAGCCAATGAAACCACCAAAAGAATGAAAATTAAAAAAGAAATTAAGAATAGTAACAGAGTTCACTAGCACCACATAGATCACTATGGCAAGGAAAAGAGATACATCCAGCCAATGATCATATGAATATGAGAGCCACACAAGTCATCTCTTCAAGCTCAGGATTCCTCCCATCATTGTAGCTTTAAGTTGTGCCACTCTTCTCCACAAGCAAAGAGAAATCGAATAACTATATATCACTTCACAGGGTGTTCAACTACCATCCAATCCCCTCCACCCAATGCAATAGGCTACTTCAAAATGCATAAAACAGTCACTTACACAAAGACAACCATTATTCAGCAACTAACCTACCCAGAGAAATAAAAACGTACCTAACCAGTGTATGGTGCGGCTACCACCCTTCCCTGCTACACTGTCAACTCAGAGTACACCTCGCAAGCAATCCTTCAGGACCGGACCCCACACCTCAAGATACTAACGAGTAATTACCTCACTATCACTGCACAGACAACCTTAAACATAGCCTCAACAAATGATCTGTGGGAGAGGCCAGTTGTAGTGACTAGTTTCCTATGGAATTTTGGTTACACATCTAGATGAGGCTGGAGTTACATGACTCTTCCTTTTCTTTTATCTCTTTTTCAGAAGTCGATTGTCCTTCTGCACTACCCAGCTTTCCTATTTCCTCCCCCAGTTTCTCAGTCGACTCTTTTCTAGTAGTTCCTCCTTTTGCCTCGATATTCTTTTACGTAATTATTGTCACATTCCTTCTCATCCAGTAATTCTCGCCGTTTTCTCTTTCATCACCCATTTCTTGCTTCATGATTTTCACGCTTTGTCTTGCTGTTCCCTTACATCTTTAAGTCATCATTCTTCAGCTCATCATTAGTCTCCCGTTTTTTTCAATATTCTTCTCTCAGCTCACATTTCACCCAGCAGTTCTCATGACTAACCTTAATTTTTTATCTTATTGTCAAAAAGTTTCTGCCTTTTTTCTTGGTTTTTGTCATTCTTTTGTCCTGTAATTCACGTCTCTCTCTCTCTCTCTCTCTCTCTCTCTCTCTCTCTCTCTCTCTCTTTCCCTGTTCTCTCAGGAATTTCTGTCATTTATCTTCCTGTCATTTTAACGCCTCATTACATCCTTTTTCTGCTTCAGTATTAAATTTCTTTCCCTGCCTCATCAGTCATTTCTCACAGTAATATCCGTACATTTATCTTGCTCTTCTTTTACTTCCTCTTGCCTTCAGAAATCTGCCTGAATACTTCTCATTTTAAAATTCTTTCCTCTCTTTCCTTTCATACTTCCCAGTCAGTAACTGTCATCTTTATTTTGCTTTATATTTACTCTTATTGTCATCACTTTTTAGTTCAGTAAATCTCATCTACCCGTTTTCTTTACTCAAAACCCCATTTAATTCTGTTGATAATTTTAAGTCGCCCTTACACCGCGCTTGTGGAGCTTGTATGTCCCATTGTAAGTGGCGTCTGAGCGTGAGCGCGCGTGCGTGTGTGTGTGTGTGTGTGTGTGTGTGTGTGTGTGTGTGTGTGTGTGTGTGTGTGTGTGTGTGTTGACAAAGTAGCTCAAACAGTTTTGATCGCATCATAGCCCACCTTAGCGGAATGCTTTAAGGTCAGTCAAGGTGCTGACGTATTGAGTAAGAACAATAGGCCAAAAGTTAAGGTCACAGGGGTGGATCACATTAGACTGTTTTATCCGATATTGTCCAAACTTCGTGAAATGATTGAGGACAAAACAAAAATATAAGGAATCAGTTTTGAGAAGAACCAATAAAAGGCCAAGGTTACAGAAAAGTCAAAGGCCAAGATCAAAAGCCAAGGTGACATAGAAAGGTCAACGATGAATAAGTTTTGATACTACTGAAACTTAACTTGATGTAATGCAAAATGTTTGGGCAATAATGAAGAGATTCAGTACTGAGATAAAGCAATGGCCAGGGTCGCAGGGTAAGGTGAAAGTTCGACCGGTGTCTGTGTATGAACGAAGTAACCTAGTTTTCATCTAAACTGGCTCAGTCTTGGTGGATGGGTTGATGGTCACCCAAAGAGTTGACCCTTTTTGAAGAAGAATGAGTCAAGGATCAATGTCACATGGCAAGGTCAATCGAAATTTATTTTATCCAATGTAGACGAACTTTTGTTGAAGGTTGTACTCTAGACTAGACTTTGTTGCCGGCTTATGTTCAAAAAACGATAATGAGGTATTTTGAGCAGTCTAAAAAAATCAACGTAACAGGGAGGCAAGGTCAAGGCCACTGGGCAAAATGAGTTAAAACAGTTCTGATCTGATTTAAGCCAAATTTGGTGTTATAGTTAAGGGTTGGGCAAGTATCAAGTAATCTGATCTCTAAGCTAATCTCCCGAAGGTCAAGATCACAGGGCAAAAACAAATACTCGTCCCTTAAACCAGTGAGTGGATGTGGGCCTTGTCGACGTTAAGCATCTTTTCATGTTTTACTGTTGTTTGCCCTTTTCTCGCCATTTTTGTCTTGCTCCAAAAAAATCCCATGATCTCTGGTCGTGACTTTCTTTTATTTACCGTACATCAATACTTTATCTGTTATACCAGTACCTCTTTCAGACGCCAATCGTCAACTATAGTGAGTCACATCTTTTTCTCATTATTCTGCTTCGTATCAGAGTCTCTCTCTCTCTCTCTCTCTCTCTCTCTCTCTCTCTCTCTCTCTCTCTCTCTCTCTCTCTCTCTCGAACGTGTTATCACTTCGGGATCTTGTTTTCTCATGTTCAAGTATCAAATCTGCTGAAGAGAATGATATATGGAAAGTGATACAAGAGAGAGGGGGGGGAGGGGGGCTGATTAAGATCACACAGAAAGTAAAGGGAGAGACGTAACATAACGAGAAATGAGAAAAAGAAGGGGAGATCAGCAATATGGAGAGAGAGAGAGAGAGAGAGAGAGAGAGAGAGAGAGAGAGAGAGAGCATTTTAAAAGTCAATAAAAGTTATAACACTAGCACTCTCCTCATCTTGAAACAATCCCTTTGCTGTTGAGTTAACCGTGTGCTGAAGGGCTAGTCGTCTGCAGTAGTCCCGCAACTTGGAAAGAAGATTCAGCAGAAAGTGAGAACAAGTGGTATTCATTCGAGTCAGCCTCTGGGTAATCTGGCGGTGGTGGCCAAATGGCAGAGAAGCTGAATACTATCAATATGCTCTCGTTCTGTCCTATATGCTGCAGTTAACAGTATTTCTTTTTCTTTTTTTCTTTTTGTCTTAACCTTCTTGGCGAATGTTCTTTCTTCGGTTCTAATTTTCACAGTTTTGTCTTAGGTGCCGTCAAATTATTTAACTCAGAAGCCTTCATCACAGTGAAGAAATTAATGAAAGCTCTATGTAGCCAACCCGTTTCAATAATAATTCCAGCTGAATAAGATCGTCTTGAAATAGAAAGAATGGCAGTAAATGTAGGTTGGGGGGGGGGAGCCTGGGAACAGACCCATCAGCTGGAGGACTGTCAGCAGACAGGCAGGCCACTCTACGTAAGTTCCCTTCCAGCAAATTCCCCCGCGAAGGAACTCTGGCCATTAATATGTTAAAGTGTCTTCGTACTGAAGTAATCTAGGCCAACGGACTCGTTAATCAATGCCTTATATATCTTCTGGTTGCAAATTACCAACTTTACATTAAGTTTTTCCTAAAGAGATTCGATTTCACTACGCTAAAAGAAACTTATGGCATCAAAACGTAAAAGAATGCAACATCTGATGTGCCTGACGAAAATAAAGATCTTTCCTTATTCATACGCACTAGGAGCGATTGATTCATTCAGTATTCATTTATATATCTTATATTTTACCTCACAGAAACTCGCTGTTGCCAAAGGGTTATTATCTTTGTATCTGTCCTTATTTAGATACTATACTTTAGACACCAACTGTCTGTGTCTCAACATAAATACAATGTTGGGTGGAAAAATATTTTATCTAATCATTATTATATTCAAATAAAGGGTCTTCACAGGGAACTTTAGCTTGAGCAGGAAGAGGATAACGAACGTGGTTACAACCAGCAAGTTTCTTCATACATTCCGACATCAATGTTTCATCATCAGTGATCCTAAAAAAGGACAATATGATATAGAAAACAAATAAGGAATAATTTTCGTACATATCAAAGGTATCCAGGAAAGTAATGCAATACAGAGTGGTACTACAGACACTGTATTATTAATAGAGGGATTTTAGCTCTTGTATTGGTGTTGCATATAACAGTGCTGGGAAATTGTCTCATGTGGTTGGGGGTCCATAAGGGTCTATATCCGAGGGGAGGTTGGGGCTCTTTGCTCAAATAATGCCACTCAAGGGCGAGCAAGGATGGCCACCCTCGCCTTAGATGTCGGGCCTGAGTAGTCTAATCCCGGGTCCTTGCGCTCCTGATAAGGTAAAAATTGACTGGATGATAGATTGATAGAGAAAGTAAAAATGCCGCCACATAATAGAAGTCTAGCTTGGGGAATTCACGTTATGATGACTGGCTTTGATGCAGGAAGGGACACAACTGACTACAGAGAATACACAATACATACAAAGAAAAGATCAAGAAGACACTGTTGAAACCTGCTGTGCCCAAAGTAAAGGCGGATAAAGTTGTAAGAAAGTACAGGTTTTGAGCGAGAGCAATTGAATCTTGAAACCAATTACCAAATGAAATTATAATAAATTTAAAGAAATATATGATAGCATAGTATCGGAAGACGAGTTATTACACGTGTACAGGAACACTACCATGTAAAATTAGATTTGGAAAGAATTGCAGAAGAACACACACACACACACACACACACACACACACACACACACACACACACACACACACACACACACACACACACACACACACACCACCCTCTCTAATTACCAATTTTTTCGGCTGTCTATCTATCTATCTATTGCCAGACGCCTCAATCCCGTTTGGGGTGGCCACAAACAAATCGCCTCCAAGTCGCCCTGTCCCCCGCCATTTCACTACCCTTCTCCCAACTCACACCCCCTTCTCTCATATACCTCTCCACCCCATCCCTCCATCTCATCCTCGGCCTCCCCCTCCCTCTTCCCCCCTCCACCTCACTCACATACACTCTCATCGTCAGTCTTTCACCCTCCATCCTCTCCACATGGCCAAACCACCTCAGTGTGTTTCTCATAACGCTTCCTATCACATCCGCATCAACACCACAACGCTCCTTTATATCCTCATTCGTCAGCCTGTCTCTCCACGTGACTCCACAGGCTCCTCTTAAATAACTCATTTCCACTGCTCTCACTCTTGACTTGTGTCCTTCCAACAATGTCCAAGCTTCACTTCCGTCCGTTAGAGTTGGTATCACAATACTGTCATGTAGTAACTTTTTCACTTCCATGCTCACTTCCCTGTTTCTTATCACTGCTTTCAAAGAACCAGCAACCATTCTTCCCTGCCGTACCCTTTCAAGCACTTCACCCTCCAAACCTCCATCCTTACTCATCACACTACCCAAGTACTTAAACGTACCCAGATTTTCCAATTCCTCACCCTCCAACCTCGCTGTACATTCACTAACTTCACCTCTCTCAAAGACCATCACTTTACTCTTCCCTACATTCACCTTTAGATTCCGTTTCTTATACACTCTCTCGAACTCATCCACGAAGCCTTGCAGCTCCCCTTCGTCTTCACTCAACAACACAGTATCATCTGCAAACAACAGTACAGGGAGTTTCCAAACACTATCCTCTCTCACCAGGGCCACTCCAACATCCACTACCCTACCTTGTACCTCTTTTATTACCCCATCCATGTACAGATTGAACAACCATGGAGACATGACACATCCCTGTTTCAAACCAACTTTCAAAGAGAAAAATTCACTTAGTTCACCATCCACACGCACTGCAGCCTTCGCACCATCGTACATACTCTTCACAGCATTCAACAACTTCCCATCTACTCCATAATTCTTAACACTTTCCACAATCCTTGTCTATCCACCCTGTCATATGCTTTCTCCAAATCCATGAAAGCCGCATACAACTTCTTTCCCTTCTCTAGAAACTTTTCCACTAAAGATCTAAGAATGAATATCTGATCTACACAACCTCTTCCCTTCCTAAAGCCTCCCTGTTCTTCTCCAACTAATTTCTCTGTTCTTTCTCTAATTCTGTCTATAAGTATCCTACCATACACTTTTCCTATTATACTAAGAAGACCAATGCCCCTATGATTACCACACACTTCTTTTTCCCCTTTTCCTTTGTACAAGGGAATAATTATACCTGACTTCCAATCCTCTGGGACTCTACCTTCCTCCCAGGCCAATCTGCACATCTTCCACATCCATTCTACTACTATCTCTCCCCCATGCTTCAGCATTTCGCCACACACTCCATCAATTCCTGGGGCTTTCCCTGATTTAACTTTCTTCATTGCTTCCACAACTTCTATCCTACTGATTTCTTCCTGTCTTCTCACCTCCCTCCTTCTCCCAGCCCTTCCCCAGCCACTTATACTCGCATTACTTCCATCCTCTTCGTTCAACAATTCCTTAAAGTGTTCTCTCCATCTGTTCACTTTTTCTCCCTTCTCCACTAGTAATCTACCATTTTTATCTTTCACTCCCCTGCTAACTTCACTTCCACCCTGTCTTACTCTTTTCACTTCTCTCCAGAACATTTTCTTATAATCCCTCCACTTTACACTCAAATTCCTTCCAAATTCCTCATCCACTCTCTTCTGACTCTCTCTTACTAATCTTTTCACCTCTCTCTTTCTTTCCACATATAGCTCTCTCTTCCGCCTCTCAACTTCTTCCACGCCCCTATTTCTCATCCATTCATTGTATGTTTTCTTCTTTTGTGCCACAGCCTGTTTCACCTCTTCAGTCCACCACGCTGTTCCTTGCACCCCCCTCCGTCTTCTCTTCCTTCCACATACCACATCACATGCTGCACATATTTCTTCTGTAAATATCTTACACACACCTTCCACGTCTCCCATCTGCTCCAATTCATATTTGCCCAATCGTTCCTCCACTTCTCTCTTATACTCTGCCTTTTTCTCATCCTCTTGTAACATTTCCATTCTCCTTGTAACTACTCCTTCCTCTCGTCTTTCCCTTCTTCTATTCCTCCATCTTACTTGCATTCTAATTCTGGCCACCACCAAGTAGTGGTCAGAAAGTCCACTCCCCCAACCTCCATACACTCTTGCATCCTTTACACATCTTCGCATCCTTTCATCCACACACACATAATCAATCATTGCCTTCCTTTCATTCAGTTCACCACCCACCCTTCTCATCACTCGCCATGTGAATAGTTTCGGCTGAATAGTTTAAAATCGGGAGCAAAGCCGGGAGATCTCATTTCTATGCAAATGACACTTTGATTCCAAACTGATTACGGACAGATTTTTTCTCCTGCCACCCCGGTATTTGTTATTATATTATGGCTTCGTCAACAGGATTTCTGGTGAGAGAGAGAGAGGGGGGGGGGAGAAGTACCAAGGATACAGTTACCTATTACAAACCATTACTCTAATAACGAGAGAAATACATAGGAAAGTTGAAGGCCCTTCCCACCCATCACACACCCGCTCGGAACAGGAAATACAGCTCCCAAGGGGAATGATATCAAACAAGGAAATTTTACAGGAAAGGAGGAAACGATCAACCTAACACTGGATTAGGGCTAACAGAATATTGAACTCTGGAGTCTTGAACTGTTCTTTGCAGGAACTGTCAACTACATGTGCTCTTAGCATGTGACAGGTTTTGCAGGTCTTATTTGCGAAGCAACTGCCTTGTGTATCAGACTGAAACGCTTCAAGTTATGCTTCCAACTATGGTTCTTGTTGTTTTGGTATTGAAGCTAAATCTGTGCGGGTGGTCAATGTTTTCAAATTCACAAGGATTCTGAAAACCTCAATTTCCTCTCTGAACAAACACTTAGTTTCTTGTGAAATTTAGCACAAGGCCTGCAGCCTATTCAAGTATGAGATGTGCCTGATGGATGGGGGCAGATTAGTAGCCCGGACCAAGTAGCCCGTACCAGGACTCAGTCAAGTCACGCAATATCCTCCTTCAGGGTCGGCGACCAGGAATTGGATTTATTAACATATTTAGGTCTCAACACTGTGGTGGGGTCCAATTGTATTTGCTCAGTTTCTATCTTCTGTTTCTTTTTCTTTTCTCTCTTCCAAACACTAATTCAGTTTGTTGACATTCCTATATTTCTTCACTTGTTCACTTCAAATTAGCGCACATGTTCCTCTAGAAATATATACTCTCAAACTTTTTAAAAAAAATATTGGCCTTTAAAGTGTTTTAAAGATTGAAACTCAAAGCACATAAATTAAAAGTTGGGGGGATCCCATGTTCTTCCATGATCATTAATCGTCTTGGCAACATTCACATAAATATATCAGTGTACTATAGCTCTGTGGTGACTCCTGCATTCCCTTGGGAATGCTGCAGTCTTTGGCTGCGATCAATTGCACTTTGTAATTTAGATTTGTTTTCGCACAAAGAACTAGAGACTTGCGTAGATTTAACACTTTTATGTCGCTGATCCTTCTTCAGGAATCATATAACCTGTGTCATGGGGGAATTTCACACTCTCTAGTCTTTCGTGCAAATACTTATCACAGTTACCAAAGTTCAAAGTTCAAAATTCAAATAATTTATTTCCATAAAATATGGTTATTCTTACAAATCGGTATACAAAGTCACAGACAAAAATAGTCGTGTCATATTCGATACATGATAATATCAACTACAAATCAATTAAAATTAACTCCCTAAGTTTAGATTTAAAAACATGTAAGCTTCATGAATTAGTGATATCAGTAGGTAGATTATTACACAATTTGGGTCCTAGTATGATGATGGCTCTGGCACCAGAGTTTGTTCTGGCTCTAGGCACAAAAAGGTTATTTCGCTGTCTTGTTGTACTAGCTGTGTTCTCACTGACAGTGGACAACTTTAGATGCCACTCGATAAAAACCATTGACAGCCATATAAACGGTGGTACATGTGTAAAAAATATGCTTATCTTTAATCTTTAACCACTTTAATTCCTTTATGATGGGGAGTTTCATGGTCATACTTTCTTGCTCCCCCAATAGGTACTTTAGCTGCAAAATTTTGTAATTTCTGAACTTGGTTAAGTAAGGTATCATTTGTCGTACCCCATATACCTATACAGTAATTTATTATGCTAAGAACTAGAGATTGTACAACAATTTTTCGATTTGACTTTTCAAAGTTTTCACTTATTTGATTTATGAACATAAGTGTTCCCATGACTTTCTTACTTATTTCATTAATATGCACATTAAAAAGCATATATCTGTCGATATAGACACCTAGACACTGAGGTATTCATTAATTTGGAAGTGAATCCAGCATTAGGACTACAATGTATATTCCAGATGTGGCTGTACAAGACAAGTGTACAAAGAGAGGACTGGACTTCATTCTTATTTCTGTACTTAAGCTGACTTTCGCATATTAGCTAGTAGCCTTTGTGTTTTTTCACTAATTCAGTGTCATGTTTGGAGAATTTAAGGTCACTGCTAATTGGTACTGTACACATGGGCGTTCTTCAAGTCAGTACTGCTGACTGCAGTGCATAATTGTAGGGATCAAATCTATACTTGAACATTTTGCTAAGCTTCAAGAAGTTTTTGAGCGCCTTGAGATGGCAGGTCTGAAGATTGACCTCAGTAAGCGTGACTTCCTAAAAAAGAAAATTTAATTCCTAGGGCATGTAGTTGATGGTGATGGTATTCATTCCATTGAAGATAAGATCAAGGCGGTCATCAACTTCCCAGAACCTACCAGTACAGATGATGTAAAGAGTTTTCTGGGGCTGTGTGGTTACTACCAACAATTTATTAAAGGATTTCAATAGATCGCTGCTCCTCTGACTCAGTTACTAAAGAAAAATGCGCCATTCCTGTGGACTAAAGATCAGTCACAAACCTTCGAAGCACTAAAAATAGCCCTTGTAAATGTCCCAGTTTTGGCTTTCCCTGATTATACAAAACCCTTTCCTCTGTGGACGGATGTGTCAGGCGCGGGACTTGGTGTGGTTTTAATGCAACTGGATTAGGCATCAAGGAATCGTATAATAGCATATGCTAGTCACTCCCTCAACCCCGCTGAACGTAATTACAGTGTGACGGATTTCGAAGCCCTAGCGGTGGTCTGTTCCCTGAAACATTTCAGAGATACAGTAGCCTATATGGTTACCCAGTGCACATCCAGACAGACCATCTTCCTCCGTGTGATTTCTTCAAGGGATGGAACCTTACAGGTAGGCTAGATAGATGGTCAGACATCATCCAGGATTTTAATCCAACTTTTCAGTATGTTCCAGGGAAATCGAATGTAGTCGCAGACACACTGTCACGCCATGTAGCAGTGGCAGTCACATCATACCAGCCAAACAAAATCGATAACACCACATTAACATCCAAAGTTGTTCAAAATTGTCAGCGCAAGGACCCTGTATGGTCCTAGGTAATTTATTTCTTAGAATCGGGAGATAATTAGACCTTACCTACTCTGCCAGTGCCAATTGATGGGTTCACACTAAGAGATGGTATCGTATACAGGAAAACATTACTTACAGGAAAGGATTTACCCAATAGGGAAGTACACCAACTCGTTGTCCCTACTGACCTAACACCTGCGGTACTTCAAATCGTCCATGACACTCCTCGTGCATCTCATCCGAGTAAAGATCGATGTTTGAGACAATCACGTCTCGGATACTATTGGCCAACTATGCGTCAAGACATTAACGTAAACTATGACCCTTGTATTTCTTGTTACCACCACAAAGGATCAACCAGGTCACCTGCACCGCTCTTCCAATACCCAATTCCATCACGCCCATGGGAAACTATCTCTATTGACCTTCTTAAATATTCAATCTCTTACAGAATCTGGCGCTGAGTATTTATTTGTAGCAGTAGAACAGTTCTCACGCTACTGTGTCCTGGTGCTTCACTCAGATAAGACCGCGAAGAGTGTGGCGCGTTCCTTCATAGACCAGCCCATTCATTCCACCAACTACAGTTATTACAGATAATAGCACAGAGTTTAACAACAGTCACCTGGATGAAATTTGTAAACAGTACAAAGTCAGCAAGTGCAATGTTGTCCCTAACCATCCCGCATCAAATGGCCTCGTAGTGCCATAACCGAAAAGTTTTGGAGTGTCTAAGACATTTAAGATCACATAGTGCGTCCTGGGATGAATGAAGTCCCCAAGTTGCAGCCTCTATAAATAGTTACATCAATGCATTCAGTGGCGAATCTCCCTTCTTTGTCTTATATGGGTTCGATAAAGACCTCCCCTGTTCCATCTTGTCCTTAAGGCCTGATCCCATCTATAATATGGATGACTATATGAAGGTCAAATTGGTATATTTCCAGCAAATCCATCAATATGTAAAAGCAAATCTGGCTTCATCTCAGGAAAGCATGTTGCAATGCCATCATAAGTCCACCTCACCTGTCAGTATCAGTATTGGATATCTAGTATTTTCCTGTTCATTTATGCGCATCTCTAAATTGGATGACAATTTACAGGCCCCCACCGTGTGATAACTCAACAGGGTAACAAGTTTGAAATACAAGAATTGTCAACTACAGATACCAAGTGGGTGTATGCGAACGATCTTAAGCATGCACCGCGAGGCCTGGTATTGGAAGAGTCATTTGCACAACCTACTGGTACTTCTTCTTCTCCAACTATTCCTCAGTCTGAACCTTTTTCACCCACATCTCCCCCTTCTTTAACCAATGATTATCTATCAAGGTTGCGTTCTGCACATAAACCTCTTCATGACCTCTCCCATTAATTCGAACTTATTTTCTAGGTAAGATAATTGCGGTCTCCCTACAGGCAGTCCTGACCCTAATAGGGTCCGGGTTGGGTGAGGACGATGGTGGAGTACATTCCAGGGCCTTGGTCGGCTCAGGAGGCAAGGTAATGGTGATTGAGGATGTAGTCTCCATGTGCTACGATCTTGAGCCCATGGCTGACGTAGCCATCGCCCTGCCTCACTACGCACGCCAATTGGATGAAATCCAGACTCAGCTATCGATCATTGTATGGAAACACAACCCAGATCAGTTCTGGTACCCTCTTTATCTACCAGTTTCTTGGCAAATGGAGTATATCAAGGACAAGGTCTCTCAACTAAATGACACATTTTCCAGTCAGACACCTGTATGTCGGTCATGTGTGAAGCGAGATCTGTTTGACTTTGAAGGTGAAATTCTCAGTGGCTTATTTGGAGCTGCAACGGCTCGTGACCTCTCTGGTTTCAAATCCGACCTAGCTCACTTAGCCAATGGCCTTGAGTCTCAAAACATGGTAATAAAGGTACAACACACTATGTTGCAGATCACAGCCACCTAAATGAGGTTATTTACACTCTTAATAACTTCACAGGAATTCTGAAGCTGCAAATTTCTAAAATTAACATTGTTTCTGAGCTCCTCTATGTTAATCTCCATATGGATAACCTTCAACTATCCATTGACTCCCTTCTCTCGCAAGTCTCTACGTTAGTTCGTATTCTAGTCGATGTTGTCTATGGTCGTGTCAGTGCTGACGTAGTACCTGTCTTTGCTCTTCGCTCTGTATTAGAATGGGCTCACTCTACATCTGACTTGTCTCCAGTGCTTTCATTCTCCTATCTAGAATTCTACTATCCAGTACTTGAGGTCACCGTCCTCGCTAAGGACATCGTAGTTCATATTCCTCTTCATTCTTCTTCATTCTACCATCACCTTCAGCCACTTCCAAATTATTCCTGTTCCTTTCTGTTTCAATAACCCCCTATTGCAAGCACCTGTTCTCTCAGAATATTTCCTCCTATCCCATGATCATCTTTCTATTGTTTTCATCTCCTCCAGTGATCTCGCCAGATGTTCTTTCCTTACCCCTGCGGGTCGTATTTGTGCTGCTCACCTTCTGGCCATTTTCCCTAATAGCGTTGCACCCTGCGAGTCTGCCTTGGTTCGCAACCATTCTGTACACTCTGCCTGTTCCTTTGTTCCGGCTCCTAAAATTCCAGTGCATCATGCCCATGTGAACCACATCCAGTACTTCATCTCTGTCCCCATCTCTGTTAGTATCATGTGTCCTGGAACTTCTGTTCGTTCAGTGCCTGCTAGTGGTCTCTATAAAGCACCTGACTATTGTACAGTTAAATCTGAGTCTGTCATCACCTATGCCACTCGTTACCACCAGGCAGTACGCCATCACATGTATGACATCTTTCAACCCATCAAGATGACTTCCTCCCTACCATCCATCCATCATTCAATCCTACAATGCCCCATGAGGAGCTTAGGAGCCCGGGGCTAGGCAGTTGGTCCTGACATTTAAGATGAGTGACCAGCCTCATTCATCCCTGAGTGGCATTACATGAGCAATCAACCCCAACCATCCCTTGAATATAAACCTTCACCGGCTGAATTCGATTGGACCACAATAATTACCCACTAAACCACCAGGTGCCAAAATTTGGTTATATGGTTACTACCCAGAGTAGTAAATGGTTTCCTGGTGAACAGGAAACCATTTGGCTTGTCATTCAGTGTAGAGTCACCCACAGGCATAAGGAAAGGAAAGAATGAAGGAAGGAAAGACAGAAGAGGGAGTATAAAGTTACCCCGTAGGCAGAAGGATAAGGAAAGAATGAAGGAAAGGAAGACAGAAGAGGATGGAAGGAAAGAAGGATGGAGGAGAGGAAAGGGCAGACACCCGACAGCAGCAATACATCGAGTGAGTGGATGGTGAGCGCCCCCACCTACCATATTTCCTCCCTACCTTTCGATAATCTTTCCATCACCTCTGCCAACTTGCGTATGTTAACATTTCTCAGTAAGAGCGATTTCATTATGGATCAGTTTTCCTTGGCCTTCAGCTGTTCATGGGTACATCCGATATTTGGGTTTCCCCCAGTGGCTAGCTCTTTCATGGGTTTCTTTCTCACAGTCTGTGCGGAGCATTGTTGTGTCAGGAAGATGGTACGCAGACTGCACGGAATCAGAATCACAACAGGAAAAGTTCGGCCTCCACAGGAGGTTGAAGCTGGCCGTACTTATTGACCTCACATATAATGACTAACAGTGCAAAATGAATCAGATTACATCTGTGGACAGAAAATTGGCAACAACAACAACAACAACAACAAAAACAATTAAAACGTGAAAAAGTACACTGACTACATTGAAATAGTTAATGAGATACAGTGAGAAAACAAAAATAGTAAAGAACAAGAGCACAGACATTTATCACACTAGTAGCACAGAAAAGCAAATACAAAATAATTTGAACAGTACTAAAAGTGTAACAATCACGAGGAACAATACGCGACTGTGAAATTATTGAAACAAACAAATAAATGACAAGAGAGAGACAAGAGAAAGACATAAGGAAAAGAAAAGGACATCTCTATATATAATGGACTTCATCCAGACAATACTTGTGTGGTCCACCATTGAAATATCACTATACCATGTATTCTTTTATTATTATACCTGTGTACACTGGAATTCACTATTGTGTGATAAGTGTTGAACTATATAATTTCTAAAAATACTGTTATATATATATATATATATATATATATATATATATATATATATATATATATATATATATATATATATATATATATATCCACTGTATACTTATTATCATTCAATTTACATATTACAGTACAAGATTTCTTATTTAATTCACATGGCTACGTATTGTATATACTGTATTTCTTTTACTTCCTACAACTTCTGTTGGATAATTCTACTGTACCTTATAATCATTATCACGCCAAGTACTTATATACCTAGTAAAACTGACCCCCACCCCAATAGTTATATAAATAAACCCACTGTATTATAATGTCTCATTGTGTCAGGCGACACCACTTTAATTAAACGGGAGAGTATTGTAACCATACTATGTTACTGTGACTACTACATTATTGTAACCTTACTATATAACCCTAACCATACTATATAACCATACATTCATAATGTCTTAAACCACTGTTTTCATAAATTGCAAACGCAAGCAGCCGGCTCTGCTCTCTCTCTGCCCTCGGGCAGTGGAGGGGCGAACACCGAGCAGGTTGGACCTGTGGAGTTCTTCTCTAAATAAACCTCCGTTATACACCAATCAAGATCTCTGGATTACTCCTAACTGGGGATACGAGAACGGGTGGTACACTGGTTTTCGGCTGTTGCTAGGCAACGAGTAGTTGCCTAACAACCAAAACCTTGCAGACACAACTAGATCATAGGCTAGTCGTTGTATCCAGGTTCGGTCATAATCTGTTAATTCTGAAGGGTATAAGTGCCTGCCACAATTAAACATAAAGGAATGAAAAATGCGACTAACAATTTGGGCAACATGAAGCTGGCCATAAGTTTTTATCTAGTTTCGAGCAAACTCTGTGGAAAGGCTTATGATTCGGCAAGAATAATAAGATTCGAATTTGAGAACAACTAGTCGAAGTTCAAGGACACTACAAAAGGTCAACTCAGCTTATATCTGATGTGAATCTAGCTTGGTGGAAGGGTTAAGGGTCATACCAAAATGAGGGGTGTAACTTTAGAGAAAAATCAATGAAAAATCGAAGTCACAAGGCTAGGTCACAGTGCAACCTATGTGTCTGAAAGAATTCAGTAAATGATATTTAATCTGATTTGGATCAGACTAATGAAAGTCACCCAAGAAGTTGGCCTATTGTTTCTTACAACAATAAATCAAAGGTGAAGGTCACAAGGCAAAAAATTATTTATCTGATGTTGGCATAACTTTGTGGAAGGGTTCATGTTAAAATAAGGATAATGATATTTGATTTTGAGAATGATAATTAAAAGGCCAAGGACACAGGAATATGTTGAAAGTCGAGGTCAGTGGTCCAAGTCAACTCATACAGTTTTGACCTGATTTAAATCAAAGTTCATGGAACCATTAAGGGTTAGGCAAGAATGAAGTAGTTTGATGTTGAGAATAATCTGGCGAAGGGAAAGGTCAGAGGACAAAGTCAAATATTCGCCCCTTAGATCAGTTAGTGGACGCTGTTGATGCATTCTTTGAGTGTACCCTATACGTCGATCATGAAAACGACCTCTGAAAGTCAAATCCCCAGTCTACCATTATCTATACTATAAAAGCAGCTGTGCCTCTTTCTAAGTGTTTTTGTGTGTATTAAAACTACCCAGGCTGCTGCGTAGCTGGATGAGATGGGTGGAGAGGCAGGATGGGTGTAGTGAGTGGGTGGGGTTGACAGAGTGAGAGGGGTTGGTGAAGTGGGTGGCTGGGGTGGGCAGGATGAGAAGGGTGATTGTGATGGAAGGGGTGGTCAGGGATGTTAGCACGCAGGATGAGTGGAATGTGTGAGGTGAGTGGATAAGATGAGGGGAATGGGTGAGTGGGTAAGATGGGTGATATGAGTGGATGGGATAGATGGAAGGTCGGCAGGCAAGATGGTTGGAGTGGGTGATGGATGGTTGGGGTAGATGGGTGGGGGGGGGTAGATAGATGGGAGTGGGGAGGATGGGTGGGAACGGTGCATAGGTGGGTGGGCAGGTAGTAGTGGAATAGGTCTATAGGGCTCAGGTCTATGGTATAAAAAAAAAGCCCATGGCAGGAATAGTTACATTTGGGGAAAAAAGATCCATGGATAATTGGCCCCTGGAAAATGGACATAAGTAGATGCATATGATGAACAGATAAAACTAGGTTCATGGGGAAAATAGGTTCCTGGGAGAAAATAGGATAATGTTCTAATTCAGTCCTTCATGATGGGGAGAAAATATTTTCATGAGGGAAATGAGCTCCATGGCGAAAATAGATCCGTGTGAAAAGTAGGTCCATGGGGAAAAAAGGTCCACATTATTATGTCTGTGAGCAAAATTGAGTCCACTGGAAAAATGTGACCCTTGGATAAATTAGTTTCATTGGTTTAATAGGTCCACCAGGAAAAGAAATCCAATGAGAAAAAATTGATCCATAAGAGAAACATTTGAAAATTCAGGAACAGGTCTCAGAGGGAAATTGTGTGGGTGGGAGGTTGACATGTAGGGGACGTAGCTGGAGACGGGTTGATGAGCTAATTACAGTCTAGTTTGCATTGCGAGAGTGAGTGTTATGCTTTGACTGGTGTGTGTGTGTGTGTGTGTGTGTGTGTGTGTGTGTGTGTGTGTGTGTGTGTGTGTGTGTGTGTGTGTGTGTGTGTGTGTGTGTGTGTGTGTGTATTAAGATTAATAACTCAGTTTTTTTTAATTTTTTAAACCAACCTTGACGGGTGGTTGAGATTCAGGCCGTGAGTAAACCTATTGTTTTTTAACTATAAGTCAAAGGCCAAGGTATGAAAGCTAGGTCAAAGTATGACCTGATAAAGTAAAATTGAGCAGTTTTTATTCACTTCAGATCAAACTTGGGAGAAGGGATGACAAGTATGAACAAAGGGATTTAATTTAGAAAACAGTATATCAAAGCTCAAGGACACTGGGCATCGTCAAATTCCAGGTGCGTGTCTGTGTGTGAGAAACATTACTTGTACAGCTGTGCTCTAAATACTGTACTACCGAACTTGCCGGATTATCCAAGGGGTTGACCTTGTTTTTGTTTCAGCTTTTTTTAACGAGAGTTCAAAGGTCAAGGTCACGTGGGAAAATTAACTTAAAGAGTGTCCATCTGATTTCCACGAAAATTAACCCAAATGTTTTAAGTGTGGCAAGGACTGAGGGTTTCGATTTTGAAAACAGTCAAATGTCCAGGTTACAAGAAATGGTCAAAGGCCAAGGTCACGGAGCAAGATCAACTCATACAGTGTTGATCGGATGTCAGCCATACCTGATGGAAGAACTAAGGGTCAAGCAAGAACAAAGAAATCAAATGTGAGAACAATCAGTCAAAGGTAAAGGTCAAAGGGCAAGATGAATCTTCGACAGTACATCTGCGTGTGAACAGTTTTGATCTTATTTCAGTCAAAACAGTGGATAGGTAGAGGATCACCCAAGATGGTGATCTATTTTTTTTTTTTTTTCATAGAATAATAGGTCGTCAAGGTCATGAGAAAATTCGATTTACATTTTTTTTTTTTAATTTCAGAGTTTGGCCCAAACTTTATGGGAGGGTTCAGGTAAGACAAGGATAAAGAAATGAGAACAATCGTTATCAGGTCACCGTCAAAGTGAGAGATCAAAGATCAAGTTCACTGGGCAAAGTTCACTCAAATTTTTTATCTTCTTTGAATCAGACCTGATAGAAAGATCATGGGTTGAACAAGAATGAAATAATTCCAATTACAGTGCAGCCTTTGAAAGGTCGCGGGCACAGGAAAGAGTCCCATATTCAACCCTTAGACCAGTTTTGGGGCGCGGGTGTGGCCTTGTTTACACATATGATAGATAATCAGAAATACTCGTATCTGGCAGTTCTACCTCGTCCCTTTTTGCTTTATATAAGAAATACTGTCGAAATATTTTCTAAGTATCCTCACAAGTATATAAAAATACTGGGGGAGGTGGTGGCTCAGTCCGTGGAGAGGTGGCCTGCAGTCCTACCGGACCCCGGTTCAAATCCCCGCTGGGGCAGGGAACAGTTTAAGGATTTGAATTTCATAAAAAGCAGACTTTATCGTTCTACCACAAGGCCCGCCGACATGTAGTAAAAATACCCCCGCTAATACCAATACACCATTCTTGTATGAGACAGCCCTAGCATGTATTCAGTACGGACGGTGGGTGTTAACGCCGAAGTGGTGACATGTAGTGGTGTATGGAATGTAGGAGGACTACTGGACCTTGGGAACAGGTTGCGAAGGCTATGCCCAGAGTCGAACACATTAAAAAAAAAAAAACTACTATAAATTAAGGGTTTGCTTACAAGTTACTTGCATTCAGGTGTAATAAATGGTATGCAATATTCTTTCTCTTTTTAACCTCTTTATTCCAGCTGTGTGTTTTTTTTATTGTTTCCCCAAAATTATTTTGTTCCACTTCAAATACTGTTACAAGGGTTAATGAAATCTATACTAATGTCCTCCAGTTTGAAAGATATCTCCCAAGCTGCATACAGTTAGGGTGAAAAAGAGACCCTTGGAATCATTGGATTAAAAGTTGCCTGCGATTCTCCCTTGAAAGAGCTGTGTGTTTTCCTCAGCAAAGGAATCCTGATTGTGAGTCTGAACCGAGGTTGGAAGTTTAGTATACTCTCTCCAGCTGCGAGTGTGCTGGTGCGGTAAACTAACTACGGGGTTCCTTTGTTTTCCGCTCTCTCTCTCTCTCTCTCTCTCTCTCTCTCTCTCTCTCTCTGAAAGTTTTTCTTCTTACTTCTGCCAATTTTCCATGCTTTTTCATTTACGCTCATGATTACTTTTTCTTTTTTCTTTCCTTCCTCTTCCTTCTTCTATCCCCAATCCTTTTCCTCCAATAATCCTCCCTCGGTTTTTGCCTCTCCTCCTTTCTGCTCTTCATTAGCCATTTTCCGTTTTTTTTTTCCGCTTTGTTCTTTGTCTAGTCTTGTTATTCCTATAGTGTGTTGAAGTCCTCTGATATTTACTTAAGAGCTTTTCTCCGTACCCTACACTCTTCCTCATTGCTAAGTATAAATTCAATAATCTATTTACAGACACTTCTCACTTTAAGTCTGAGATATATTCCAAAAGTATTTCTTACGCCTGGTACTATAAATTACGAAACCTGAATGAACAGCTTTAAGTGCAATAGTAGTAATGGAACTTTAACATGGAACTTTTCTCTAATTTCTTGCCAACTTAATAGGGAAAAAGTTAGAGAGAGAGAGAGAGAGAGAATCAAAATGAGCAAACATTTTCTCCTCCTTTCTTGCAGTTTTTATCTCGGTGGGATCCCCTGGCGATGCGTTGTAATCAAATGAATTATAGTCTGCATTTTCTTCTTTCCTCTTTCTCTGTTCTTTATTCAGTTTCCTTTCTCTACTCCACTTTCGACTTTTTTACCATTTCTGTTGTTTGCTTCCCCACACCCAATCTTCCATCTCGGCTTTCTATCCCTTCTTTTGTCCCCTTCACCTACTTCTTCTACCGCCTCCTTTTCTACTTATTACGTCTCCTTTTTCCTACACCTTCTTGCTCTGCCTCTTCTTTCCTTTCTACCTCTTTTTTCTCCTTTTTTTTCTGCCCACTTTACTTTCTGCGCCTCTCTCTTCTCTACCCCCTTCTTTCCTCGGTCTGTACCCCTCTCTGCTCTACCCCCTTCTTTCTTCGGTCTGTACCCCTCTCTTCTCTACCCCCTTCTTTCCTTGGTCTGTACCCCTCTCTTCTCTACCTCCTTCTTTCTTCGGTCTGTACCTCTCTCTTCTCTACCCCCTTCTTTTTCTCTTTTCCGTATCCATTCTTTTATTAACTGTTCACCTGAGGCGTCATTAAGTCTTGGAAGAAGAAAATCCTGGACTTACCTGATATGTAAAGGTTTTAAGATTTTCCTTTGATTGGTTTTCTATATATCATTGCTCTTGGCAAAATAGGTGTGACCAAAAAAAAAAAAGTAAGGAAGAACCATGCAACTCATTTAGTACAGTAACAGAATTCCTTTTATGCATATACCAAATGATAATTATTAAACTCAGGAAACACCTCTCTGATTGAAAAGGTTATTGAAAGTTGAACGAGAGTTCTTCAGTAAAAAAAAAAGAAAAAAAAAAATAGGTTTCCAAGCTGAATAAGAACTTCCGCAAGTCGGCAGAATAATTCAAAATATGGTGTCATTTTAGTGAAATGTAAAAAAAATAAAAAATAAATAAAATTCATTTACACCTAATGGTAGATATACAGACGAACTGACAGTCCAGCTCTCTCTTTCTCTCTCTCTCTCTCTCTCTCTCTCTCTCTCTCTCTCTCTCTCTCTCGTAAACATCACATATTTGTGTTAGACGTGTTTTCTTTATTAATACATTTATCAGCAGCTATCCTTTTTTTTTTTTTTTTTTGACAATTAGGTTTCTATTTTAAGTGAGTCCGACGGTTTCGTGATACCCTCCTCGTAGTTGTCAATATTCTCTTCATTGTTATAATACAAATTATGTTCATATTAATATAATTAACATCCAGGAAACTGTTACAGTTTTATATGCACGAGAATTCCCTCAGAAAGAGATACAAGTATCCTTTACCATTCAGAATACGGTTCTTCGTACTGTATATTATCCGTGAGTGTCTGCTGAATAGGCAATGAAATGTAACGGACCTTAACGAAGACACGTAGACAGACTGGTGGATTCACTGAATGACTGACAAATGAAAAGCTGAACTGACTAACTGGTATATGAAACTGCCACAGACAGAGCGCTTGCTGGATGTATCTGATTGTGTCTGACATTAGACATTGCCACCCTCAATTCGTCTATAAAATTTCATAAAGATCTGATGAGAATTGGCGGAGATATGAATTATTGAAAATCTGCCGCATGTAAAACATAGGGCTTCAACCCCCCATCCAGCCCAGGGCCTTTGACCGATACTAATGAAAAACAATAGGCTTTCAGGGTTTATCGACATCTGCCTTCTGAATTATTTTTTTCAGAATGACTGGGGCAAAACTGTGACCTGCAGACAGACAGACAGATGGACAAACATATGGAACTTACCAACATGCTTGCCGAATCTTTCGATTCCGTCCAGCAACAAATATACGGAAATTGCCAACATGCTTGCCGAATCCTCGATTCCGTCAAGCAACAAATAAACGGAACTTGCCAACATGCTTGCTGGATCTTTTGATTCTGGCAAGCAACACACATACGGAACTTACCAACATGCTTGCTGGATCTTTTGATTCTGGCAAGCAACAAACATACGGAACTTACCAACATGCTTGCTGGATCTTTTGATTCTGGCAAGCAACAAACATACGGAACTTACCAACATGCTTGCTGGATCGAAGAGTCCGGCAAGCAATAATTAATATGACAGAGAAGCAAACCGTTACATATACATATAAATGAATCAGTCTGATTGTGGCCAGTGTTAGTTTCTGGCCGCGGTAGTTAACTAAATAGATAGACAGATAGACTTGTATAGAGCTGGCAATATGTCATCAGACTGACAGGGTTTATGGACGCTATTGAGTATCAGTTAGAAAAGTTTTGTCCATTTGGTATTTAATCCCACACTTCCCCGTTCCCACACAACATCTCCTTCATAATCCTTCGATGAAACCACTGCAGTGCATTGATTTATGTCTGCCCTTGCGGAGCGAGAGTGCGTTATGTTCTGAGCTGTGTGTGTGTGGGGGGGGGGTGAGAGAGAGAGAGAGAGAGAGAGAGAGAGAGAGAGAGAGAGGAAAAAAAAATAAATAACCAAAGGTTTTAATCAGATTTTGGTCATACTTGGTGGAAGGGTTGAAGGTGTGCCAGAAAGTAGATTTTTTTTTTTTTTTTCAGTCAGTCAAAGGTCAAGGTCGATGCCACAAGGTGAGGTCAATTGAAACAGTTTTTATTTGTTGTAGACAACACTTGGCAGAAGTGCTTAAGTTAAAACAAGAATAAGGATATTTTATTTTTGAGAACCATCAGTCGAAGGTGAAGGTGACAAGGAGGAAAATGTCAAAGGTCAAGATCACTGGGCAGAGTCAGCTCAGACAGTTTTCATCTGATTTGAATCCAAGTTGTAAGGGCGAGAATGAAGTACATAGGTGTTGAGAGTTATCACATGAAGGTCAGAGTTCCAAGGCAGATTCAAATATTCGTCCGGTAGGCCAGATGACAGGCTTGGGTGTTGCATTCTCTGAGTGCTCCATGTTAGGCATTTGGGGGTCTTAGTTAAAAAATTATTAACACTTAAATATACGAGTATGTTAAAACATCCGATGCTACTTATTTTTACATTATAATTTTGAAAATATAATGAAAGGCTGCCCAAAATACATCTAATCAGGTGGCAATTCTGATTTTGTAAAAAACAATATATGTGTCGCTATTTCAAACAAAGTTGGGAAAATCTTGGTGTATTTTGAAGTCCCAAGCTAAATATTCTCCACAATATCCAGTCAGATTATCGTTGTACAGAATCCACATTCATCCGTACCTATAATATGTAGAGTGCAATATATTACTATATTTGGTTCTATCTGACACTGATGAGTAAACCACAGCGATAATGTGAAGGGGTATATACACTTCATAAGAGAGAAACAAGAGAAGCAAATGAGGAAGACACCACTTGAACTTTAAAGCCAATTTCGTGCAACCAAACAGTTACGTGACAAACACATCCCATCCACGGAGGCCCAACGGCGGACAAAATGTATAGAACTAGTTACGGCTACATATCAGTGAGCTACATGAGCAACTAGGCTTACATTCAGCAGGTGTTCTGTTCTGGAGTTACACTGACACACCAGCACAGACAAGCAACGTATATAATAAAAGTCACTTCTCAATGATGGGGCAAGTGTCGTGGCGAAGTGCCCTATGTTTTGTCAGGAAAACAAAAATAATAACCAGAAGACTGTAAACCACCTCCGATGTAGCGTTAATAGAAACATTTTAATATTTTTAAAACGTAAAGCACTCCTGTATGAGAAAATAAAAAAAAATGTTTAGTTTATTTAATTTACTGTCATCACAAATACAGTACATTGTTAGATCTTTTGCTTTTTTTTTTTTTTTTTTTTTTTTTAGAATTTGGTCCACTTTCAAAATTGATCTCGTCATTATTGGCATATCTTTAATCATCATCACTTATCATAAATTCTTCGCCTTTAATTGCCACGCGGTTCATATTTCTTTAACCCTGTACTTACATTTTACTCTCGGAAATGAAGTTAGGACCTTACACGGCTGAACCAGGATGTGAGTTTCCCGTTTGCCGTCCGTTCATTCGCGGTTTACAGGCCGTAGTTATGAGCTGTTTTTTACAGCTAGGGTGTCAAATGAATCCTCTCCACGTGACGGTGTGTCCACGTCAGAAGGGTCAGGATGCTCAGGTCAACTCCAAAGCCACAGAGACAAAGAGCGGTTTCATTTACGAAAGTACAGGCATGAAACTGACATCACTGCAATGAGAGTTAAAGATATACTGTTTTGTACACTCATAACAATCTTCAAACTGCTCACGGGAAATTGTCAAAATAACATAAAAAATTAAAATAAAATAAATATGCGCTTGTCACTCCCTCATTAGATAGTGTGCAAAGGCGATGGGTAGTTTGTGGGTGTGGGTGAGGGAGTGGGTGTAGGTGAGAGTGTAGATGTGAATGTGGGTGTGGAAATGAGTATGGGTGTTGGTGCAGGTGATGGTGAGGATGTGGATGTCGATACGTATGCGGGTGTAAGTGAAAGTGTGGCTGTAAGTGTGGGTATGTGTGAGGCTGAGGGTGTTTGTGGAAGTGTAAATGAGGATTTCATTGTAGATGTGGATGTGGATGCAGAAAAGCATGTGGATATGGTTGTAAATGTGGGCGTGGGGGAGTGTACAGATGTGGATGTGAATGTGAGTTAAATGTGGGTATGGCTGTGGCTATAGATGTGGGGTGGGTGTGGATGTGACTGTGGATGTGTGTGTGACCGTGTGTGTATTGGTAAGAATGTGTATGTGGGTGAAGCTGAGGGTGTTGGTGTGACTGTGAACGAGGCTTATGGATATGGAAGTGATGTAAATGTAAGTGTGGCTGTAGGCGTGGGTGTGCGAATGGGTAAGAGTGTTGTTGTGTAGGTGTGTGTGTGTGTGTGTGGATGTGGACGTGGATGTCGGTGCATGTGTTGTGGCTGTGAGTCTGAGAAGAGGTATGATTGTTAGTGTGTATGTGGGTGAGAGTGTGGGTGTTGGTGAGAGTGTGGTGGCAGAGGATATAGTGTGCATACAGGTGGGGATGTGGGGGTGTTCTAGGAGTAGGTTTGGGTGTGAGTGTGCGTGTAGGTGAGGCTGATGGTTAAGGTTAAATTGCACAATATACCACCCGATAAAATGATTACACAGTCTAACATTGTTTGGAAAAGATGAGATCAGATCATAATGAAAGAAAGGCGTTCGGGAGCCAAATGCTGATCACCTGCCAGAATATGCTGTTGGCCAAGTCCAAGACTTTGGCCTTGTCTTGATACCCTGAAGGTTTCATGTTATAGCTCAAGCCGTTCGTGAGGTATAATGGTGCTAAAGGCAGGCGATAAAAATTTGTTGACCCTTGGCAGCCATTTTGGTGACCTTGACCCCGAATGCCCATATTTGAATTCGTCCAGGGTTTTGGCCATATCTTGATAATCTGAAGGTTTCATGTTGATAGCTCAAGCCGTTCATGAGATAAAAAGAAAACAGATACACACACACACACACACACACACACACACACACACACACACACACACACACACACACATAGAAGCAGGCAAAAACATTACCGCTCCGCCTTCTAAAGGAGGGCGATAACAAAGATTCCTTTGTACACGACGCGGATCATATGAAACTTCCACTTTGAATCCTAGCGTGGCCACACCCAGTTAGTATCTTTTGGTACTCACCTTATGCATCTGTTACGCATTTCATTTGACTCCACCTTTGCTGTTCACTGGTATATTTTTTCCCTGGAGTTTTACTGCCCTGGGATTGATGACTTCCATAACTTCAAGACTTACTTTCATCGATCAGCATTCAGTTCACTTAATATCTAGCTGCCAGTTTCCCATTCTTTACTTAATTTACAGCTTAGTTATCAGGTGACTGGAACGCTCTTTTCAAGAGACAATTAGTATATGTACGAGACACCATTTGAACATGAGCCATCCCAACATATTACGAACTATATGTTAGGCATTATCGCGCTTACTGATAGTCCTGTGTTATCGGCAATGTTTAGAAAAAGATGCCATAGTCCTGAATAGTTAATCTACATGTACTTGGGGACTGTGGCTGGAATAAGGACGCAGGCCTCAGGTTAACTCCTTCAGTCCGGTGACGTATTTTATTTTTTTAATCCTCCTACCTTAGAACTATTGCTCTTGGCTTTACGGTGAAAGCTGGTAGCAGAAAGGTACATGGAAGCAATATTTAACCCCTCCTGGTCAAAAAGTCTCTCCAAAGCTGAATAAAGCCGTCTGAATGGAACAAGGATGATAACTATATAAAGCAGGTTCTCGTAATAAAGTGGCTAACGTGTGGAATAAAATCAATGAACGAAAAGAAACCTGCGCGTATTTATGGTTATGCAAGAGATTAAGGAAATGATCGAAGAGAAGTGAGTAAAACTTGAACGGCGAATAGGTGGAAATGAGGAAGGAGAAAGTGAAGAAGGAAGCAAAACTGATAAGGAACAATCAAGTAAATAAAATAAAGACAGGAATGAGTACATGTGCGTCAAAATAAGGAAGGGTAAGTGTTAGCAAAAGTAAATTAGTGACGAAGGGTGAGAGTGACTAAGCCAGAGCCAGAAAGGATGGAAATGAGTAACGTAAGTCAAAATATGGAAAGGTAAGATGAGTTCAAGTGAAATCCAGAGAAAGAAGAAATAAGTGTAAATATTAAGGCAGATAAAGAAGAGGTGAGCGGGAACTTATATATAATTCAGAGTAAGGAAGGGCGAGAGTGAGTTCAAATGTAAGTGAGGATAAGGAAGGATGAGCGTGAGTTATGGAGCTGTCAGGGGACGGGGCTCGTTCAGGAAGGGAAGAAGGAAGGGCTCGTAAGTTAGCCTCGAAGTTAGTAGGTCAGGGGGACAGGGAACAGGCCAAGCGAGTAGGGAAGCATCCAGAGTTTAAATCCATGGAACATTTTGGGATTTGTTGCATGTCATGGTGGCAAAAGTGAATGTCTTTAGGCTCCCAGTTTTTCTACAGGAAGAAAAAAATGAGGTAAAGGAGTCTGTCCACATAGTTCCTTAAAATAATCTCTTCACTCCAATATGTTCAAATATTTTCTTGCTACCTTAAGACGATTTTATCTACCTGGTAGCTTACGAGAGATGCCATTGAGTGAAAAGGATGTTGAAGGATATATTTAACTCTTCCAGTTCCAATAGTTTCTCCTAAACGTGAACACAATTGTCTGTAGGTGGAGTGAGTAAAATACGTCCCCTAACTATTAAAAAAAAAATAAATAAAAAAAAAATAAAAAAAAAAAAATTGAGCACCAATGGAAAATTTTATACTTGATGGGGATACAAAAACTGCAGTAAATACATCTTACTACCTAATTTCAATTTTGGTGGCTTCTAAGAGTAACTTTCTAGAACTGCCTTGTTAGCTTCATGGCTAACTTAATTCCGCATCCTACAAGCAGTCCAGTTTTCTCGAAAAAAAAAAAAAAAGGTAAAGACTTGAAATGGTGAACGAATTGGGAAAACATACAAAAAGCTATAAAGAGGGATTGCAAGGTTGAACGAAAGAATTATCGTGACTGAAAGGAGATAAAATATAGACTTAGAAAAGAATTAAGTACAGCTGGTAAGGCAAGGAAAGGTGGTGATGGAAGGGGAAAGGAGAGCGTGATTTAGAAAAGGGGACAAAAGATATATGGTATATGACTGCATGTTATTTAGAGCAGTGGAGATGCACAGATCACACACATCGTATTGTCGAAGCAGGTTAGTTAGATGTTGATCCTAGCTTTATCTGTACACAGCTAAAGTAAGAGGAGCTTTCCTCACCCATTAGTTCTTCTGAGCAATATATCTACAGGAAAACGATATGAACAATGCTTTTTGCTGGATAGTATTGCCCTGAACATTTTATGGGTGTAGACACATGTTCGCTGATATATCGAAGCATGCAGTTAGTTTACCTATTACCTTCAGAATTTATATAGACAGATAGTTAGGTAGATAGATACAGATACAGATACTCATATATATAAAGATTTTCATTTTCATTCATTTTTAAATCTTATTTTAACTTCTCTGTTTATAAAAAAATATAATAATAATTTGGTTTTACGCCAGGTATCCCCGAAGGGCTAAGGCGTTGCCCCTGGGTAGAGGACTTTTGGACTGGAACGTGTAGCATTTTATGACCGGATGCCCTTCCTGACGTCTACCAATGACCCTTGGGTGGATTCGATCTCTCTGTTTATATATTTATTTATTTATTTTTTCCAGTTGGTGTAATTTTTCTTATCAACACCCATACTCACGGTTTCACGAATACATTTCCAGACGAATTAGTCCGAAAGTATTTCTGCCAGTAACTAGAAATGGTATTTTGATAATTCTGTACAAGCCCTGAGCTCAAAGCGAACGAACACGATGACCAGGATTAGCGACACCAACTGGCAACAGCAAGATGGACGGAGTGAAGGAGTGTACAGGGTTCTTTGCGTGGATTGTAAAGAGGTATAATAGGTGACACATTTCGAGGTATAAACAAAATGATCAGCATGAGTATGACATGAAAAGATTCAGACTACGCACTGCTATAGTGAAGCAGATGGGAAACTAGTAATCGAATCAGTTGGAAGGAGTCGAAGTTCGTAAGTTATGAAAACAATGTCAGTTGGTGCAGGTGTTTACAGGCTGCTTTCATTGTATCCAGGGATAATTTTAACCAAGACAATGGCTTATGTCAGCCAAACCAATGGCCAACTTTCTAGCTACCAGAGCACCTGTTTAGCTCATAGTCAGATGTAAATATTGCCATACGTCAGGCCTGATCTAAGTCGGCCATTGTATTCACTATTTGTTATTCCTTAGGATTCCTCGTAGGCGAAACTTGAGTCCTGTCTCTGCCTGTCTTGTTTCTCCTATCTGTAACAAAGTATGATGAGTAGAAAGGACCCTGTTTTGAGAACCAAGAGCGACTGAAAGCCAAAAAGACCCTTAGACATCACGAGGCCAAAGATTCCACTCAAAATTTCTCCACGTAAATCAAAGGCAATGTTTAACACGTGACCATCCTACAGGAGAACCACTTGCAAGCGTACTATTTAAATGAACTAACTATGTTTCTACATAAGTAAATTTCCATTTCAAAGGATCGTACAGGGGCGTCCAAAAAGTAGCATCAATCTGCCGGTCCATACCCTATTCAAAAGTGAGAAAATGACGGAGTTAATCAGGGAATTTTGTCAGTTCAAGTTACCGAAATCAGCGGTTAAAGACCATAGCGTACTGGTACCACGTCCTCCATGACCATGACTTCGGCAAAGGGACACACAACCGCCCTTGACCCAGGACCCCAAAATCATGAGATGAAACAAGAAAGGCCAGGCTGTGCACAGACAGTCACACTCCTCCCAATACCTTACCTACAAAAAGAGTTCAAATTAATTAATGTTTTTAGATGAGGTGAAACACAGGGAACTGTAGAGCGTTGTGCAAAAGGAAGCTTCTGGCGATAATCGTTAACAGGTGAAGATGCAGAGGGAAGAAGAAGAAAGCAAGGACAGAGAAGAAGGGGGAGGAACAGAAGTGTGTGTGTGGAAAGAGGAAAAGATGACTCCTCAGTAACAAAATATTTAGGATCAGTCATCCTGTATCGATTTGGTTTCAGAGTTTAATTTTGAATTCATTATTCCTACTGGTGAGTGCACGTAACAGTTCTTGAAATTTCTCATCTTTAGTTACGGTTTTGTGCCTGAGTAAAAAAAAATCTCTCCCCTTTATACCAACATTTGAGGCATTACTGTGTTGTTTGCGCAGCATGTCTGTAGTGGAAAGATCCCAACTATCCTGAGCATACTGAAACTTTTTCTTGGATATCTGATAGTCATACCTTAGTATAATCAAATCTGACAGTCTTACCATAATATAATCATCTGTGTTATATGGTGGACATGGTTTTGCCTTCAGTAATGGGTAAGGGAGGTGATACCAGCGTCATGCAATACAATGAATGGCGTTTCACCAACTGATCTGTTATGGACCAGTTGTTTGAGGCAGCCGTATGAGGGATCCACACATCCCATGTGATGCTGTGATACCTTGGCTTAGACACTCCATCACCTTACAGTTTGGCTCTCCATTGTATCATTACTGTATATGCAGGTTCAGGAGGCACAACATTGCACTTGGAGATACTATACTGACGGCAAGCTTCCATAAGAAGACAGTTATTCAGCTCAGTATCATCATCTGTAATAATCGTATTAGGCATTGTGCGTGGGTAAATAATGAAATCAATAAAGGGACATGCAACACTCTTCGTGGATTTATCTCTCAGAGGCACGCGTACACAGAAACGTAAAATGTGATAAACTGTGACAAACAAATATTCAATGCCAGAGGGTGAGTCGACTCCTTATGTCTAGCACAAGAAACACTAGAATCACAATGAGCGTGGACATCCTTATGCATCATAGGCCAGCAGAACGAGAGATGCGCCTGACGAAAACCCTTGTCCTTACCTGGATGAGATGCATGTAGGGTGTCATGAATAATGAGCAAGGCAGTGGGAATCAAGTCTATCAGAATAATCAACTGCTAGACTTCTTTGTTAGACACAGCCTTGCCAGTGAGGACCGTTTGTCAAAGCAAACTGTCTTAAGTATCACAAACTCAGACACTGGAACTGAAAACTTAGGTTAAAGACAGATCATGTACGGACTCTAGGAAACAAACAACATGAGACCATATACTGACGCACGCGTTCAGCACTAGTGACAAGACCACGATCTAGAGGTGTGCCTTTAAACAAGTTACAAAGGCAAATTGTCCGCCCGCATGTGAACTGGATACCCATATTGTATAATGTCATGAAAATGTTTCAATGTTCAAACAAAAATTGTCTCCCAGTGCATTATACAGTAGTTAAGCTGTGCTGAGTTAAGGACATGACTGGCAGAAGCTATTACACTTTTCATGTTGCCCATGTCTACCTGCATTAACATCCTACCCGGACCAACATCAGAGGCATCAGTATATAGTAGAGAAGGAAAAGACTACTCTAAGCAGGGAATACCAATACAGGAGCCTTAACAAATGAGCATTTCAAGCAATTAAAGGCACTAACTTGACCATCATTCCAGAAAAAAGAAGCTCATTTTCTTGAAGGTGCGTCTATTTGCGCACAGCCATTTATGAACCATTGGTAATAACCCCGCAGTTCTAAAAAGCTATGTATGCCATCAGTATCAGTAGGCATTGGAAAGTCATTAACCCCTACGGCTCAGATGATAGCCACTATATGGCCGTCATAAAACAGGTGTTTGGGGAGTCTCGGATGATGGCAATGGACACTTTGCATTTCCTGCCAACGTTTGAATTCCTACCCATTTTATGTGGTGGCCAGTGTGTGACGTAGGATTCTAGGAGGCGCATGGGTGCCAATACCAGTTTCCCGCTTGCTACTGTGGAGTACAGGAAAAAAGGTTCCGAATCTGCATCATCCAATTAGCTTCCTGCTACGAACTGCCACCCAACCCTTGTCACCTCCATCCCTGCCAAATCTCTTGCTAATCCAGGGAAGGGATTGAGTGGCAGTGCGACTGGCTGGGTGATGGAAATAAGGGTGTCGTCATTATCAAGGGGTGGGACGACATCTGGCAGCAGGAGTTATCATTTGGAGAATGATGAACCCCAATTGCCCTCCCTTGTCTCCACCCATAGCTCCCTGATGCCACTTGAAAGCGAATATGATGATCCTCTAGCATCTGCTGAAGATTCTCCAATGCAGTGTTGCCAACCAGTGACAACCAAAATTCCCCACAGCTCCAGGCTAAAATTAGCCAAAATTCCCCATTCAGTAATAATATATTATAATCTCTAATTATTATTGTACAAGTGTAATCTAATAGACAGAATACTGCAAATGTAGTAAGAAGAAATGGTTATTCACAATTGATTTATTAAAATACAGATTTTTCTAATTGTGTATCGTATTATTTTGAGGCAGATAAATACAATGGCTATAGAAGATATGTACGTTTGGGGTTATGACGAACATTAAGCATATAGTCTCAACAAAATGCTCTTGGGTAGTGTTATACTTCACTTATGAATAGTAGAAACAATATTTCCCATATTGCTTTTGGGTTAGCCTTGGAATTGCAATATACGAAACAAATATAGATTATGCTTCATCAAAGCATCCCTGAATAATGAAGAAAAACATTACACAAACTAACATCACTCAAATTTCTCTGAGTTAACTTAGGGTATGTCTAATTTCTTTTTCTGTACAGTTACTTCTGGACAGGAAAATTAATAATGGGTACAGTTGTGGAAGGCATCATTATCAGTATTAACAGTCAGCTGATCTCTGCTGCTGCTGCTGCTGCTGTTGTCACCCATTTTCGTTCATTCGAATGCACACGAAATATTGACTTTATTGATGAAGAAAAACATGCATTATTGTTTCACTTTAGAAAATATAAAGTCACTCTGAAAATACGATATTTATAAATAACCTATTTAAATTTCTACAGCTCAGTTTATGGGTTAAGTATCCTGCCACTGGCAAAAAATCCCCAGGTTGAAAGCCGATTCCCCAATTTCCCCATTTGTACCCCAAATTCCCTAAATCTGGGGATAATTCCCCATGGGTGGCAACACCGCTCCTGTGTCTGCTGACATCCCCTACCCTTCTGATACCTCAGTAGACTCCTGTAAGGCGTCTGATGTGGATATCCCAAGTGACGACCCTCATGGCTTCTCAGGTGCCGTAGTGAAAGTGCTAATGGACAAGCACTTCGGGCCTAACCACTTTCTGATCACTGATTATGCCTATACATCCCCAACATTGACGAAGTTTCTACTTGAACATGGGATACGAACCTACGGTACAGTCAGGCCCAATACGAAGCACAATCTTGCCTTCCCTGACGAGACCGAAAAGGGGGCATTACTCACTAAGAGGTAACATGTTGGCCATCCACTGGCTTGGTAAGTGGAAAGTCAACATGTTTACCACATTTCATAAGGGGGAGATGCAGGCCACTGGGAAGCATGATCGCAGGACCAAAGAGTCCATGGTCAAACCTGATGCAGTCAATGATTATAATATAAACATGCAGTCAATGATAATAATATAAACATGCAGCTCGTTGACAAGTCTGATGTTCAGATTAGTGCCTTTGCCTGTCTTAGGAAGTGCTGCAGTTGGTACAAGGCATTCCTACACCTACTTGATATCGCTTTGAAGCCTATGCCCAGAGTCGAGCACATAAAAAAAAAAAAAAAAAAAAAAAAAAAAAACATTCGTATTGTTCAGGCAGGCTAATGACACAGGGCTTTCCTAACGCAGTTTGGGAAGGAAGCAGTGCACGAGCTGCTTGCACAGTATGGACATGTTCAGCCAGCTGCACGGAGAGACAATGCCACTGTAATAAATGACAGGGTTACCCAGGCAGACTACCTCACGTCACTAATTGATGAACCTGAGGTACACACTTTCAAGGAAAAAGCTGTACAGGCAGTGCTATATCTACCTGAATAGTCATCAATGGCAGCAGATATGCAAGGAAATGCCCTACCAGTGCAGTGAGTGCAAGGTGACACTGTGCTCCGACAACTTCTTCAGTTACCACAACAAGGTGAGGTACTAGGCATTGGTGTATGAGAAGACGTAAATAGTGTAAACAGATGGTGAATTTAATACATTAAGAATTTAGAGTATAAGGATAATTACAGGTATAAGAAAACGTTCTCAGATCATATTGTAAGTTAACTTGCAATAGCCTACAAGTGCAAGTAAGTGTTACAGTAATGTGCAATATATATGCAACTGGTCTTGTTGCGATAGTAAACTAGTTATAATTTTGTGCAGTTCCTGTAATGGAGTAAGGACTTACTAAGTGAATTTTCTACATATGAATTTAAAATATATGAAAAAGTATAACTACAGGAAAATGATCACAGGATGCAGTGAAGATGAACTTGCAATAATAGAGTAACTAAGTTTTATAATATAGTTCAATATACCTGTAAACTGGTATTGTTGTGATGATAGACTAGAAATTGTTTGGTGCAGTTCCTGTAGTGTTGTAAGAACATAGTCAAGTATGTGCTTTACAAAATGAGCAAACTACGGGCATAAGAAAACGACTCCCAGGAATAATTAAAGTGATCTTACGCGACGCAGAAAACTTATTCGCAGGGAGGTGAATGTGATCTTTTGCGGCAAGTAATGTGTAATAAACACTAGATTTTCTTTTCTCTCTCCCATCCCACCCACCATAGCACACAGTGTCATTCTGGAAAGACTGAAAAAAATCACCAGCGTCAAACGATTTTCCCCAAACTAGCATGATTTATTTTTTACTGCACCCAAGAGAATTAAATTTTATGCAGTATGAAGTCACTGGTTTTCAGGATTGTTTTTTTTTTTTTCTGAGATAATACTGCATTCATTTTTTCGTTATTTTTGTTTCTAACAAGTTAGAATAAGCTTCATTAAAGAGTTAATAATGTAGATCATACATGTTACCACTAGTGCAAAGCAAAATTCCTCTGGCTTCATATTAACTTAAAATCTCCAAATTCTGAGCGTGTGGTAGCCTGGTTTCGTCATTGCCTTTACCACAGTCTAAGTAATATTCAGTCGTCTTACGCTTGGTTAAGTTTTGA
>NC_137008.1:15004603-15184558 GCF_032717465.1 Coenobita brevimanus | reverse complement strand
CCTTCTTATTATTCTCCTTGCCTCAGCCCGTGCCTGTTCGTATGCAATAAAGTTGATCTCAGTGGGCCGACTATCAAAATCCTTATCTCCTATTGTGTTTTCTTAATGCTTGTCGACAATCCAACGTCCACCAATGTGCTCTATGCTTCACATGAACTGCAGAAGTCTTGGGAATAGCAGCCTCAGCTGCGTGTAATATGGAAGTAGCTATATTGTCGACCTTAACATCTATGGTCTCCCCAGATATATCTAATTTGGCGATCCTTGAGAAGGATCCCCAATCTGCTTTCTTATAGTTAAATTTTGGAGGTGGAGGGTCCGAAATGATGTCGTGTTTATAAGAAAGACAGATGGGTAAATGATCACTTTCCAAGGAGTCGTCGTAAGGGTCCCATGAGAAATCTTGATGCATACCAGGGGAGGCCAAAGATAAGTCAATGGCCGAAAAGTTACCAGTACGATCATCTACACGAGTCGCTCTACCATCGTTCAGAAGACAGAGGTTGGACTGTAGTATTAGATCAGCTACTTGCTCCCCACGACCATCGATCCTCAAGCTACCCCATTGATAGTGATGGGCATTAAAGTCACCCAACACTAACTTATTCCCAGGTAGATGTTCAACTAGTGAATGTAAAGCATCACTATCAATGGGGCCATGTGGAGGACAGTACAGAGAGCAAATAGACAGATACGTGTTATTAAATTTTACTCTGCACGCGACAGCTTCCAGAGTAGAATTTAGAATCACTTCCGTTTGTGGGTGTGATTTGTGTGCGTATATGGCTACTCCGTGACCTTCGTATCTTCTATACGGATGGTAGTGTTTTAACTGTGGAGGATCAAGATGATCCTCCAGGCGCGTCTCCTGTAAAACAACGTCTGGCCTATGTATAGAAAGCAAGATTGCTATATCTTGTAATTTATTCCCAATACCTCTACAGTTCCACTGTAATATAGTGAATGCGGCAGTTTAAGATTTACATTGGGGGCCAGTGTGCTTAGTCTTTTTTTGTCGCCCGCCAGTAGGCGAGCGACTACTGGGGAACCTATCCCGGTGCTTGTTCACGGAAACCTCCATATTGTTGTCAATTACTAGGTTCCCTGACTCCCCCGAGGAAGAGCTAACCTTCCTCTCCCTCGCTGGAGTGGGAACTAGAAGAACATGAGGATGAGACTGTTTTGTGAGGGTGGTCATATTACTTTTACTAGACTTGTTGGGCTTCGCTTTAGGCCGTACTGATGGAGAGGTAGCAGCAGCCTGAGAATAGGTTGAAACCTTAGGGATGTCAGTGAGAGAGTTGGAGCGGACGGGAGGCCGAGATGGAGAGGTGCTGTGAGTGGCAAGACGGAGAAGGACAAGATCAGTCTGCGTCTCTACAGAGCACATCACAGGACAGGACATTACCGCCGAAGCATAGGACCTATTCGGTGTGGGAGTTGCATGCAACTCCTTCACCTTTTTCCTAGCTTCGTAATAGGAAATGCCCCCAGTTGCCTTCACCGCGCAGACCTCCTCCTCCTCCTCCTTCCACCTGGGACAGTCCCTAGAGGAAGTGGAGTGAGTGCCCTTGGAGTGAGTGCCCTTGCAGTGAAAGCAACATACTGTCTCAGATGTACAATGGTCCGCATCATGACCCTGGCTTCCACACTTGCCGCACACTGGCTGGGAAGCCCGACAAGTCTTTGCACCATGCCCATACAGCTGGCATTTTAGGCAACGCAAAGGGTTAGGGATGTAAGGCCGAACATGAACAATTTCGTATCCAACTTTGACAGAACTTGGAAGAGACACTTTGGCAAACGTCAAGACAATGGTTGCCGTCTTCGTCCTTATGCCTTCTGAGTAGCGAGTAATAAATCTAGCCTCAATTACGTCTTGGTGCGCCAATTCACTTACGATTTTGTCCTCACTCATCACCATGAGATCCCTGCAAGTGACAACACCCTTGCAAGAATTCATGGAGACTGGGATTTTGGCTTCGACATCGTAACAGTGGAATTTACGCAGTTTCAGCAAATCTTTCACTTGTGATGAATTAAAAGTTTTAATCAGGAGATCTCCATTCGCAAGTTTTTTTACCTGTTCGACCTCTCCCGCACAGTGGTCAATCACCTTCTTGATAAGGAAGGGATTGAGACTGGACAGGGGAGTAGAACCTAGTGCATGTTGAGTGACAAAGGTGGCATTGTCTACTGGGACGTCAAGCGGGGCACGAGTCTGGCGTTCGTCCGTCTGGGGGTGGTCAGTCTGGTCATGCCTATTGTCGTCAGGACTACCTCCCCCCCTTAAAGGGGGGGAGGCAGCAGGGGCGTCCTCCATGGTAACCACTCCCCCCTAACGGGGGAAGTGGGAAGAAGGAGAAAAGACAATCAAGGGACCAACAACCAGGGGCAAAACACCTATATATGAGGTTGCCCTCTCAAACCACTCCAGGGAGGCCCGACCGTGTCCGTTCACTCCCCAGAGTGATCAGTGGGGGGGACCCTCCAAAGCAAAGGTAAACTCAGGAAAAGATACAAACTCCTATTGTATCTCTAACAGGGAGGGGAGGAAAATGAATACTATCTAGCCTAACTGAAAGTACGCCCTAGTGGCGAAAACAAAGGAAAACTAATGCCGGTGAGGCAACCCTGCAGCTAGAGGAGAGCTCAGAAACACGTCTTCCTTCTCCACGACCATTCATCAAAGTCCCACATGCTTCATCCTCTCTGCCGTATTATATTATGTGGTCATTGTATTATGCTGTGATATTGGCTAATAAATACTGTGTGATTGGGATAACGAGCTGTGCACTATGTTATTAATAAAGTCTGATTTATATAAAATAATTCTTCTTTATCTTGTAGCGTGAAGCACGATACAGGTTGAGTTGTGGTTTAGAAACATCACGCCATTTATGGATGAACTTGCTCACTGTTTCTGAACCACATCTCGGCCTGTAGTTTGGTTCACACTACAAGAGAAAAAAAAGAGTTATTTTATATAAATCAGACTTTATAAATAGCACAGTGCACATCTCATTATACCAATCACACAGTATTTTTTAGCCAATATCACAGCATAATACAATGACCATATACTAATATAATACGGCAAAGAGGATGAACCTTGATGATTCGATAAATCCTCGGGCATGTACACACGAACACACACACACACACACACACACGCTGTTGCCACGTTAGCCATATCCCGCGACTAGGTGGTCCAGGTGGAACTCTTGTTGACTGTACAGCACATTTCTCGGACATGGAAGACACTGTCTGTCTTTGTGAGAGGTTTTGAGCAGTAAAACGTGAAGTCTACACAATCAGCTGTAGGATGTACAGAGGAAGAGAGTATATGACCTTTAAACGAGCTGTGGGTGTTGCCTGGTTATATATTATGTTTAATACCATGGATGTTTCGTCACTATTACGTCCAGCATTGTCAGGGTGAACACTGCGAATTTAAATTTACAGAATCAAAACTGTCTTATATATCCAATCGCATATGATCAAATGTCTTGGGATGGGGGGCAGCGATCAAAGCCCCGACCATCCCCCCCTCTCCTGGTGACAACCCAACAAAATGCCGGGAACCACTGTCTAACTCACTTTCTCTTCATTTCTGCAACATTCGCGACCTTTCCTCTAACTTTTTCTCTGTTGAGCACCACCTCTCCTCCTCTAAACCTCACCTCTTCCTAAATAAGACTCACCTTTCTGAGGTGACTGATAGCAAACCATTCTCTATATCCTCCTACTTTCCCTTCAATCATTTCGAAGTCAAAGGCAGCTGTTGTGTACATGTGCACAACATATCTTGCTCTTGTGTTCCTGAACTTTAATTGTCTGAACTCTCTACTCTCTGGTTTAATCTTTTCTGTCATTCTCTTACAAAATATATCTGTGCTGATTACTTATCCACTAATTCTACTGACCATGAGAAATTCTTTTAAATGAAACATCCTTTCAATTTCTCCTTTTTCTGAAATATCCATTCTAAGAGATTTCAATGTTCACCACCACTTGTGGCTCTCTTCTCCTTTCACTGATACACTTAGCAAACAAGCCTATATCTTTTCTATCTTTAATAAACTAGAGCAGCTTGTACAGCACCCTACCTGTATGCCTGACCACCTTGGAGAGAGCTCCAACATACTTGACCTCTTCCTTACTACTAATCCTTTTGTTTATGCTGCAAATCTTTCCTCTCTGTTGGGCTCCTCCAGTCATAACCTTATCACCTTAACCTGTCCTGTTGCTCCAGTAAGGCCTCTGGACCCTCGCAAGAAGCGTCGGTTGTGGCACTTTGGAGCAGCTGATTGGGAGGCCCTTAGGCAATACATCTTTGATTTCCCCTGGAACAATTATTGCTTCCATGGCTGAAAGCCATGTGTGTGTGCCTTGCGCATTACCGAGGTTATTCTCTCGGGCATGGAAGCATTCATTCCTTTCCAATATCCTTTGACTAATGCTAAAAAACCTTGGTTTAATCACTCTAGTTCTAATGCTGCCCACAACAAGAGGGCCAAAAAAAGGTACCGGAGCCAACCCACTCCTGAATCTAAACTATTTCACATTTCTGCACAGAACTGGACTGTCTGTTCTTCGCCCTGCTAAAAATAATTTCATTCGTGCTAAATGCTCTGAACTCTCCAACTCGAATTCTTCTAGTTCCCTCTGGCAACTTGCCAAAAACCTTCCTAACAACTTTACCTCATCATCCTTCCCTCCTTTTTCCACTCTGATGGCTCTGTAGCTAATTATTCTACGGACAAAGCAGAACTCTTCACTCAGACTATCTCCTCTAGTTCCACTTTAGATGATTCCCGTGCTGTTTCTCCACGACTTCCTCCTGGCCTCAATATTAACAAGGCAAATAGGCATGCTGAAGTCCCTCCTGTTGTCCTCAAGAACTGTGCTTTTACTCATACACCCTGCCTAAATAAACTCTTTCGCCTTTATCTGTCAACTTGAAACTTTCCTTCTTGCTGGAAGTTTGTTCTCATTCAGCCTGTCCCAAAGAAGGGTGACCGTTTCCATCCATTTATCGCCCAATTGCTTTAATATCCTGTGAATCAAATGGTTTCGAGTCCATCCGTAACCAAAAAAATAAATAAATAAATAAAAAATAAAGCATCTTTCCTATCACAACCTTTATGACTGCCAGCATGCGTCGCACCAGGGATGCTCCACTGGCAATCTTTTCACCTACCTTTCAGACTTCTGGTCATCCTCATTTCGAAACTTTGGCGAAAGCTTTGCCATTGCACTTGACATCTGAAAGGCTTTCGATTGTGTCTGGCATAAATCTTTAATTTATAAACTGCCCTCTTACGATTTCTTTCCTTCTATCTGTGCCTTCATCTCTAATTTCCTTTCTGTTTTTTCGACTGCTGCTGTTGTTGGCAGCCACCGTTCTTCTCCTAGAGATATCAATTGTGGCATTCCTCAGAGTACAGTCCTATCACTAACTCTCTTCCTTTTATTCATTAATAATCTTGCATGCTGTACATTTAACCCTATCCACTCATACGCATATGATTTCACCCTTCACCTTTCCATTCGCTTCCTGCAGCATCCATCTCAGCATTTACTTCAACAAACACATGGCACATCTAATGTCTAACATGACTCATATCTTTGACTGGGGTAAAAATAATCTTGTTTCTAATGCATCAAAAACTCAGTTCTAACATTTGCCAACCCGACAAAAGCATCCACCGGTGTACCCTCTACTTTTTTTTTGCAATATCCTGCTCAGTCCAGCATCATTTTTAAACATACTTGGTGTTTCATTTCTCGGTATTTATAATGGAAAGAACAAATTTCTTCTTTTGTAAAATCTACTTCCAAGAGATTACAACTCTCATGTGTGGGGAGGCTCCCAACATACAGCTCTTCTCAACAAGGTGGAGTCAAAGGCTTCTCGTCTCATTTACTTTCTTCCTCTTACTGGCTCCCCTCAACCTTTCTCTTCGCTGTACTGTTCCATCTTAATCTGTTTTCTCTCGCTACTTCAATGGTCACTGCTCCTCTCAACTGTCTGCATGCATCCCTTTAGCTCTACGGAGGGCATTTAGCAGCTTGTCTAGCAACAAAAAAACTCTCATTGCTCTCATTGCTTTTCTGTCCAACTCTCTAATGCATGAGTTAACCGTTACTCCTAATCCTTCATGTATGCAACAGGTCAACTCTAAAGCTGTTTCCTTTTGTCTGTATTTCCTGCTGTCTATGATCTCCAGTCTTTCAAGCGCAGTGTGTCCAGGCATCTTAAATGTGGCTTTCTGTTATCTTGTTTTTATTATTTCTTTGAGGGAACAGTTTGCCTTTGGTTCCATTTTCCTTGCATAAAATAATGTAATGCTCTTTGTTTAAATAAAAGAAATGGAAGTTGAGGCTTTGTATCTTGTAAAAAGAAATAAAAACTAGGATCTGACATTCACAGCATTTGTTGTTCATGTTAGTGCTATTACGAGAAAATACTTAATTTCCCGGTTTGCTTTAATCGTGGCCTGAATTATGTTCATCAAGGTTAAATGAAGAAAACTCCTGAGCGTGTCTTTATTGCTTTAATAGGTAAGATTACCGGCGGAGTTTCGAGCAAGATCCTTGAATAGCAAGTATTTTCTCCAACATATTGTTCGTTATCTTTATATACTGTATATATATATATATATATATATATATATATATATATATATATATATATATATATATATATATATAAAGCCGCTTCTATTTGTATCACAGATCACGGAGCAGATCACGATCTGGATCGGATCTGAATCCGTATTTTCCCCCTCCGATTCTTGGTAAAAAGAACAGCGCGGAACCATTTCAGGGGGGACTCCTTGCTCAGACGCCGTCTGGTTCGGAGCTCTGGCCACTCTCTCTCTCAGACTGGACTCTTGTCTCGTTTACTGAGGTGGAATTTGCCAGCTTTTCCTGGTTTCTTTCTCTTTTGGGACTTACAGAGACTGTTACAGAGACTGAGTTTCTGTTTACTATACTCGAGGCTCAACTCTGTCCCTGACAGACAGCCACTGCCTGACTGTGAGAGTGTTTTTCTAGTGTGTTTACCTGTGTTTGTCTTTTTTTTGACGGCTAGCCGTTAGTGTCCCCTGACGTGGTACGACGCCGAACACTGAAGGGGTGCCGTTAGGGCACTTCCATGAAGGGGGGCCTTTAGGGCCTGGTTATAGGAAGCGTCAGGGGCGGCTCTTTCTGCTAGGGTTAGGACAAGACCCACAGGGGGCAGTAGCGGGTCTCCTACGTCGCCCTTTAGAGGGCGGGGAGAATAGGTACCCGTTACTGTAGGGCCTTTTTTTTTTTGCAGTGCTATCTAGTTTATTGTTTTTAGTGTGTTTGCTTTGTTTTTTGTGCGTGTCTGGTATATGTGTGTGTGTCTGTGTGAGTAACGTTTGTGTGTGTTTGTGTGACTGTCCCTCAGGGACATGATTAGGAGGACAAATCCCCCGACCCACGGGCCAAGCCCGTCAAACCCTTTCCCAGCAGAGGACGTCTCGCCCTGCTGCCGTGCCAGGCGCGAAGCGGGAGCGGCGTCTTTCAGATGCCAGCTCCCACTCGTCGACGTCTGGCGACGCCTCTGCTTCACCTAACTCTCCTAGGCTTAAGGGGACTGCTCCCCATGCGCGGCCTGTTGCCTCAGGCCCCCCTTCCTCTTCGGCACGTGCACGTGCAACCAAGGTTGCATGTGTGCATGAGGGAATGAAGGACGATGCTTTGGCTCCTCCTCCTGTCCCCAGAACCAAAGGAAAGACCGCTGGTGCCACCCATCCAGCCGCCACTCCCTCTGTGTGCCCGCGCCTTCAGGCACCCACCACTGCCAAGGTGCCACCACCTGCTGCCTTGGCTGCACAGAAAGTCTGTGCTGCAACAGCACCTACTACTGCCGGCTCCCCTGCTGAAGCTGCCCATTCTGCTACACCTGTCGACTCTCCTGATGCCGATGGATTTATCCCTGTGGTGCGCAAACCACGGTGAGCACTGCAGGGAAACGCCCCTCCTCCAGCATCCAGGACTTCGGTGCCACGGAGGCATCCCTCCGTGTCGGTAGCCGTGCGCCCTCCGCCTCGCTCTTCTTTCCCAGCGTTCCACGTGCCTGTACAAGAGGGGCACACGACCAGTTACGACGCTGTAGCTGCACTGGAGCGTCACCTGCCGGGGCTGCGATGCTCCAACCTAATCGGGAAAGATGGGAGCTCAGTCTTGGTGCCGAAAGATGAGGGAGCTTACGACCTATTGAGGACGGCAGCACAGGACGAGGCCTCCCCTGTCAAACTAATAGAGCCGACACCTGGGCAGCAGAACAGAAAGGCAGTCGTCGTGGGCTACCCCTTGCGGATGCCTGTGGAGATACTGTTACAGCACCTTCAGGTCGAAGAGGCAACCCGCTGCCAGAAAGTGCGTACCAGGGAGGAGACTCGACAGGTTGTCGTCACCCTGCGGGGTCCTCTGATCCCTGTGATTGACCTGGGGAACTGGGGAGAATACCACCTCCACCCCTTCACCCCCGAGCCACTCCGCTGCTACAGGTGCCAGCGATACGCCCACCACAGAGCCACTTGCAACCGGGCCACAGTCTGAGGGATGTGCAGTGGCCCGCACGAAATGGAGAGGTGCTTGGCCAAATTCAAGGCCAAGGAGGCTGTCTCCACCCACTGCCCCAACTGCTCGGGAAAACACCATGCGTGGCACCCCAGCTGCCCTACCAGAGTAGCACTGGTCAATCGGGGGCGAGAACGCCAAGTTGCCTGGGTAAAGGAGCAACAGGCAAGCAGCAACAAACCGGCACCTCCAGGAACCTTCGTTTGGGGACAGCAACGCCGTCCAATAGCAACTGCACCTCCATTGCTAGATGAGACAGCGTTTCCGCCACTCCAACCTGCTCTCACTCGTCACACGACGACCGCGGAGGTCCATCACCCTCCTCCTCCTCCAGTTCGGAAGACAGTCGAGGAGTTTACTCCACCCATGCCCCACAGTAGACTGTAGCACCAGTCGAGCAGGGCAGTACTCCCGAGGTGGATGGAAAGCTGATGACAGGGAGTGCTGGAGCTCCCGTTTCATCAGCCCTCAGGACTAGTTCCTGACCATCCCCCTTTGCTGAACTTTTTCAGTGTCTCAGTTACACAGAGAGTAGGCCAGCATGCTCTCCAGTACAAATTTCTCTATCTATCTTCACCAAACTACATGCACAGTACACACTACACTTCCTACTCAAAATTTACCAAAATGGCGTCAATTCACCTAGCCTCGGAGTCCCCAGGGGGGGGGACCATAAATGCCCCCGCCATCTGCCCCTCTCCCGGTGACGACTCGAGGTGCCTGGAACCACTGTCTGACTTCTTCATTTCTGCAACATTCGGGGCCTTTCATCTAACTTTCGCTCTGTTGAGCACCACCTCTCCACCTCTAAACCTCACCTTCTTTTTCTAACGGAGACTCAGCTGTCTGAGGCTACTGACAGCAAACCCTTTTCTGTATTCTCCTACTTTCTCTATACTCATTTCAAAGCCAAAGGTGGCTGTTGTGTATACATACGCAACGACTTATCTTGCTCTCGTGTTCCTGAACTTGATTCTTCTGAATTCTCCACTCTCTGGCTTCGGCTTTCCTGTCATTCTCTGACTAAATATATCTGTGCTGTTTACTTATCCCCCTAATTCTACTGACTATCAAAAATTCTTCGACTATCTTACTTCTACGATGGAACACATTCTGTCCATTTCTCCTTTCTCTGAAATCTCCATTCTTGGAGATTTCAATGTTCACCACCACCTTTGGCTCTCCTCTCCTTTCACGGATCCACCTGGTGAACAAGCCTACATCTTTTCTATCCTTAATGACCTAGAGCAGCTTGTACAGCACCCTACCCGTATCCCTGACCGCCTTGGAGAGAGCTCCAACATACTTGACCTCTTCCTCACAACTAATCCTTCAGCTTACTCTGTTAATCTTTTCTCTCCGTTGGGCTCCTCCGATCACAACCTTATTACCTTAACCTGTCCTATCGCTCCAGTACGGAAAGTCGTCTCTGGCATTTTGGAGCTGCGGACTGGGAGGCCCTCAGGCAGTACTTCTTGGATTTTCCCTGGAATGATTATTGCTTCCATGGCCGTGAGCCATCTGAGTGTGCCTTGCATGGAAGCATACATTCCTTTCTCATATCCTTTGACTAACGCAAGAAAGCCTTGGTTTAATCACGCTTGTTCTAATGCTGTCCGCAACAAGGAGAAGGCCTACAAAAGGTACCGGAGCCAACCCACCCCTGAATTACATAATCTTTACGTTTCTGCCCGGAATCGTGCTAAGTCTGTTCTTCGCTCTACTAAAAATAATTTCATCCATACTAAATGCTCTCAACTCTCCAACTCGAATTCTTCCCGCTCCTTCTGGCACCTTGCCAAAAATCTTTCTAACAACTTTACCTCATCATCCTTCCCTCCTCTTTTCTACTCTGATGGTTCTGTAGCTATTTCTTCTACTGATAAAGCAGATCTCTTCGCACAGACTTTCTCCTCCAATTCCACCTTAGACGATTCCGGTGCTGTTCCTCCATCACTTCCCCCTCTGACTTCCTCATGGCTGACATTAAAATTTCTTCAGTTGATGTATTTTCTGCCATTACTGGCCTCAGTACTAACAAGGCATATGGGCCTGATGGGGTCCCTCCTGTTGTTCTCAAAAACTGTGCTTCTGTGCTTACACCCTGCCTAGGCAAACTATTTCGCCTTTGTCTGTCAACTTGTACCTTTCCTTCTTGCTGGAAGTTTGCTCTCATTCAGCCAGTCCCAAAGAAGGGTGACCACTCCCAACCCTCCAACTATCGTCCAATTGCTTTAACGTCCTGTATTTCAAAAGTTTTCGAGTCAATTCTTAATAAAAAAATTTTAAGGCATCTTTCCTATCACAACCTTCTTTCCGATCGTCAGTATGGGTTCCGTCAGGGACGCTCCACTGGCGATCTTCTCACCTACCTTTCAGACTCCTGGTCATCCTCCTTTTGGGACTTTGGCGAAAGCTTTGCCATTGCACTTGACATCTCGGCTTTCGATCGAGTCTGGCATAAATCTTTAATTTCCAAACTGCCCTCCTACGGTTTCTATCCTTCTATCTGTACCTTCATCGCTAGCTTCCTTTCTGGTCGTTCTATAGCTGCTGTCGTAGACGGCCATCGTTCTTCTCCTAGATCTATCAACAGTGGTGTTCCTCAGGGCTCTGTCCTATCACCAACTCTCTTCCTTTTATTCATCAATGATCTTCTAAGCTGTACATCTAACTCTATCCACTCATACGCTGATGACTCCACCCTTCACCTTTCCATTCGGTTCCCGCAACGCCCATCTCAACAGTTACTTCAAGAAACAAGGTATGAGGCTATGGCACACCTAATGTCTGACTTGGCTCATATCTCTGACAATATGGTTGTCTTTAATGCTTCTAAGACTCAGTTCTTACACCTATCAACCCGACAAAATCTTCCACAGGTATACCCACTAATGTTTAATAATATTCAGATTAATCCTGCATCATCCTTGAACATGCTTGGGGTTTCATTTACTCGGGACTTATCTTGGAAAGATCATATTGCATCTCTTGTAAAATCTGCTTCCAAGAGATTGGGGTGGGGAGGCTCCCCACATACAGCTCTTCTCAATAGGGTGGAGTCAAAGGCTTTTCGTCTCATTAACTCTCCTCCTCTTACTGACTCCCTTCAACCTCTGTCTCTTCGCCGCACTGTTGCATCTTTATCTCTTTTCTATCGCTACTTTAATGGTCACTGCTCCTCTGAACTGTCTGCTTGCATTCCTCCAGCACCCGTCTGGCAGCAAACTCTCATCCCTTTTCTGTCCAACTCTCTAATGCAAGAGTTAACCGTTACTCCCAGTCTTTCATTCATGCAACAGGTCAGCTCTGGAACTGTCTCCCTCTGTCTGTATTTCCTCCTGCCTATGATCTCCAGTCTTTCAAACGCAGTGTGTCCAGGCATCTCAAAATGATCGGATCTTGAATTTGGCTCTTTATTGTATTTTGTTTTTCTCTTGGAGGGAACTGTTACTGCGGGCTCATGGCCTTTGGTTCCTTCTTCCTCGCATAACACGGACTCCCCTCTCATAGTCTTCACAAGTGAAGAACTGCGAACGCTGGGCACAGAAATTGCCAGAAGCCTGGCTCAGATGCTGGGACAATTCTCGGCAGGCCTCTGGAAACGGCACCATTAGAGCAGGCCGTCGACGCCATTGTCGACCAAGTGGTGTAGGCAAAGCAGCACCCACGCCCTCCTACCCTAGTATCTCCTGCATCATCTCCCACACAGACAACTGTGGAAGAGCCAATACCAACCAAGCTTCCTCTGACTCGCCCCCAAATGTCAGTCAACATTCCTCCGGGACTCACACCAGCCACAGCAGCGATCGAGGAAGACCGGAGGGCCCTCGGACTCCCAACAGATCCTCTCCAGTGCCAGACACCGCTGCCAGCCTCCGAGTCCTACAGTGGAACTGCTTAGGAGCACGGAGCAAGCTCGCCCACCTCCAGGAGGTGGCTGCTCAGGAAAACATACATGTCTTCCTGCTCCAAGAGACACTCCTCCCCCACAGCTCCACTTTTCGACTCGGAGGCTTCAGGGGCTTTTTTCTCCCCCGGATCAGGGGTACTACACGAGGATGTGCTATCCTCGTTCGGGATTACATCCCCTGCCACGATTACGACCCTCCAATACACTGCGGCGAGGGCGTAGAGGTGCAAGGTGTTGTTTTGCATCTTGCCTCGACCTCCCTGACATTTTTCAATGTCTATAAAAATCCAGCAGAGACCCTTGATCTGGAAGAGATTATGGCTCATGCTGCAGCGGAGTCCACATTTATTGCGGGAGATTTTAAAGCTCACCACCCTGTTCTCTCCTCGTCAATTTAAAAACACGAAGATGGTTGCCACCTCGCCATGGCCTTAGAAGAATTCCCTGGAGTAGCCCTCTTAAACAATCTGTCTGAGCCCACATAAGCGGTGGTAGACTTGATCTCTCCTTCGTTTCTTCTCCTCTTGCCAGTGTGTCCAGGTGGTCCCTACACCCATATCTCACTAGCGATCATTTCGCTCTGGTGACGGATCTCCTGGCGGCCCAACTTCCACCTCCTCCGCCGCCTTCACCTCGCTGGGACCTCCGACGGGCGAACTGGCCAACATTTGCTGAGGCTGTTCAGATCACCCTAGTCTCTGTCGCTCCTCCGTCCACCCTTGAGGACTATGCAGAACATGTTGCCCACACACTTCATCGTGCTGCCACTGCCAGTGTTCCCCTTACGAAGAGCCTCACGGCCCTCTTTCAAGACCATTGGTATTACGATGAGAGGGTCCGTGAACTAAACCATTGGCTCAACTCGGCACGAAAGACATTTCGACGACGACCCTCTTTACCTACAAGGAAATACCTGGCTGCAGTGGCGAGACATGTTTCCCATGAAAAACGCCATACAAGGGAGGAGGCTTGGACAAAATGATGCCGGTCTCTAGACTGCCACTCCACTCTTAAAGAGATGTGGGTCCGTATTAAATATGTGTCCAGTTCCCGGCTTCCCATCCCACCATCCCACCCTGATCCAGCGGGCGAGGCCGAACGTCTTGCAGTCCTCTTTGCTGCACGCATAGCTTCTAGTGTGCTACCACAAGATGTCAGGGACTTGCAGGCACGCCTTGCAGACCTTCGTGTGGAAGCAATTGAGGCAGCTTGCTCCCGCTTGGATGTCGCTGACCACCTTTTTACCAATCATGAACTCGACAGGGCACTTAACCCCTTAAACGCATATCGTCGCTTTTGCGATGGTCGGCCCAAAGGACATAACGGCGGATCATCGCATTTGCGACTTGAGTAAATTTTGAATAACCGCGGGCAAGCAGGCTCCAGCTGGTATTGTCTATCAGTACTGCCACCCTTGAGCTACGTTTAGCACACCCGACCTTTGTACTACCGACCTCGGTTGTTGGCAAGTTTCATTTTTTTTTACCCACCCACGCACCGATGCGCGGCCCTCCCTCGTCGTGCTATATGGCAGCGCGCGGACGGCTCATACGTGTCAATCTCCGCCTTCCTCCCGCAAGCACTTTATGCTATTTGTAAACGCTTGTTTCCCCAGTTGTCACACTAGGATTTTTTCGCGCGGTTTGCCCCTGTTTAGCGTCAGTCCACGTGAATCTTCCAAGGTGACACCATGTCGAATTCAAGCTCTTCCGAGTCTGTGCCTTCCAGCCCTCCGAAAAAGGGTTTTGTGACCTCCACCCCGTTCAAAACCTTACCAGAAACTGCTAAGGGACTGAGTGACTCTGCAATAGCCAGTGAATTATTGAAAGCGTCCATGGATTATGGGAGTGACGTCGGTGTTTTGTCAAGCCTGGCAGAGTCGGACACGCAATCGAGTGCTGAGTCTGAGGTGCCAGAAGTGACTGTTTCTGTGCCAAGCACCTCAACAGGCAAGGCTCCTGTGAAAAGGGGCTTAGAATATGGAAAGGGGGCCAAGAGGAAAAGGAGTGGTGACCCCAGTTCACAGCCATTGTCCCCTGCGCCACGGCACGCCACCGCCAGCCCGCCACACACTCCCAGCCCCATTCTCTCGTCCTCCTCTTCAGCTGCCCTGTCTCTCGAGTCTTCAGAGTCGCCTTCACCACCTCGGAAGGGAAGTAGACAGTCGAGTTTACGTAGTAGAGGTTTTTGTAGGCCCAGTTCATGGTAGTAGAGCTAGAACTTTGTCCCCTAGTGTAAGGCTAGCTCATAAGGTTACTCGCACTAGGCAACTCGCCAGTCACGCCACCGCTAGTGACCTTGAACCCTCTGATAATCTCCCCACCACCACCACCACCACCACTACACCAACACGACCTAGGACAGCCTCTGCCTCACGCACTGTCTCACCGCCTGCCTCACCCACTCCCACACGACCTGCCTCACCTCCCGCCGCCACCAGCACCTCCCAGCCTAGGCAGGGCACTCTTGATGCCTTCGTGTGGTCAGAGGGCTCAGATTTTGTGCCGGAAGATCTGCCCTTTGATGACAGTGGGTGTGGAGTTCAGGCTGACTTTCCTGTCCAAGAGGATGGTGAATGCTTGGACTACCTGTTGGCCTTCCTTGACAACGAGGTAATGGAGCAGATTTGTACCGAGACGAACAGGTACGAGGGGCAATCTGCTGCAGTTCATGAAGGAGAAGGTGAGGCGGCAACGCCATCCACGTCGCGGATGGCAGCATGGGTGCCTCTAACGATCCGGGAACTCTTTGTATTTATTGGGTTGATGTTATTGATGCCCCACAATTGGAAACATAAGCTGGAGGAATACTAGAGTTCAGACGATCTTTGCCCCACACCAATCTTCAATAAATACATGAGCCGCGATCGTTTTAGGCAGCTCATGACTTACCTTCACTTCGCGAACAATGATGAGCCTTCCTGAACTGACCCATTATGGAAAGTGAGGGGAATCCTGAACTTGATCAAGGATAAGTTTACGAGGTTCCTGCGCCCTTTCAAGAAAGTGGTGATTGGCGAGTCTTTGGTTTTGTTCAGGGGCCATCTTCGGTTTGTGCAGTATGTTCCAAGCAAACGGCACCGCTTTGGAATCAAGTTTTTCGTGCTGTGCGACTGCAAGATGGGGTTCATCTTAGACTTCGTGGTTTACACCGCCAGCAATGTCGATTTGGACAAGACTGACCCCCTTGGATTCTCTGGTTCTGTGGTGAAAGTGCTGTTGGAAAAGTACTTTGGCGAGAATCATGTCCTGTATACGGACAATTACTATACAGCTCCTAAACTCGCCAAGTACCTTTCTGAACACGGCGTCGGATCCTGTGGCACTGTCAGGAGCAATAAGGCACACTACCCTGCCTTCTCCGAGGCTGAAAAATCAAAGCAGGGAGACGTGCACCTGAAGAAAACTGACAAGATGCTTGCGATCAGGTGGCATGATAAGAGAGTCATGAATGTGCTCACCACAGTAAACAAGGGGGAAATGCTGGCCACAGGGAAGGTCGACAGAAGGACTGGCGAGCCTGTGATGAAGCCTGATGCTGTCATTGACTACAACGTCAATATGCGGCTGGTGGACAAGTCTGATATGATGATCGGAGAGATAGACTGCCTGAGGAGGAATCGTCGCTGGTACAGGAAGGTGTTCTTGCACTTGATTGATATGTGCATGCTGAACGCCTTCATCCTGTATAAGATCAAGAACAGGAAGCCAGCAAACTACTCTCTCCGAAGATTTTCTAAGACTTGTGTCTACCAGCTGCTTCAGCGTTATGGGCAGGTACTGGCATCAGGTCCCAAGCGCCACCCTCAGACACCTCCAGACCACCTACAGTGTCAGGACTACCTTCAGCGACACCGCCTGGAGCCACTGCCTGCCACTGCCAAGAGGGGAAAAGCACTGAGGAGGTGTCATGTGTGCAGCCACACTACCAGGCAGGACAGAACATTTAGGCGCACCTCCTTGCGATGCAAAGAGTGCAAAATTCCCCTCTGTGCTTACCCGTGTTTCTTTGACTACCACAGCCTGACTAGATATTGAAAATAAGGGTAAGATTCTTGGAAATAATACTGAGAGTGACAGTGATATTAGTGTTTAGTTTTCTTTTACCTACTGACAGTGACAGTCTGACGAGTGTAAATTAGTGTATGTACTTGTAAAAGCACTGACAGTGACAGTGTTTTTTGGTGTAAATAATTGTACATAGTAATAATATAAGTATTGCGAGTGACAGTTACTCCAGTGTAAGAAGTTGAAAGCATATGTTCCTATTCTATGTTCTGACAGTGACAGTTTGTTGTGTAGAAAATATTATTTTTATAACAATGGACAGTGACACTGATGAATAAGGCAAAAAACGGACAGCTAGAGTGAAAGTGAGCGATAGAAATGAAGTGCGAGTGGCCGACCGGAGCGAGAATAAAGTGCCTGCTGTAAGGCTGAATAAACTCGCGCCGCGGTGGTCTTCCTCATTCCCGATTCAAAATACTGGCAGTGACAGTGATTTTTATGGCCGTAATAGTGACAAGCGAACGTTTGCGAAGTACTATGATGGAAAATAATGTAGTATACGTGTTTTTAGCCGTGAAAAGGGAAATGTGTGATCAGTGACGGGAAGATCGCCGCTGCGCTGCATGTCGGCCATGTCCTCCGTTCATTATAGCCTTATTTTCAGTGCTTATTGTACAAATACGGATTCCAAACAACCTGTACGTTGTTGTATAAAGTGTACTGTGATAGATTGAGGCTGTGGTAGAGAGAAAACCGGGTTTCTGGAGGTGTGAAAGTGAAGACTTTGTTACCCAACTTTGCAAGTCTTCACAAGTCCTTTGGTAGTCCACGAAGGCTCAACATGTGTCTCAGGAGAAAGCTGAATGTAAGTACTATATGCCATAAAAATTTTAATGCTCTAGGGTTAATCTCTGATTTTTGGCAAATATTTTCCCACAGGTACTCAGACCCCGCTACAACCCCGCCACAGCGGGGGGATCGGCCGTACACAGCCGCGTTTAAGGAGTTAAAAACAGGCGGGATACAGCTGCAGGAAGTGATGGTGTAGTGTACTCCTTCCTAGCCCATGCTGGCCCTAGTGGGAAGGCCACTATCCTTGATTTGTTCAACCATTCATGGGTGGAAGGTCGCCTCCCGAGATCGTGGAAAACAGCCATTATTCACCCCATACCCAAACCTCGTGACCCAACCAACATGAGGCCGATTTCCCTTCTCAGCTGCATAGCTAAGACTGCGGAAAGGCTAGTGCTTGCTTGGAAATTAGGCCCTCTCCATCCACATCTTTTTGCCTTTCTCCCAGGCAGAAGCCCGATACACAGTCTTGCTTCCCTTTTGGGTACGCCGAGATGCGGTCATGGTATGGCCGTTTTCCTTGATCTCGAGAAGGCTTTTGAGATAGCCAACCCTCTTGCTGTCCTGGCAGCTCTTGCAGCTAAAGGGGTGGGGGGAAGACTTGTCTCGTGGGTGAAGGATTTCTTTCATGACCGATCAGCTCGAGTCCGCTTCCAGGGTCACATTTCTGCCTCTTACCCGCATGAGAACGGCACTCCACAGGGCAGTATGCTGAGCTCTCTTCTTTTTAATGTACTCATTGAGGGCCTCCTCAATACCAACTATGGCTGTGGTGTTACACTACTCTGTTTTGCGGATGATTTGCTCTTGTTTTTTCACAAAGGAACTGTTTTGTACAGGCACCAGTCACCCTTGCCCGCTTATATGACAAGTGCTGTGACCTTGGCCTCAAGGTCAACTTTGAAAAATCAAAATGCCTGCCTTTTGGTCTACGTCCACCTGATCGTCCTCTTATTTTGGGGGGTCATCATCTGGAAGTGGTTCACAATCACCAATACCTAGGTGTTTGGCTTTACAACTGGTTAATATTCAGTTGCCATGTCCGCTATTTACGAGAACGTGCTGCTACCCGTACCTCTGCCCTCAGAGCCCTCCGTAATCGCTCTCTAGGGGCCTCATTTTGGGTCCTCGGAACATTTTATGTGCATGCCATTCGCTCGATAGTGGACTACAGTGCACCGTGCTTAGTAAACATCTCTGAAAAGCTCAGCAGGTCTCTGAAAGTTATCCAGAACACTGCTCTGCGTGTCATGCTCGGTGCACCCCCATGGACTCGTCTTGTCAACCTCAGGGCTGAGAGTGCCTTCCTGTCTCTTAAGTATCGGATATGGGCATGAACAACGGCTGTCACTGCTCAACTCTGCTGACATCAATCACATCTTCCTGTGTCTCATTACTTCAGCATACTCTAAGTCGACCCCCACATCCACACTCAGAAGGGGACTGGATTCTTGCAACTGCTGACATCATCAGACGCCTGGATGTAACTGACGCCATTATAGGAGACCCTGATTTGCCCTGTCCTGGATACTCACCTGCACCACCTTGGCGAACTTCAACTTTTACGTATGTTCTTCCTTCATCAGGGACTCCAAGGTCTTCTTTCCTGCTGTACTACCCCAGGATGGACTGCGACGTGTGGCAGACCTTCATGCACCAAACTCTGCTATTTATTACACCGACGGGTCGGTTGATGTTCAGGGGAATGCAGGAGCTGCAATGGTCTGTGGCACTCATGTCAGACTTGGCGGGTATCCTCTGGGGTCTCTGCATACCAAACTGAGTTGGTTGCCATACTGGGTGCACTTAGACATGCTGATTGACACCTCTCTCGATGTGTCGTTATCCATACAGACTCCCTCTCTTCTCTCCACGGCCTCATGGTGCATCGATTCCCTGATAATATCCATCTCATGACAAGTATCATGACGGTGGCCGAGTCAATCACTAGGAGAGGTGGTGAAATTTTTCTTCATTGGCTACCTGGACATGTTGGCATTGCAGAGAATGAAAATGCTGACGTTGCTGCTCGGCAGGCCTGCTCTCTTCCTCAAGTAACATTTCCTTTACGATCCAGTATCTCTGCTGTCATGCGCAGGGTGAACACCACCATAGGCCACATGTCACATGAAGAACACGAGAGACAAGTTTGGGAGGGATCACGCTCGGCAAAATGGTACGCCACAGCAACGTCCTATGCATCCCTATCGGTTGCACCTGGTACTCCCAATCACACTATCGTACGTATTCATAGATTACAATTAGGATTTCCCTGTTACAGTCAGATAACAGGTAGTAACCCTGAACCATGCCCTCACTGTCTTGAACAAAGCGATCGGCCATTGATTCATTATGTCCTGGACTGTCCTGCAACAGCCCATCTTCGTTCCAGCCTCAATGACCACCCTCTCGGTGGCTCAGACAGATCCCAGATGGCAGCAGGTATCATTGGAAGAACTCCAACTGCCGTGCTTTTGAGGGTGGTTACTGCCTACCCTCCTCCTCGATAGAGAATAGCCTGCTAGAAGTAAGAATAACTACTCTGACGGGCTTTCCATGCCCGTGTTCTCCTTTTTAGAACGAATCTAATCTAAGTAACTAAACATTTCAGATCAAAACAATGGCAGCGTCTGAGGTCGGTCCAGATTGTAATGCATTCCCACAGCTCTACATGGCCCTACTTGCAATGGATGATGATGACGAAGAGAAGGAAGCAAACTGTGTGACCAGTATTAATTCTGTGGTCACTTTTGATGACATATGATTAGGTAACTACTGCTTGTTTCCGTACAGCAGTATGGGTGTCCTCTAAGCGAAAAGGGACTGATTATCCTGTATATCATGTTTATCTTAAAGGGATGTTTTAGCCAGAACATGTAACAGGAATCAAATATTGTACTTCCAATACGTGTGCATAGTAGATGCTTATAGGTTGTTCAGTGGATGCAATAGTTAATGTTTAACCCTTTAACCGCGGGTATTGTTTTGGTCTGACTGTCCTCTCCCACGGGGGTTTCAGCCAAATGTAAACAAACCTTTAAACCTTAATAACTCTGCACAGAATAAAGCTAGAGAAAAAAATAAGGTACCATTAGAAAGTACTAACCTTCAGCTTTCCATTGATGTAGGTTTCATGACTTTGTTGACTTTCACAGGACGGGAAGAGCCGTTAGAAGTGAGGGGTGTGAAATAACTATTTTACGCCCCACACACCAGTACCAAATGCCAACCACTCTCTCATAATAGTAATATAAACATATATGAACACTGTACATACGATAAACACCCACTCTGTGTTCACTGAGGTAGGTAAAAGGCACTTCCCTGCAGCTGCGCCCGCTCTTCACTGCGGCTGCGCCTCACTTCACTGCGGTGGTACCCGCTCACTGACGTTTCATGCGATCTTTTCATTCTTTCTAACTTCTAATATTATTTTACATATAATCTGGGCAATATACATTATATTTACACTGCACTTATTACTATATTGCGTCACTGACGCATCACAGAATTACATAAGTGCCGCAGAATTCCACAAGTGCCGCAGATTCTCTTATTACAATATCACTTATTATACTGGCCAATATTTCCTTTTTTTTCTAGGCAAAATATCCCTTATTACTACATTATCCATTATACAATTATTGGCAAAGCACGTCACTGTCACATCACTATATATCACTGTCACTTTCAGTATTTACTCAGAGAGTGGTACTCGGCAAAACACAGAGTTACACATAGAGCGACTTGGCATTCCAGGCACTGGTGTGTGCTCATTTTTCTCGTCCTAGGCCTCTGTGTGGTGGTAGAACATACTCTGCAGCGGCCCTGTGACAACCTGCCATCTGCTGTAAGAGGCAATTTCACAAGCTGGTGCCGGCTCATGTAATTGCGGCACTCAAGACGGTCAGGTTGTGTGTCAGAGTGTCGCCTCGGGATCAATGCCGTCACCTGACCAAATCGTGCAAGTAGCTGCTGCACGACAGTCTTGGAAAACTGTCTCAGTGATGGTTGCCTTATGCCCCCGACTTGTGTCTTGTAGAGAATGAAGGCGTTGAGCATGCACATATCGAGCATGTGCAGGCAAGCCTTCCTGTACCATCGGGTGTTTCTCCTGAGACAGTCGATTTCGCCAATCATCATATCAGACTTATCAACAAGTCTCATATTGACATTGTAATCAATGACGGCATCAGGCTTCATGACTGGCTCTCCCGTCCTGTAGCTGACCTTCCCAGTTCTCTGCAATTCCCCCTTGTGGATGGTGCTGATCATATTCACGACCTTCTTGTCATGCCACCTGATCGCAAGAAGCTTGTCTGACTTCTTCAGGTGAACATCTCCCCTGGATGATGATGATGCTTCGGGGAAACTAGGCCACTCTTTCCTATAGCTCTGTACAGTGCCAACAGTGCCAATGCCGTGTTCAGCAAGGTATTTGGAGAGTTTCGGTGCTGTGTAGTAATTGTCTGTGTACAGCACATGATTACCACCAAAATACCTCTCCATCAGCACTTTTACAACGGAGCCAGAGAAGCCAAGGGGGTCTTTCCTGTTCACATCCATTGTGCTAGCAGAGTAGATGACAAAATCCAGGATATACCCCGTCTCACAGTCACACAGCACAAAGAACTTTATCCCAAAGCGGTGGCGTTTGCTGGGGATGTACTGCATGAATTTGAGACGTCCTCTGAACAATACCAGGGATTAGTCTATGACGACTTTCTGCATAGGCCGGAAAAATCGCATAAATCGATCCCTAATCCTGTCGAGAAAATACCTCACTTTCCACAAAGGGTCAGTTTGGGACGGGTTTGCATTGTCAGCGAAGTGCAGGTATCCAAGCAGCTGTCGGAACCGATCCCGTGACATATACTTCCCGAATATTGGGATAGTAGTAATGTCATCCACGAGCCAGTACTCCTCCAACTCATGTCTCTTTATATGGGGCATAAGAAACATTAGGGCAAAAAAAAACATACAGCTCTCTGATTCCAACAGGCAACCACGACACTTGCTTTGGTGAGCCAGTAGGTCCCAGCCCTTCTGCTGCACACTGAGCTGCATACCTATTGGTCTCATCGCTGACATGCTGCACGATTTCATCATCCATGAAGGCCAGGAAGTAGTCAACAAAGTCATCTCCTGCGTTGCATGGGAAGGCAGGCTGTATTCCAGCATTTGTCATATCAAACGGTGGATTGTGTGGCTGAAAATCTGCACCGTCAGACCAAACAAATGCATCCACTTGCCCTGTGCGTGGTTCAGTGGCAGGGGCAGGTTGCATTGCACTTGTTTCCCCATGAGAAGGAGCCGAGGTGGAGACAATGGGTGAGGCAGGAGGTGAGGCAGGAGGCAAGCGGGAGGGGGGTGAGGCAGGAGGCAACAGGGAGGGGGGGTGAGTGCGGGGGCGGTGAGTGGGGGGGTGGCGAGGGTGAGGGAGCTGAGCAGGGGGCAGGCAGGGGGTTTCTGACCTGGTGCGTGGTGAAACTTGACCCTTTCTACCCCGCTTATCACCTCGCTTATCTCCTCGCTTATCGCCCAGCTTTGCCCTCCAACTGCCATGCATCCCCTTTGTTCTAGGCCTGCCTGCACGGCCTGCACGGCCTGCCTTCCCTCGCTTTGCAGGCTTTGGTAATTCGTACTCCTCAGATGATGTAGACTGAGGAGAGGGCACGACAGATGATGATGATGTGAGGGCAATAGGGCTAGGGGAACGGGAAATTGATGGGAAATGCTTACTAGGGCCTGGTGTGGGAGACTTGAGCCTGCGCTTCACTCCCTTCCCACGTGCAATACCAGATTTGCCCATAGGAGCCTTTCCTTTCCCAGAGTAAGTTGGGGGTGGTGGGGGGGAAACAACACGATCACTTTCATCACTGTCACTATCAATGGAAAATGGTTCACCACCAATCACTGCCAAATCATCACTGCTTGCTGTGAGTGTGTCACTTTCACTGCCACAATCAAGAGTAGTACTTACAGTTTTGTCCAGCTCAGTTCTAATTTCAGGAGTGCTCAACCCCTTCTGCCTCGCCGTCAGCAGTTCCTTTACCGGTGTAGAGGTACAGGGAACACTAGCACTAATCATTGTAGAGGAGGAAGCGAGCGACGATGAGTCGGGACGGAGCGCCATTATCACGCACAGAGCTGGACAGATACTGACTGATGCGGGTCAGGGCAGGGGTGGGGGGGGCCCCCTCGGGGTTGGAGGAGGGAGGTGTAGGATGGCTGGTGTGAAAGAACTCGACAGCTACTCTTGCGCGAGACACTTTGCGCACCGGGAAAATGCTCGGTGTTCAAAATATTCACGATCATTCCAGAATGACACCCACGGTTTGGTCCAGTTTTGTCAGTGTCATTCTGGAATGACACCCGCGGTTAAAGGGTTAAAAAACCATAACGGATTTCTGAGGAAAAACAGTACGAATCAATTCGTGAACAGTTGAAAGTCAACTTTTCTCAGTGACGTTTCACAAATAGAGAGAGAGAAAAAAAGTGTGATATTGTGAGGTCTTTAATGTCATATTAAAGCTTTGTAAACTACCCTATAACCCCAACCTAGCCTTCTTTGCCTTAATTGTGAAAAATAACTGATTAATTTCAGGCCATTTTTTACAATAACTTACCTAAATGCCACAACCTATTCAAGCCTTACCCAAACCAGTTTCCAGTCTAATCCTAAGTCACTGGCAGTTTCCTTCTTGAAATAAATTTGAAAACACTTGACAAACCCACTTCCAGTGTACTGATTGGCTTACTCAGAATCATAATGCACCAGTGAAAACAAAAGCATACCATCTGTGACCATTATGCATCACTGAAAACTAAAAGCACATCACATTTGATCTGTTATTATACCTTAGGAATCTGGTGGTATGATTTGTGAACATTATCTGAGGCAGCCGTCTGGGGGTTGCAGATACAAAGGAACGTTATTTAAAATTTTGGTAATTGTTTCATGCAGTACACAAAGCTAAAAAACACAGGTGTCACAAGAAGTAATGGGGAGACATCATATTCTTTTGATAATCTTTAAGGACATTATAAGACCACCTTATTAAGCAGTATTCCGTTTTCCCCTTACCCCTACCTCTTCCTGGGATTGTATACCTGGTAAGTATTTTCTGATACGCATCTTCAACTTTCAGTGTGTGTGTGTTTTTTTTTTCATTTAAAATTAATGATAAGCTTTTAAAAAGGCATTGTTGGTTTCAGACAGAAGCCATCTTGTGGTGCATAAAGACAGACATAGGCTAGCTTAGAATGCTATTTTTAATTGAATTACCTTGATCATTGCTTATTTATCCCACGGTGACTCAATTTTCCATAACTTTATTTATCCAAAACTACCCTAACCAAACTTTGTTTATGCTAACTTTACCAAACTTTCCCAACTTAACATGACCGATCCCATATGAGGCGTGTAGTGGAACAGGGGCTTACATGCCAATATGGCCGTTTTTGAGTTAGCTATGGCAACACATTCAGCAAGTCTTCCCCTATCACGTGGGACATCGTGTGAAAGGAAACTCGACCATCCAGCAGGGCTACAGAGGGTTGAGCGTGGTGTATCATGTGCTGTGAAACCTTCCTATCAACTCCAGACCTCAGTCCACACACGGGCTTAAGCACGCGAGCCTACCGGCCAATGAGAGACAGTCTTGCAGCCGCCATCATTTTGATCCCGCTCCTAAACCAATCCTGTGCGTTCTACTGTCCCCGCCACGGCAGTCACACTTCCCCGCCACATGTACAACACTTTCCCTGGATTACTCTTTTATTTTAGTGTTTTTTTGGTGGATAATATTAATCAACATGGACACCACTAGTTCTGAAAGTGAAGTGGATACACCCGAGCAGCCATTGAAACGACAAAGAAAGCCTGAGACATGGGCACAGAACATTGAAAAGAAAAAAAGAGACAGTGGGCATTCCTACATTAGTAGAAAGACCAAGCAACAGGTTCCTGCTCGTGTTATTGGTTCCCCTTGCCAGTGTAGTGGAAAGTGTTTTGAGAAAGTTGGAAAAGAAAACTTTCATCATATCTTTAATAATTTCTGGGGCATGCAAAGCCATGATGTGCAGTCACACTATATTCATAGTAGAGTGAAACTGAAGGAGGTAAAGCGTGGGCGAGTGAAGGGGAGGGAAAGTAGAAGAAAGGCAACAAGAGAATATTCTGTGCTTGTGAATAATGTTCCCATTGTTGTCTGCAAGCAAGCTTTTTTGAACATGCATTCTCTTTCCGATAAGCGGGTTAGGAATGTCCTAAAGAAGGCAGCAGAGTCAGGTACAGGAACTCTAACACCTGACCAAAGGGGGAGACATGCACCGAAACATAAGATAAGTGAGGAGGCAGAGAAACTTGTAACTGAAAACATTAATTTGCTACCTACATGCAGCTCTCACTATTCAAGAGCAAAGAGCCCAAGAAGAATGTACCTGCCCCCTGGTTCGACTTTCACAGGTGTCTACGAGGCCTATGTGCAGGATCTCAAGTCTAAAAACATGGAAGACCTCATAGTGTCGTCGTTTAAGTTTAAGGATGTGTTGCATCTTTACAACATTGGTGTGGCACCCCCTAGGTCTGACACTTGTAATTACTGCGACGAGTTTAAAGTGAAGATGGATCAACTTGTACCTGGCAAAGATGACGAGGAGATAACTCGACTTAAGCTGAAAAGAGTCCCCCACATTGCCCATGCTAAGGCCTCTCGTGCCATTTTGAAGACTTACAAGAAGGACCAAAACCCAGCTGTTGCCGTCATTGCAATCGACCTGCAACAAACACTGGCCACGCCCCGACTGTCTTCAGGTGTACAGTATTACAAGCGAAAGATGTGGACTTATAACTTTGGGGTGCATGATATCAAGAAACAGAAGGCTTATTTTTATGTCTGGAATGAGGCAGAGGGAAAAAGAGGGTCGATTGAGGTGTGCAGTTGCCTTAAACATTACGTGGAAAACTATGTGCCAGAGAGTGTGGGTATAATCATTATCTTCTCAGATAACTGTAGTGGTCAAAATAAAAATATTAATATAGTGCTCTCATACCTGAGCTGGGTTCATGGTGGTAGGTTCTCAGCAGTCGAACACTACTTTATGGAGCCAGGACATTCATACTCGTACTTACCATGTGATCGGGATTTTGGAAACTTTGAAATAAAACTAAAGGGAAAAGAAATTTACACCACACCTCACTACATCACTTTCATGAAGGATTGCAGAAAAAATAACCCATTCACAGTGATTTCTATGACTCATGACTCTTTCTTTGACTTTAACATACTTCAGAACAGTGTAACAAAAGCTAGTCAGAAGGGTACTGGGTTCAAGAATGCCAAGAAGTTTGTGGTTAGTAATAATAACATGATGGGGATAGAGGTAGTGGCTGGGTATGGGAGTTATTATGCACCTGTCTTCATGAAACTGCAAAAGGGGCGCTCTTCAGTGTATGACCCCTCAAGATTCAACCTTCATGACGTCCAGCTCCCTCTAAAGTATCCAATTGGTGTGCAAATTGATGAGAATAAGCTTCGGGATGTGAAGGAATTAACCAAGTACATCCCTCAAACACACCTGGGATTCTACAATGACCTTTTTGCTGCACAAAACCACCTGGGGGTGGAGGTCGAGAATGTCAGTGGAGACACTGACACCAACGACGACATCCTCGACTATTAACTCCCCCACCCCTCCCTCCAAGCACATCTATTATCCTAGGACTATTCAGTACAATGATGAGGTTTATAAAAATAATCATAATGTCTCATATTCAAGGAAAGAAGCATAAGGTAGTGAACCAATATTAATATTTACAATATTTACAATAATCATTATTTACAATAAGAATTCCAAAAATAGGAGTGGTCATCATGAAACTGTAACAGCTTCCTTATTTCTATGTAATTGTTCTTTTGATTAGGTTACTTGTACTCCTATATGAGTGTTGAAAATGCACAAACAAATGGGAGGGAAGTTTTTGTGTTTTTATATATAATTTTGTGTTTTTATTTTCACCGGAATGAAAAATTATATATATATATAGAAATTAAAAAGGACTTTTTAAGAGCTTTATTTTCATATATTATTCATTGGGTTTATTATAAAAACTATGCGGTGACCATTGAGCAACTTTACCCTTTAATTACTCAAACCTAATTGCGTGGCGCGTAAGCCCCTGTGCCAATACACGCCTCATATGTAACCGTATTATCCTTGTTTATTGATGGATCTTCGTTGTGTTTGCAAATGCAGTTTTCTGCACCTTTGCAAAGTCAAAAGGCAGTTTTCTGCACCTTTGCAAAGTCAAAAGGCAGTTTTCTGCTCCTTTGCAAAGTCATTGCATCAGCTCCAAAGTGGGAAGAAAAAATTTTGAAGTGGTCATATGTCTACCTAAGGATTACTATTTTCATAAACTTGTTTTTTTCAGATGTCATGAGGAACACAACCCTTCATTTTCTCAGTTGTTAGATTCCATTGATGAATTGGGATTCTTCCAGCAACTTCGACTTTCAAGAGCTGCCTTTAACCATTTGTACAGCCTTCTTGAATTCCACGAACAAGTATCAGGTGCCAGAAGTGGAAAAGAAGAAATACCATTGTTAGAGCAGCTACATGTGACACTGTGGTACTTGGCAAATAAAACAACTTTCCAGGAAACATATGTTCAGTTCAGACTTTCTATCAGTGTAACACAAAATTTTTTATTTGACAGTAAGACATACTTGACGGACAAAATTATTACATGGCCAACTGTTATAATGGAAACCGCTAGGAATTTTCAACGTCTGTCAGGTTTCCCAGGTGCCATTGGGGCCATACATGCAGTTTTGTCCCCCAAGTACCCAACACAATGAATACCTTGACCGGACAATGAAACAGTGTCATTCTTGTTGCTGTGTGTGATACAAAACAGAAAAATACCTACTGTACTGTACATATCTACTGGTTATATAGGAAGTATTCATGACCAGAGATGCTTCTCACTCATAGCTTTAGGCCAGGTTGTATTCTCAGTTCCCAATGAATATTTTCCTAGGCCTGATGTCCATATTGTGGGAGATTCTGCCTTCACACTGCAGACTGGTTTAATGGTCCCTTTCAAGGATTTTGGCACCTTAACTAATGGCCAGTTGTTATACAACCATAAACTTTCAAAAACCAGATGCATTGTGGAAAATTCATTTGCATTCTTAAAAAAGAGATTCAGGTGTTTGATGAAACTGGAAGTTAATCTGGTTAATGTTATGCCCATCATTGTAGCTTGCTGTACCTTGCACAACATAGCTTTGTCACGTCAGGACTATCTGCAAGAGTCATTTACCCTTGAGAGTTTGGACAGTGGCAGCAGTAACTTTGCTGTTGCTGATGTGCCAATAAACTCAAATGCAGCTGCAAAGCGACTAGCCATTTGCAGTATGTTCTCATAAAAATGTGCCAAAGTTTGCTGAAACTGAGTGGTTAGTGTGGATAGGAAGATGAACCCGGACATGTGTGACCTTCAACACTGTTTTATGGGTGAGATATCCAGGGAGTGACTGTATGTACTAGAAATGATAGTTGTTGGTATGTTGGAAGTGTGAGTGTATTGTAACTGATTAAAAAATGAAAGAAAGCAGATTAGAGTTTCATACTTATAAATTCTGTGATGTTATGTGTCCTTGTTTAGATAAAAGGTGAAGGAATACAGCAAAATTTGTTAGAACCAATCTATTTTACTACTCTCCAGACTGCATTATTACAACATTGTTTTCAAAGACATATACTGTGTAAGCCTTTACTACTCTCCAGACTGCATTATTACAACACTGAAAACAAAGACATATATTGTGTAAATGCATGACTGAAATATAAACTATATTTGCAGTGGTTTCCTGTCACTCCATACGTATTTACCACATAATCTACACATTAATACCGAGTCCATTGTATATATATATATATATATATATATATATATATATATATATATATATATATATATATATATATATAGTCATAAGGTATGAAAATATTCATGTGGGGAAAAATATAAAAATGTATACACACTGATGCCTTTCATTAGAAAATCAACAGCATGCACACAAACAGGAGGCATGTACTAAAATTATTTATTGTAAATTAAAATTTTCATTCATTCATTGCCAGACGCCATGTATCCCAGACAGGGTGGCCAAGGGCTTAGAGTTAATTGTTTTACAGGGAGGGGCACTAATCCTCCACCAACCCCACTTGACGTAGGGATGCCAACAGCATCTGGTGTTCCCAGGCGGTCACCCATCCAAGTACTAACCAGACCCAACGTTGCTTAACTTCGCTGATCGAACGGGAAGCGGTGTACTCAACGTGGTATGGTCGTTAAATCAAAATTTTAATTAAAATGCATTTCTCAAGTTTCCTAGATCATCAGTTAAAAGTAGTGGCCCAGGAAGAGGTGTGCTTCCTACAAGTGATTGATAGCCACTGATATTTGGTATGAATTGTCCACTGTTGTTAGTTTCATTTCGAGTTGTGTGAAGCTTCAGTTGCCCCACTTTGGTAATTTGAAAAAAGGTTCATTTTTTGAAGCTGTAATTGGGTAGGTGTCTCATAGAGCTCTGTTCAGTAATGGTTTAAATTTACTTATGAAATATTTTTCCTTTGATTTTAATATAGGATCATCCCTTGTTACTTTATAGAAGGGCATAATATTGAAGTTTGGAGAATTTTTTTTTGCACATTTAGCTATATGGATATTAACATATAAACCTTTACTATGATTAATGCGATCCCTATGTAGGTTAGTACGAAGCCTGAAATTTGAGGTCTCGCCTATAAAGTACAAATCTCTGCATCCACTGCAGCGAATTACGTAAATGCAGTTTTGTGTCGAGCATCCCATGTTTTCGTTAATTTGGAATGTACCAGTTAGCACTGGGAAAAGTAAGCTGACTGCCTTCAATTATTTCCATGCAGAGTTTACATTTTTTGTCTTCACATTTCGTCACTTTGAAACTAGATATATTATTAAACCTAGCCCTTGTTAAAATTCTTTTTGGATTATTGGGTTGCTGCTTTGCTTTAATTAAGGAGACATCTTTATATATTTCTTGTTTCAGGTGCTTTTTGAAGGACATTAATTATACACGGGACTTCTTTAAAGTAATCATCATAATTTGGGTTGTAGGTTGTTATATATGGTATTGTGTGTGTATCCCTGGCTGTTTATTACTGGAGCTCCGAAGGTTGCCTATGGGTATTTTTTTGCTCTTTCTATGCCATTTTTTATTATACCTTTGGGATAGCCATGCTGTCGAAGAAAATCTTTCAGTTCACTTAATCTTATTTCTTTTATCTCAGGTTCTGAAACTATTGTACATATCCTCCGTGCTAAATTTAATGGAATGTTATTTTTTATGTGTCTGCGGTGATTAGAACTGTATGTTAGATAATGCTTTGTACCAGTTTCCTTGTAATGAATGTCAGTAATTATTTTCTTATCTTGCTTAATGACTTTTATGTCTAGGAAAGTTACTGTGTCTTCACTTGTGTCACATGTAAATGTTAGTTTGTCTCCTTAAACCAAAGCGGCAACTCAATAATTAAAAAAGAATTTTAACAAGGGCTAGGTTTAATAATATACCTAGTTTCAAAGTAACGAAATGTGAAGACAAAAAATTTAAACTCTACATGGAAATAATTGAAGGCAGTCAATTTACTTTTCCCAGTGCTAACTATACATTCCAAATTAACGAAAACATGGGATGCTCGACACAAAACTGCATTTACGTAACCCTCTGCAGTGGATGCAAAGGGATTTATACTGTATAGGCGAGACCTCAAATCTCAGGCTTTGTACTAGCCTACATAGGGATCATATTAATCAGAGTAAAGGTTTATATGTTAATATCCACATAGCTAAATATGCAAAAAAAAATGTTCTCCAAACTTCAATATTATGCCCTTCTATAAAGTAAAAAGGGATGATCCTATATACTATTTCATAAATAAATTTAAACCATTACGGAACAGAGATCTATGAGACACTGACCCAATTACAGCTTCAAAAAACGAACCTTTTTTTTTTCGAATTACGAAAGTGGGGCAACTGAAGCTTCACACAACTCGAAATGAAACTAGCAACGGTGGACAATTCATACCTAATATCAGTGGCTATCAATAACTTGAAGGAAGCACACCTCTTCCTGGGCCACTACTTTTAACTGATGATCTAGGAAACTTGAAAAATGCATTTTAATTAAACTTTGATTTTAATTTACAATAAATAATTTAATACATGCCTCCTGTTTGTGTGCATGCTGTTGATTTTCTAATAAAAGACATTATAAAATCATTAAATATACACCTTCCTGGTGAATATATATTTAAAACACACACATATATATGTAGGCCACTAAATATCACATGTAACATTGCACCGATCTTTGGTAGTTAAATAAGAAATGACTAAACAAATGTCTGTGTTTAGTAGTGCTGACTTGAAAATGTTACACAAGAATTACACAACAGTAAAATTCATTCATCCATCCATCAGCCTATCCTATATTGTCCCATTAGATGTTGGTCTTGACACTTAAGTTGAGAGTGACAAGCCTCACACATCCCTGAGTGGCATTACGCAAGCAATAAACCCCAGCCACCCCTTTGATATACCCCCATATTTCTAGTCTTTTTACATGCTCATAGTCATGGTATGGCCACATTCCTAGTCCTTGGTTTTTCATATCGTACGCAAATCCACGCATCATTGGAACTATGATGATGGCACATGGGAAGCCCACCCCCTTCCGATGGATCTGTTATAAGGAGTACACCATGAATAAAATGTCAAAAACAACAGATTACTTTAGTGTATATATGAGTGTAATGTTAAATAATTGTGAAGAAAAATGTTTAAATTTTATATAAACTCCTGGTCATGCTTAAAAGCAACATGTTTGTGCCCTTTATGGAGATGTTGTGATACTTCCGGAAATGGGAGAAGAGACATCCAGGGTGCTGACGGACGACAACATTTCAGTACTTATCTTCGACTTTATTAATAATCAGAAGGTTAGTATGAATGTCTAGGTTATTCATTTACGTGTTTTTTAGCATGGTGATATAAACTTACTGAGGGGGGCCATCTGTAGGGTCCTCATAAACTTAGGAAATCTATAGGCAATATTACATCATGTGACCGAAACTATACTCAACAAAATTATAAACGCACGAAGAAGTTATTTTGTTTTATTTATTGGTCCAACGGAAAATAAATCCGCACAGTAATTTTTATTTTATTCTAGACATAGTACTGAAATCACATTAACATTATTAACGAATTTCTGTGAACATATCGCAACTTACCACAGCCTAAAGAGACAAGGGGTCAGCAGTTTGAGTTCACAGCTCTCAGTACCAAGTGTGTCCAACATTGGCATCGCGCAAAGCGGTACACCTCCGGCGCATAGAGTTCACCAGATTGTCATTGGTGGCCTGTGGAATGTTCGCCCACTCCTCCTACAGTGCAACTCAGAGCTGGCGCACGTTTTCTGGCACTGAAACACGCTGCCTCACACGCTGATCCAGAACATCCCAAACATGTTCTGTTGGCGACATACTGGGAGAATATGCCGGCCAGTTCAATACAGGAACATCCTCGTCATCCATGAACTCCATCCAGATCCTGGCAGTGTGCGGTCGGGCATTATCGTGCTGGAATGTTGCGTGATGGAGGCCGACAAATGGCACGAGAATGGGCATGAGGATCTCATTGCGGTACCGCTGCGCGTTCAGGTTGCCCTCGACGAAATGCAGCTGGGTACGCTGTCCATGGCAAACGCCTGCCCAGATCATCACACTCGCTCACCATGTGCCACCCGACGCACAACATTGACATCAACATAACGCTCGCCAACATGTCGCCATACGCGTTGCCTACCATCGGCACGGTAAAGTTGATAGCGTGATTCATCACTGAAAAGCACCATCCTCCACCGCGCAAGTCTCCACCGAAGGTGACAGTTAGCCTAGTCGAGTCGGTTCTGCCGGTGTACGGGGGTCAGGTCCAAACCCAGATGCGGTCGACGGGCGCGGAGACCTGCCTCCCTCAGACGATTTCTGACCGTCTAAGCCGAGATCCGCCTGTTGTGGATTCCGACCGTCTCATCTGCGGTCCGGGTGGCCGGGCGCAGGCGATCACGCAGGTGCTGGAGTCGCATGTGCCGGTCTTGTGTGGGAGTGGTCACACGTGGTCGGCGGGCATGTGGGCAGTTCACAGTGCTGCCAGTTTCTCGGAACCGACTTCTAAGGCGACTGATGGTTGAATGATGCACATTCAATTGTCCGGATACCGCTGTCACAGACATTCCAGCATTGAGCATGCCAATGGCACGCTCCCTCATGGCTTGTGACATCTGTGGCATTGTGACTTCTGACAAAAGTTCACATTTCAGGGTGGCCCTTTATTGTCCCCAGTGCAAGGAGTGCCTGTGTACTGGTCACGCTCACTGACCAACTCCTCACTATGCTCTGAGCAGCTCATGACTATAATGACTCAATGATTCAGTACACTCAGTGGGGGTGGTCGGTGAGTTGTGGGTAGCCATAACTGAGCAAAACAAGCCGTTCAGTACACCCACAAAAACAATTTTATGGAAATTCTATAACACGTCATACTAACTTCACATTTTTGGTTTGTGCGTTTATATATTTGCTGAGGGTACAACGATTGTGGAGCCTGTTTTATGGCAAATAAAATTTATATCCTTCAGAAATACAAGCGTAAAGTCTGCCTGACAAAATCTATTATCCTACTATACCCAAACCTAAGCCTCCCTAGCCTTACTGTTACCAGTAACTATAGGTTTATGCCAACCAGCTTCAAGGTAAATCTTTTAGTGATTTGTTAATTAAAGATAAGGGATATGAGGTTATATAATTGTATTTTCGGTGGTGAGGGGGCTTTCCTACTTTGCAAAATGGCACAGCAAAATGTACATTGGGCAAAACCACAAATCATATTCTCAACCTAACCTAAGTTAACACCCATCCTTAAAGGAAAGGCAACCTGTTTATTTTTACAAACAGAAAAGAACATAAAATTCACTCAAACCACATCAAAAACCACCAAAAAAACATTGTTTGCGCTTTGAAAGCCAGACATATCCGAAACAAATATTACCCATTATTAGCTTAGGTCGGGATAAATACAAATTATTGTGCTTCGTTATTGTTATCTGCTTCTTACTTGAGAACAAAACTATAAAGTTTAGCCATTGATATAGTTTATTGCTTAGATTACTTGAATAAGCTTGAGGGAAACTTGAAAGTTCATTTCCAGTATTCACTGGTGTGTAATCTGAATTGGTAATATTTTACAAGTTCCCAATATGCAGTTCAGAAATATTAACACTATTAGAACAGAGTATAGTATAGTCCCTAAGGACCATAATGAGTCCCCATAACTTCTATCTATCTATCTATATACCTAGGCTGCTTCCCCCAAGGAAAGGGAGGTAGCCGAGACAGGACGACACACTCTCCATTTACTCATCCATTTAAACACATTCATTCACATCTTAGCCCCAAAGGGGAGAACGGACAGATCCTCACCGCACCACACCGCACAAGGGTCAACTGCGCAATGCAATCAGTGACATCCGCAGCAGGGCCCGACAGCAGAACTGGTTTATCCCTGCCACATCATAACATACCCATCCCCTTACCCGCACCTGACCTGACTAACTGATCAGACCAAATGCGGGAGAATATCCCCTCAGGGCTGCGTCATCACTTATTTATTCACAATTTCTCTCCATTTATTTCTGTCACGCACAGCCACTCTTCCTTGCTCAACAGACATCCCTCTCGCATCCAGCGCTCTCTTCACACTGTCCATCCATCCTATTCGTGGTCTTCCTCTCAGCCTTACACCTCTCACATCAGATCTAGTTATCTTTTTCACCAATCGCTCACATAACTTAATCTGAAATTATACTAAGTTAGGTTAGGCGAGTCATTTCCCAATGGGGTTATGGGGTTTCATTGTGATCCTTAGGAAATATACAATATAGCCTATTAATGGTGCTAATATTCCTGAACTATGTTTTAGCAACTTTTAAAAATTTACATTTCATTATATCACAAACCATATCAACCTTCACACCAGATTCCAAGTAATTATAAAACCTTTACCCTTTCCCATTTTTCAGAATGGCTAATTATCACCATTATATGCGATGATGGCGTCTGGCAATAGATAGATAGATAGATATGCACCAACTTGAGGAGATACCCAATTGGAAAGAGGTGGATGTAAGGCGCATACGCAGATTTGTTCGAAGAAGAGATCCCTTTTCTTTGTACTCAGACAAAGAATTCTTGGAGAGGTACAGGATTTCTAAAGCGTGTGTCCGTGATCTCCTCGAGAAAATACAGGAGCAGCCACCAACTTCCAATAACAGAAGAGGTAAATAAGGCGTCGTAGAAACACCTCTTGGTAACTGTTTAGAAGTACATAATCATTTTTTTTTTTTTTTTTTTTTCAGAAGGCATGATTATTCCTTGACTTTTTTGTGTTTCAGGTTTGGCAGAAACCACCAACTCTACCCTAACCTAACCCAACTAACTAAACTTAACCAAGCCTAACCTAATCTAGAATTTGGGTGGGCAGGTACATGTGTATGTGTGTGTGTAATATTTTAGACGAAACTCCCTATAACAACCTTTATACATACATCCTTTCAAACAATTTTCATTCCCCATCCATTCCTCATGTAAAATACACAGTATATATATATATATATATATATATATATATATATATATATATATATATATATATATATATATATTGTAGCTTATTTTCAAACATCAATATTTTTCTTGATATCACTTACTTTTTCTATTTTAAAATAATACCCACCTCTTGTAGTTTTGACATATTTCCTCCAATTATTAATGTATTGAACACTACTCTATATACCTGTCTTGTAAAAACTGAAATCAGTATTTAGTATGCTTAGTGTTGGGTAGCCTTCTGTATTACAGCCGTACTGAGGTTTATACAATACTTCCTCTACAGGTCTCCGAATTTCACCAGAACTGCAGCTGCTGGTTACCCTGAGGTATGTTGCCACTGGCAACTACCAGCTAACATTAAGTGACTGCACAGATATGTCACAGCCAAGTGTTAGCAAGATAGTGAAGAAAGTGTCTGCAGCCATTGCATCACTTGCACCGGAGTTTATCAAATTCCCAAATCCAGCCACTGAAGGACAAGTTATGCAGCAGTTCTCAGCTATTGCAGGAATGCCGGGTGTTATAGGCTGTGTTGATGGCACTCATATTCCTATTAAAAGTCCTGGTGGGCCAAATTCTGAAATTTACTTCTGTAGGAAGGGATATTTTTCAATAAATGTCATGGGAGTTTGTGATGCTTAAGTTCACAAATATTGCAGTTAACTGGCCAGGGAGTGCACATGATTCAAGAATATTGAGTCTAGATTATATGAAGCATTAGAGGGAGGCAGATACCATGGTTTTTTACTAAGTGATAGTGGATATGCTTGTCGATCATACCTCCTAACACCTTTTTTAACACCACAAACTGAAAAAGAAATTAGTTATAATGCTGCTCATACTATAACTAGAAATGTTATTGAAAGGGCTTTTGGTGTATTAAAAAGACGTTTCTCAGTACTGTCACTACCAAGTTGTCTAACACCAAGAATATCATAGCTGCATGTGCAGTCCTACACAATATTGCTATCATGAACAGACTCCCCTTAGGTGAAGAAGCTGATGATGTATTAGAGCACCCAGGTTTCCCTCAAGATATTAGGGAAGAACACAATCAGCGTGGTCAAGCTCGTAGACCTAGAATTGTGGAGAGATTTTTCTAGTTAAGTATAGCCCCTACCGTACGGGGGGGGGGGTGAAAAAAGAGAAAGTGGTCTTGAGGTAACATTTTTTTTTTATTATTATTATTAAGAACTGGGTTACATCAGGGATCCTAATAAAGGATGGCAAAGCTATCGTTCCTGCAGGGTTCTCCCATGCAGTGAACTGATGTCTCCTCTATTGCATAAATGCATAACAAATGAATATGTGTCACAGCATACATGACAAGATACTGTTTGTTCATACCGTATATTGCACAAATGCTTAAAACACCACAAGATATTGAAGGTTTGCACATACTTTACATTGCACAAATGCCTACAAATACTGTATACTATTACATAACTATATGCATCACAAATAAATATGTATCACAAGATATTGAATGTTTGTACATACCTCACGCTTATGTCTACAAATACTGTATACTATTTCATAACTATATTCATCAAAAATTAATATGTATCACAAGATATTTAACACTGAATGCCTAAGGCAAATGGGTCAGTTGCCCGGACTGACTGGGGTAATGCAACAACACAAGTATTATGCATCCCATAATGTATCACAATATAGTAAATGTTTGTACATACTCTATATTGCACAGCTGCCTACAAATACTGTATACTAATACATAACCAGTATAAACATCCCTCACAGTTTCACTCTCCGTTATCAACACCAGATTAAAAAAAAAAATTATTTGCATAAAACATTCATCACCATTCATCTTCAGGGCCCATTTCATCATATGCTCTTTTACCTGAATCAAGAACTTGAATTAACTTACTATGTGCATCATCTACTTTATTCTGGATATTCTTCAATATGCTGCCTCTTTTTTGGTATCTCCTCTATTTCTATATTAAATTTATTGTTAAAGCATGAATTTCATTATTTTGTTCCAAATCTAATTTGTATTGTTTAACCTCTAAATCATGATTTTCCTTCATTTGTGCTATTTTTAACCTATGAAATACTTCCTGTCGTGAGCGACACATAAGCATCATCTTTAGCACTGATCCTAACTTTGGTTCGTTGCTGATGTGCTGGAAGTTGCTTAGGCTTATTTGAAGCCTCAGCAGAGGTAGTGATGGTCTGAAGAAGAGGCTGGAGTGGGGTTGAGATGACTGCAGGTGAGAAGCAGAGTGGGGGTGAATGTGGGAGGAATGGTGGTTGAACTGGAAGATGACGAAGCTGGGACATGATTAGGGGACAGGGAAGGACAGTTTGAATGAATAGGCGTAGAAAAGGGGTGTGGCTTCCAGGAAGCTGCAGTCTTTTTTTTTTTTTTATGGGAGGAAGAAGGAACCAAAGGCCTTGAGCCCGCAGTAACAGTTCCCTCCAAGAGAAAAACAAAATACAATAGAGAGCCAAATTCAAGATCCGATCATTTTGAGATGCCTGGACACACTGCGTTTGAAAGACTGGAGATCATAGACAGCAGGAAATACAGACAGAGGAAGACAGTTCCAGAGCTGACCTGTTGCATAAATGAAAGACTGGGAGTAACGGTTAACTCTTGCATTAGAGAGTTGGACAGAAAAGGGATGAGAGTTTGCTGCCAGACGGGTGCTATGCACCCGTCGTAGAGGTGGAGGAATGCAAGCAGACAGTTCAGAGGAGCAGTGACCATTAAAGTAGCGATATAAAAGAGATAAAGATGCAACAGTGTGGCGAAGAGACGGAGGTTGAAGGGAGTCAGTAAGAGGAGGAAAGTTGATGAGATGAAAAGCCTTTGACTCCACCCTATTGAGAAGAGCTGTATGTGGGGAGCCTCCCCACACATGAGACTTGTACTCCACACAGGGGCGGATAAAACCCCTGTATAGAGTCAACAATTGTGCAGGGATAAAGAATGAGCGGAGTCGGCTTAGCACACCCAATCTCTTGGAAGCTGATTTTACAAGAGATGTAATATGATCTTTCCAAAATAAGTCTCGAGTAAACGAAACCCCAAGCATGTTCAAGGATGATGCAGGATTAAGCTGAATATTATTAAACTTTAGTGGGTATACCTGTGGAAGATTTTGTCGGGTTGATAGGTGTAAGAACTGAGTCTTATATGCATTAAAAACAACCATATTATTTTTACCCCAGTCAGAGATACGAGCCAAGTCAGACATTAGGTGTGCCATAGCCTCATCCTTGTTTGTTGAAGTAACTGTTGAGATGGGCGTTGCAGGAACCGAATGGAAAGGTGAAGGGTGGAGTCATCAGCGTATGAGTGGATAGGGTTAGATGTACAGCTTAGAAGACCATTGATGAATAAAAGGAAGAGAGTTGGTGATAGGACAGAGCCCTGAGGAACACCACTGTTGATAGATCTAGGAGAAGAACGATGGCCGTCTACAACAGCGGCTATAGAACGACCAGAAAGGAAGCTAGCGATGAAGGCACAGATAGAAGGATAGAAACCGTAGGAGGGCAGTTTGGAAATTAAAGATTTATGCCAGACTCGATCGAAAGCCTTTGAGATGTCAAGTGCAATGGCAAAGCTTTCGCCAAAGTCCCAAAAGGAGGATGACCAGGAGTCTGAAAGGTAGGTGAGAAGATCGCCAGTGGAGCGTCCCTGACGGAACCCGTACTGACGATCGGAAAGAAGGTTGTGATAGGAAAGATGCCTTAAAATTTTTCTATTGAGAATTGACTCGAAAACTTTTGAAATACAGGACGTTAAAGCAATTGGACGATAGTTGGAGGGTTGGGAGTGGTCACCCTTCTTTGAGACTGGCTGAATGAGAGCAAACTTCCAGCAAGAAGGAAAGGTACAAGTTGACAGACAAAGGCGAAAGAGTTTGCCTAGGCAGGGTGTAAGCACAGAAGCACAGTTCTTGAGAACAACAGGAGGGACCCCATCAGGCCCATATGCCTTGTTAGTACTGAGGCCAGTGATGGCAGAAAATACATCAACTGAAAAAATTTTAATGTCAGCCATGAGGAAGTCAGAGGGGGGAAGTGATGGAGGAACAGCACCGGAATCATCTAAGGTGGAATTGGAGGAGAAAGTCTGAGCGAAGAGATCTGCTTTATCAGTAGAAGAAATAGCTACAGAACCATCAGAGTAGAAAAGAGGAGGGAAGGATGATGAGGTAAAGTTGTTAGAAAGATTTTTGGCAAGGTGCCAGAAGGAGCGGGAAGAATTCGAGTTGGAGATTTGAGAGCATTTAGTATGGATGAAGTTATTTTTAGCAGAGCGAAGAACAGACTTGGCACGATTCCGGGCAGAAACGTAAAGATGATGTGATTCAGGGGTGGGTTGGCTCCGGTACCTTTTGTAGGCCCTCTCCTTGTTGCAGACAGCATTAGAACAAGCGTGATTAAACCAAGGCTTTCTTGCGTTAGTCAAAGGATATGAGAAAGGAATGTATGCTTCCATGCCCGAGAGAATAACCTCCATAATGCGCAAGGCATACTCGGATGGCTCCCGGCCGTGGAAGCAATAATCATTCCAGGGAAAATCAAAGAAGTACTGCCTGAGGGCCTCCCAGTCCGCGGCTCCAAAATGCCACAGACGACGTTTCCCTGGAGGGTCCACAGGCCGTACTGGAGTGATAGGACAGGTTAAGGTAATAAGGTTGTGATTGGAGGAGCCCAACAGAGAGAAAAGATTAACAAAGTAAGCAGAAGGATTAGTTGTGAGGAAGAGGTCAAGTATGTTGGAGCTCTCTCCAAGGCGGTCAGGGATACGGGTAGGGTGCTGTACAAGCTGCTCTAGGTCATTAAGGATAGAAAAGATGTAGGCTTGTTCAGCAGGTGGATCCGTGAAAGGAGAGGAGAGCCAAAGGTGGTGGTGAACATTGAAATCTCCTAGAATGGAGATTTCAGAGAAAGGAGAAATGGATAGAATGTGTTCCATCGTAGAAGTAAGATAGTCGAAGAATTTTTGATAGTCAGTAGAATTAGGGGATAAGTAAACAGCACAGATATATTTAGTCAGAGAATGACAGGAAAGCCGAAGCCAGAGTGTAGAGAATTCAGAAGAATCGAGTTCGGGAACACGAGAGCAAGATAAGTCGTTGCGTATATATACACAACAGCCACCTTTGGCTTTGAAATGAGTATAGAGAAAGTAGGAGGATACAGAAAAGGGTTTGCTGTCAGTTGCCTTAGACAGCTGAGTCTCTGTTAGAAAAAGGTGAGGTTAGAGGAGGAGAGGTGGTGCTCAACAGCGCGAAAGTTAGAGGAAAGGCCGCGAATGTTGCAGAAATGAAGAAGAAGAGTCAGACAGTGGTTCCAGGCACCTCGAGTCGTCACCGGGAGAGGGGCGGATGGTGGGGGCATTTATGGTCCCCCCCCCCCTGGGGACTCCGAGGCTTGGTGAAGAGACGCCAATTTTGTTGAATTTTGAATAGGAAGTGTAGTGTGTACTGTGCATGTAGTTTGGTGTAGATAGTTAGAGAAATTTGTACTGGAGAGCATGCTGGCCTACTCTCTATGTAACTGAGACACTGAAAAGTTCAGCAAAGGGGGATGGTCAGGAACTAGTCCTGAGGGCTGATGAAACGGGAGCTCCAGCACTCCCTGTCATCAGCTTTCCATCCACCTCGTGAGTACTGCCCTGCTCGACTGGTGCTACAGTCTACTCCTCTGGCCAGCAACACTAGGATCATCTGCAATAAAATGAACTTTTTTAGCAAAATGTTCACGGAATACAACTGTAACTGCTGACTTTACCACTCGAGAATATTAAATAACAAAACATGTTACTCATAACTGTCACAACATAGAGTACATTGAACAGCTTGAAAATCTGCACACCTCTGAGATTCATCTTTCCTCATCTTCCCTTACAGTATAAGAGCAGCTGGGAATACCTATGATTTCACACATTTCATGAATTTGAACTTCAGCTAATCAAAATTCAAGTATTCATCTAGCCAAAGAAGCTGCTAGCTTCGACGCCACCTCCGGCACAAATTATATCACCCTAACAAAGTTCCTTCACACACTCCAGAGATACATCATCAAAGATCACTCTATCTCAACGAGCTCTCCTTGCTGCCCCCTACACACAGCACACTCAAAAGTAACTACATCTTGCAATTTCCCTCTAATGCCACATGTTTTGTGCATCTAATAATTACAAACATTACATGAAATTGAACTGCTACCCACTCCCTGTCGCCATAGAGAGCATAGCCACACACCCTCATACCTCACAATACCTCCATCCACACGAGAATAAAAATAAATCCACACTAAACTTGCTCTCTTTTTGGGGGACATAAATCTCAGGTGAAATCCTGTCATCTGCTGGCATCAGGGAAAGTCTCATGTATCATTTCCCATGGCCAAATCAACCTCCATCATAGACGCAGCCAGGGAAATCTCCTCCTTTGGCTTCAGAGGGGTTGGAGGAGGGCCACCACCAGTTGTTTTAATCTTCTTTTTGAAAATCCTGTCCTCTTCTTGCACCCTGAAGGAAGACAGACATTACTTAATGTAAAGTTCTGAATCCTTATTTTGATTACTAATATTTGGTATAAAAAAATATATATATAATTATATTTTAATATACATTGTCCATCTATAATAGTCCACAATTAACCCGTAAGCTGCAATACACACATATATGATATTACCTAACTTTTAGTTGCAATTTTACCAAAATCACGGTGTGGTGAGTACACAAACATTAATTTCATGCTGTCTTGTATGTGGTTTGCTTGAATAACTGCAGAGGACTGGTCAATATGAGCAGAAAAAAAATAAAAAGTTGATGGGTTCACCACCTCCATAATCATCTGGCAGAAAAGCAACATATATTGTGAAAAGTAACCCCTTAATGCATTTATATATGATGTTATATATATACTGTACAGTTCACCAATACCACTATAGAAAAATAAGATACAAAAAGATTGGTTGATTTTTCACTTCTTCATAATCATGCAACACTAGAACTTGCATTGTTCCTTGCAATCTTGAAGTGAGAGGGTGTGCTCTGCTGCCACAAATTGAGTATTTTTTTAGTTTTACACATGCTCAAGTTATATCAGTTTCAGCATGATGTATGTGATCATGCTAGATATTTCGTTATTGTAATATATTTCTAACCTTCCGCAGTTAGGTTATGATATTCCACAACACAAGAAGTTAAGATCCCATGATTCACATGAAAAACAGTAACCTAAGAGAAATAAAGTTTTGTCTGAAAAAGTCAAACATATTTACATCTTAAAAATTACCAAGATATTTCACACAACTAATAAAATTGCATACTCTATCAAATTTTACTCACTTTCTCTTCACATGGTCGTAGCTTCTCTTAAGTTACTTGCTGGACCTCGGCTCCTGGTCTGGGTACTGAGAATTGAAATTTCTTGAAATGTCTTCCCAAGCACTCCTTTTCTCCTCTGTAATTCCTGGGGCAGTCAATTTGTTATTAATTATCCCGTCACGCTCCTTGATCATGTTCAGCAAGGCAACACGTTGGCTTTCGTTAACGGGTAGAGCTCGTTCCTTCCCTTTCATCTTCCGTCTCTAAACTTCCTCTATGCCCCTACTTCCCGTCCACTCATTATATGCTTTCTTCTTTTCCACCACAGCTTGTCTCAGTAAATGATGTACAATATAATAATAATGTATTAAGTTAAAGATAATTTTTGATATTTTCCTACCTCTTACATCATGTAAAGCTTTCATTCTGGGTATTATCTTAAGATGGGAAGAGAAGAGATGGAGGAATTATAAACAGGGACTGTTGTATACAAAAACGAAAAACAAGTAAGAGATAGGGTGATAAGGGGAAGGATTATGAAGGAGAACAGAGGAAACACTAACAACTGAAAGAAAATAAACATGTTTTACATAAAATATGGTGCATTATATATATATTTTTCCATGATTATAATGGTAACTGGGGGTTACCCTTACCTAAAAGTGTCACCAGTAATAAGTGGTATATCAGGCAGCAATATTTCAGGTTTCCGTCGGAAGCCTGCAATAGTTACATTCTTGACTTCCAGAATCTTGGCAATTAATTCGTCTAGGTCACTGAGCGGAGGAGGTGCTGGACCATCACCTGGAAAAGACAAAGTACATGTGTAATGATATGCAAAGTCTAATAAGGTAATTTGGGGAGTAAGGGTGCTCAAACATTCAGTAGTTCTTTGGACCTCGTGTACTGTGCTCTTCTGATTTAATTTATAATGAAGTTGTATTGGTCCAAAAAAAAAAAAAAAAAAAAAATAGCTGTGCAAATAAATTTTACTTTACTGTCCTGACTTATATTTCTGCTCAAAACTTGCACAGTGATAGCCGTGAACTGATTGCCCAGTAATAAGTAACAATATTTCCATATTTCCAATCAGAAATCAACGAGGTTTAAGTATGCAAATATTCATTCCTTAATACGTCATGTTTGGTTAGGTAAGGTTAATGCATTGACTACTTTCCACAAGAAATAAATTTTGGTATATATATATATATATATATATATATATATATATATATATATATATATATATATATATATGAATGTCCACAGAAAATCAATTGACTAATATCTGCCTATTACTTGTAAATTCTCTACGTAATAAGAAGCACTGCATGCCAAATTGCCAATTTACCTTCAATCTACCAGGCTACGTAACTCATTTATATTTTCCTCAGAATGATCACTTATTCAAAAGCTACATTCCATCCAATTGGCTGATTTGGAAATAATTGCAAGGGATAAAGGTGGTGTATGCATTACAAATTTAATAATCCTTACCTGTTCCAGTCAGTGCTTCATTATACCTGCTGATTCTTGTTCTAGCCTCTGACTGAATGGTTTGCCATCTTTTTGGGCACTCTTTCACCCCTGACACGAAGGGAAGGAGGCACCGAGCCGGTCTGCATTGGAGTTCCAAGTCTCTTTTTGGCTTTGAACGTGCACCCCGCATCAGAGAAGTCCCCCTTCAGCACGTGTATATTCCCAAGATACAACTGTGACAGCTTATATGTGGCATCGGGGGTCCAATTTTGCTTTCTGGAACGTTTGCTTGTTACACTGTCGAGTTCTCCATGCTTGGATGGCGGTGGTGGTGTTTCTTTACAGGGTGGTGTGGAGAGCAACATGTCCTCGTCCACAACACAGTGGTAAATTAATAATTCCTCAAAAATGACATTAATCTGTTTACTTTACCCTGAAAACATTTAAGAAAATATCGTAGTAATTTCTGATTTTTTGTAGCATCTTTTCTCTGTTGTTTTCTTAGATTTTTCTTCATTTTTCGAAACTCTCAAGTGCTACGCAGCGCCAACCGCTAACTCAGCAGCTTGTGACTTCGATCTAACAAAGTCTCGACTTAGTTATGATGAGGTGCTCCTTAAGTCTCACATTTATGACTTACACCTAACTATGATGTAGCTTTTATTAGTACGGGCTCTGGAGACTAGCCTGTCTTTCGTAGTGGGTGACTGGCTGGGTACTGCTCCTGGGTGCTGCACACGTGTGCAAGCGACCATGCTGTTTTGGTTACATGTAGCAGTGCTACAAATTTCCCCTTTTTATAACACCCAGAATATGGTATTGAAATAAATTAATTATCGCATACAAAATATACTATGTCTTCAGTAAGGTGCACTTAGTTGATAATCAGTAGATGAAAGAGAAATGTAGTAAAGGTATGCAGAAAACTGAACTGTATCTTTATTGGTAACTCTGATGTTTTCTTGGCGTACAAAGACAGGCTTGCCATCGGTGATAGAATTTTTTTTTTTAATTAGGTTTTTCGCTTTAATTAGAGCGAAATAATGAAGTATGTCCCATTGTGTTAAGTATAAAACATGAAGATAACTGAACTAATGCGGTATTTTAAGTATCATTAGCTTCTGCCGTCTCTTCTTCCCATATGTTGGTACCTCGCTTTACTCGTACCTCTCCCCCACTATCACCACTAGGAATGCCACCAGCTACGATGACGATAGCCATCACCACGGTAGTATTTACATCGTGGTCATCGCATTTGCGAAGGTCTAGGAATATATCCGATAAACCTACAGTACACCGGGTCAATCCGATCGGAGTGCATTAATTACCCACTCAATCACCAGGTGCCAAAATTTGGTTATATGGTTACCACCCAGCATAATAAATGGTTACCTGGTGTACAGGAAACCATTTGGCTTGTCAATCAGTGTAGTCACCCACAGGCAGAAGGAATACAACAAGGTTTGTTAGGAATAACATTATAACTCACTTGAAATTTCATTCATTCATTCACCATTCATCATCTAATCCTAAGTAACCCCATGACAAGCGCAGGAGCTTGTCACTCAGTGTAGTTACCTACCGGCAGAAGGAATACAACAAGGCTTGTAGAGAATAACATTATAACTCACTTGAAATTTCATTCATTCATCATCCAATCCTACATTTCCCCATGAGGAGCGTAGGAGCTCGGGGCTAGGCAACTTGGTCCTGACATTTAAGATGAGTGACCTTCACTCATCCCTGAGTGGCATTACGTGAACAATAACCCCAACCATCCCTTGGATACAAACCTCCACCGGCTCAGTCCGACTGGAGCGCCGTGATTACCCACTAAACCACCAGGAGCCCAAAATTTTATCGTATAGTTACCACCCAGCGTAGTATATGGTGTCCTGGTGTAGCTACAGAAAACCATTTACTATGCTGGGTGGTAACAATATAACCAAATTTTGGCACCTGGTGATTTACTGGGTAATTACGGCGCTCCAATCGGATTGAGCCGGTGAAGGTTTATATCCAAGGAATGGTTGGGGTTTATTGCTCACGTGATGCTACTCAAGAGATGAGTGAAGGTCACTCTCATCTTACACGTCAGGACCAAGTTGTCTAGCCCCGGGCTTCTATGCTCCTCATGGGGCAATATAGGACTGGATGATGAATGAATGAATGAAATTTCAACTGAGTACAGGATGAGTTTCTTCTTTCTGAGATCCCTTACGACTCGTCACTACTGTCGCGATCTCTCTTTCTTGATCTTTTCCGTTTCCCATTATCACGGCACAACTTGCTTTCTTGTATGTCCTTAAATCTTTTTAATTGTTTTAACACTCCAGCTCTAAAACTTTGCTTTCTTATTTCTCTCCCTCTCAACAATTTCAGTTGCTGTTCCATCAAGGACACACCTCTCCATGAAATCTCTCGTCTGTTTATTATGAGATGAGGGTGTGATCCTCTGTCCCACATCCAGCCTTCGTCTCCGGACTCCCGATGAAGGTGTCTCCCTAATTTCATTTTGGGGTAGTACTCCAGTTCTTGGTACATATTGTGATGGTCCCGGGATTTCCTCTGGCAGTCCTGGGAGGTCATTTTCAGTTGGCCCTATTTGCTCTCCTGTGGCGAAAGAGCTCTGATGAATCTCCTCCCTTTCTTGGAGTGTTGACTTCGCGGTCTTTGGTTGTCAGGTGTCCTGGGAAATGTATGAGTCACAGACTTTTATGACAATGAAGAAATGTGAAGTGCAAGATTGGAAATGGGACTGTAAAGGAATATACATGAGTTACAGAGTGGACTGGATAGGACACACATTCAACAATAACTATCAAGTCCTGACAGGCAGTACCATTTAAAGAATAAAGTACCGTATTGTGTTACTAGATGCTCTATAGACTATGGCTGTGAAGGCTGTATAACTCTGGAACTGAGGATGGCTGTACAGTATATAATCAGACCAGTTCAAATTTGATACCAATGCTGAAGAGTATTGGTATTACTATGAACAGTGAGGGAAACAAATGAAAATTGCTATAAAGTGCGAACACGTAATGTTATGACTTAAATTCAGTATAATACCTTCTTTTGTCCACTATCATAAATGTTGACAGGGCTCGTAGTATGATTTCCATGCAGTATCCCATGAACTTCATCGAAATATGGAGGTTTTGGTATATGGGCTGCCCCTGTTGTCCGCATGTGGTATAGAAACTTCTTATACATTCTTAGAAGATTCTTCCATTTTGTATTGCATTCCTGCCATGAAATGCTATTCTGGAACTAAAAAAGTTAAAATCAAATTACTATCACAAGTAATGTAATGTAGAAGTAACAGTACCTACAAAATCTTATATTTTCATATGCAATAGATTTTATGGGGTTTGAAAGCATTACGTTAAAAATTATTAGAAAAGAAATGGTATACTTTTTCAAATCTCCCCCCCCCCTTTTTTTTTGCTGTTCTATTAGACCTACAAGAGTCTGCTGGTAGCTATTATAATTTAACTTAGTGAGTTACCTAACAAACATAACTAACTGAGGTGCAGTACTTAAGACAGCTACATTAAACATTTTCAGGATAGTGAACAATGGTTGGACATAAAGGAAGACGCCATTCACTGCGAGATTCGCACATGGTACCCTTGTCATTGCCATCCGAACTGCCTGCATTCCCCCTCTCCCCGTTCCCCTTGACCATGCTCATCATCTACTAAATAGAAACAAAAAAAGTTACCACACAAGTCATACAATACATTCCTACTGAGCTCATTGGCTATGAACTCCCAGATCTTTTTCTTTTTGGTAACTTTATCTTGGATCTGGTTGTAATTTTCTTTAACCAGTATTAAAAAGGTATCAACAACCACTGGCTGCAACATCTTCTCTGGGCCATTTCCTGTAGACAGCTGGCTCTCATCAGGTAAACTCTGGGAAGCTATTTTATATAACAATTAGAACAAAGGCATAAGCTACAGAAACATGTGAAGCTTATCAGGAAATGCAGTGCCTACAGCAAAAGCAAGCAAACTGTGGTGGGCAAAATGTTTCATACTGATATATTATTTATCTCTTGCTTTCAACTTGAATGGCAAAAGAAAATAACAGTTTCCCTCTAAGTCCCAAAAGTATTAGTAAAATGTAGCGTAAATGATAGACAACAAACTGTAAAAAAAAAAAAAAAGCCAGAGGCATTATAAGATATAGTGGATGAAATATCCAATGTTTTTTTCTATACACAACACACCTTCAACAATCTCTTCTGATGGGGCTGGTGCAGACAGCTCCTCTGGTGATGGTGGCCGAGATGGAGAGAGCAAGGCATCTCTGTGTACTTCAAAAACAGGGTGTACCTCTTTGTGTACTATTGTATCGTGTGCATTGTCGAAAGTCTCATCGCGATGTCCACAGGAAAACCTGATGGAGTGAAGACAGTGTTTCTACTAAAAATGCACCAGTAAAATTATTTTGCATACCTGGAGAAAATAATCAACAATCCCTGCTCACACTCCAGCAGTCTAGGTCACAAAGGCTGAATATTTACTCCGGTAAATACAGTTAATTACTGTTTATGCAGGAGAAACGTTAGTAAAAAGGGAGATCTATAATTTGTCAAAAGGAAACTCATTAGCTGGTGAGTTATGCTGCATTTTCTTACGCATGAGTGAAAGTACAGGAGAGGTTCCATGCATAAAATTTACAGTATTTTTTCCCCTAGAAAATATACTGTAATTAGGCATGTGATGCCTTTAAAAAATTGCATAAAAGACTGTTCTTTAAGATGTCAATATAAAACCACTAGTTTTACATGCAAACCGTGGCAAGCAGCCACCCGCCATGTCAGACTTGGTCAATTCGGCTACATAGTACGGTAAATTCATCATATTTGTCCGAACTACCCTAACCTACGGTAATATGACGTAGCCTAGCCTAACCAAACTGAATCCAACCAAAGCTAATTAAATCTAACCAAAGTAACCAGAACTGATTGGGGATAAATAAGTTTCGGGTTCACTGCCCTCGGCAACGTCAAGAAGCCTAACTTTGTGTTATTAACGGTATTTTTGCAGAATTTCGGAGCCATGCATGAATTATACAACTTATATGGTAAATATTTCCATTATTGAGGTTTCCTATTTGTTTTTTTCTTCCATTTGATATATATATATATATATATATCTATATATATATATATATATATATATATATATATATATATATATATATAAGTTCACTTGAGTGTTTTGAGGCCTCACTTGTTGTGCACATTAATAATAACCATATGACTATGACAATAATCTGATCACAGATATTATTAACGGTGGAAAGGACTGGCCTAATCTAAGTGTTTAACTAAACCTACCCTAACCTACCATAACTGTACCTAGTAATTTAACCTATCCTAACCTAACCCAACCTAGCCTAACCTAACCCATCATCTAGTTGGGAAGTTGGGAAACGAAATCCACCTTTCGGTATGTTGAGCAAGATTCGGTAATTTTCATTTTGGCACATAAAAAAACACGTACAGGCATACAATAATATGACAGCACAAGTCCACTGGTTATGGTAAGATTGCCCACTAAAGAAATGACAATAAAGGAAATAAATACCATTTTTAGTGACGTTAAACTGATCCTGGCAACTTTCCATACATCAAAAATGAACTAACAGGGAAAGAAATTCAAGTGATGCATATAAACATTTACTGGTAAAAGTACCCACTCATTTTGAATGAAATATTGAAGAGAGCCTTCCCTAGCATACAATGAAAATTTGAGTTCTACAACACTGCAATATATCACTGCTAATATTTACTAGTGCTGTCCTTCAGTGATACCTGATGTCGGTATTTTCCTTTTTACTTGCAAGAACGGTAAAACTTCTGCAAATGTACTTCACATATTCATCAGCAATCCCAAACGTGTTGCTCATGCATCCACACCTTATTTCACGGTCTCTACAGTTTTATTCGCTATTACTACTCTAATCATGACATATATGGATACTTCCCATATAAATCTTTCAGGAGATGCCATTGTATAAATAACAGAAGGTCTTTGTTGCCTTAAAACTGAAGAGAATTCCTCGAGGAGCTAAGAGGGCTCAGAGTACAATTGTTTACAAACTGACTTTCGATCCAGGCGGCAGGCCCCGGATTCACAACCGGTCTTACGCTCTCGGCGCCTCCCTTAGCGGTCGTGCCTCTCCCTTTCAGCCCTACACCGCGATGCACGAAGTGTGTCGGCCGCCATGTTTGTGGTGGAGTCTCCCGCTAAGGGAGCACCAGACCACCCTTACACGATCGTAACCCGGAGATAGGGGTACAGAGTATCGATTACATGACCCCCGACCAAAACAACAGTGGGATATCTTCAGTAAAAGGCAATAGCAACCATTCATCAGTATCAGTATCTTCAATTTTGATAGAATGTAAGTAGTCAAGTGGTTGTTACTCTGGGGAATAAAATGTAAATTGCCGTTTTTAGTATTGAGTAAGGGATATTTTGAGTACTGTTTCGGGTATTATTTTACAAGTGGACAATATGCAGTTTTGGAATTTTAGCACCATTATCATATAGTATACGGTAGTCCCTAAGGATCACAAATAACCCCCATTACCCCATTCGGAAATTGATTATTACTCCCCTAAGATAGGTTAGGTATGTTAGGTTTGGTTTGGTTAGTTTTATTGTGTTCAGTTAGGAGCATTTCCGACAAAAATGAAGGTCAGAAACATTCGAATCGCATCAAAAACTGCCAGAAAAATATATTGCACTACCTGGGGGATGTATTGTCCACTTGTAAAAATTTACCCTGTTTCGCATTCTTGAGGTGATTTTTGCTTCCATATATTAGCCAACAGTGTGAAACTGGACCTAACCTAGACATCATTATATAATGTAACATTGACAGTGAAAGGAAATATGTGAAACCACCCAAATTTACTGTACATCACAGTTAACCATAATGTAATGTACCTTACAGTTAACCCTAACCTACTGTACCACACAGTTGATCCTAACCCACTGTACCACACAGTTGATCCTAACCCACTGTACCACACAGTTGATCCTAACCTACTGTACCACACAGTTGATCCTAACCTACTGTACCACACAGTTGATCCTAACCTACTGTACCACACAGTTGATCCTAACCTACTGTACCACACAGTTGATCCTAACCTACTGTACCACACAGTTGATCCTAACCTACTGTACCACACAGTTGATCCTAACCTACTGTACCACACAGTTGATCCTAACCTACTGTACCACACAGTTGATCCTAACCTACTGTACCACACAGTTGATCCTAACCTACTGTACCACACAGTTGATCCTAACCTACTGTACCACACAGTTGATCCTAACCTACTGTACCACACAGTTGATCCTAACCTACTGTACCACACAGTTGATCCTAACCTACTGTACCACACAGTTGATCCTAACCTACTGTACCACACAGTTAACCCTAACCTATTGAATGTACCTCAGTTAACCCTAACCTACTGTACCTCACATTTAACTCTAATCTACTGTACCTCACATTTAACCCTAACCTACTGTACCTCAGATTTAACCCTAACCCACTGTACCTCACACTCAACCCTAACCTTTACCTCACAGTAAACCAAAACCAACTGTACCTTCATCCCAAATTTGAGGGGGCAGATCCACATCTTTGCTGGCCGTATCCTTCAGTTGGATCTATAAATAAATTGTTATTTTGCCCGGATTTACTTACTCCAAATTCCACACACACACCTACACACACACACACACACACACACACACACACACACACACACACACACACACACACACACACACACACACACACACACACATTAATTTCATATTACCTTTTTTTTTTTTTTATAAAAGAAAACGAGCCATTCTGCATGATTACTGTGGCATGTCATGATATTTGACTAGACCTTGTTTTGATGCATAAATAATCTAGGATGTTACAGAATTATCTCTTCCAATTTGTTATTGAACCATTCTAAATATTACTGGTATTATTAGTTCAATAAACTATACTTTCATTGAATCATAAAACTTTCATATGCTTATATTCCTGGTAAGATGACCATGGTTATCGAGCTGGTAGATATTCACATATCTTGCATTTTCCTTCTCGAGTTTCACAGTACATCAGATGTTCATTGTTGCACGTTTATTTCAGGAAAAACCTTTGCAGTTCCTTTTCCAATGTATGTTTATTTTATGAGAAGATTGGGAAGGCTTTGAAATAAAGATTGCAATTATTAATACTGGCCTTTCTCATATTTTTCCAATATCGTTAGTTACATTTAGGTCATAACAAATATAAATTGTATTCCATAAATACCATTGGAGTTATCCAGTAGCAAGTGTCACTTTTTATTTTTTTTTTTATAACCCAGAGACAATGGAACTATGGTTTGCTTTGCAAGAGGATCATCACCCTCTTCGACGTGAAAGAAGGTTCCGTGACCCACTTACCTGCTTGATGTTAACGATGAACACCTACTGCGCTACTAAAGATTTCCAAGAAATGAGATCCTGCTCCTCTACCAAGAACTGGAACCACAGCTTGGCAGGAGGACAAGATCTCATGCCATTCCAGTTCACACCCAGCTGTTGATTGCACTCCGATTTTTTGCAAGTGGAAGTTTTCAGAGTGTTGTGGGTGATTCAACTGGAATGAGCCAGTCAAGTGTAAGCAGGGTAATAACAAAAGTGACTGAAGTCCTCTTTCAGAAAGCAGTGACAGAAATTAAAATGCCCACTGGTGAAGCCAAGTTGCAGACAAAACCAGATTTTTTGCCATTAGCATATTTCCCAAACATTATTGGTGCCATTGATGGTACTCACATACCAGTAAAGGGGCCTGTACATCAAGAAGACTTATATATTAAGAGGAAGCACTTCCATTCCCTGAACATTCAGGCTGTGTGTGACAGCAGCATGAAAATTATAAGTTTCTCAGTTAAGTTCCCTGGGAGCACATATGATGCCATCATATGGCGTACTTGCCAACTTAGGAGGAGATTTGAGACTGGAGTATATGGAGACTCATGTTTAGATGGTAAGTAATGTATTTCATACGTAAAGTTTATTTCTCCATATAAAGAGAGTGAACGTAGCGATATGAATGAAGGGGCTATGTTTCAAGGTTGAAAACTTTAACAGCACAAGTAGGAATTTGTGGCAGATGTAGAGTAATAGTTGGAGAGCAGTGACGTGTCATTTTTATTTCAGCACATATATAAAAACTGTAGATAGATAGAAGCTATAGACAGATGGATGATAAAAACGTCTTCAGATGTTTAGTAGCCTTTCTGTGGGATAAGTGCTGCAGAGACTAGATTTTAATTGATCAGAAATCTGTAACTAGGAAAATTCTCTTTCAGTGAGGGAAAAAAAAAATAACTTACGCCTTCCTTATTTACAGGGGACAGTGGCTACCGTCTTGAACCGCATCTCATGCTCCTTTCGGTATCCCAAATACTGTACAAAATCAACGTTACAATACTAGTCATGCGCGTGGTCGAGTTCTGGTAGAACAAACCTTTGGCATCCTTAAATCACGGTATCTGTCTGCATAGGTCAGGAGGAGCACTGCAATATGAACCAGTGAAATGTGGTAAAATAACTGCAACATGCATGTTACTCCACAACTACTGCCTAAGACGTAACATCCCCTTTAATGAAGACATCGAGCCTGAAGAGGAAGTGGCAGTACCTCCAGCTGGGCCAGACATACGACTGGCTCCAGGATATGTGAGAAGGCAGGATATAGTAGACAATTTCTTCACGTAACCTCAGTTTTGGTCTCTTCATAAAGTGTGAAGTTTAAATTACTTCTGCAAAGTGTTTACTACTATTATTTGATTGGTAATTTTCAGCAGTAATTTTAATATTACATCATAAGTACCAATATAACCATCATTAAAATGAAATACCCCCAAATATCCCATACGTATTATGTTCTGTACTTATTGAAATATTCTGTTGTGAATCTCATTAAGGTCCATGTGTTTTACCCAGTTTGCAGGCTTTGGTTTGCAGATTAAGTATTTGGCTGTCATATTTTGTGAGCATTATCCTGTTATAACCCATCAATTATATTCATCTTACTATGAAAAGGAATGGAATCTCCTAAAAAACTTGAGTACTACTGTAATCTTACTCCATGGAAGGAGGGAATGGTACCTGATAGAATTAATAACCTCACCTAGAGCTTCTAGTATATCTTACCTTAAGTATTGTATAAACTTTTTATAGTGTAATGTATTAACATGCATTACATACCTGAGGTATTCTTTTTATCTTCTAAAATCATTATATACAATATATCATGCCAATTGAATTATTTCCTTGACTACTCCATGTTATTCAGAAACAAAATGACGGCCACATCATTCATATTTTAGTATTTATTGGAAAAATAAACAATATTTTTCTTAGGAAATAACACTGGTATACAATCTATTGTGGACATTAACTGATGTTTATGCGAGTAATGTTTTATGGTAAGGCAGTGACCAAAGAAAGATTAACTGGACAATGATAGTAAATAACAATAATTATTTTACATTTGTACAATCATGATTGCCTTTTTTTCCATGTTGGGATACCTTTTCATAAGACAGAGCTATAGGAGTCATAAGTGGAACGGAACAGCTTAGAGGTAAAAAAAATATGATAAGGACATATTTGAAGACTGAGTATCACATAACTTGAAACAGAGGCTGATGATTAGTGGCAGACCATGCAGCAGGTCTACTTGGCTTAGAGAAAGACTGTTGATTGAGCAGGCAATGGGAGAAAAGTGACAGCAGAACTGGTACCGTACGTGAAAACAACGCATCTGATGAGGTTGTTGTATGGTCGTCCTTTGGAGGCAGTGGGTTCCAAGGAGAGAGAGCGTGATGATTATGACGCAACCTGACATTCACAATCATAGGTACATGAATATTCAACATAATGCAGATAAATTATGATTGCACCTTGTTTCAATGATCACCACATAAACGTTTGTAAAACTAATAATCCTTTAAACAGTAAAAGACTTCCTTAATACTGTATCACAGTATATCACAAAAGATATTCATCACTTGAAGTTAAATATATTCACAGGATCTTCCATATATCACATCAGGAATAATACTCTGTTACAGTACTTACAGCAGACACTAAATTTTAATTGATTTGGCTGAAAGGATATCAGATTACATGGATATATGATTGCCACAGAATTTCGCTTGGCTGTAACAAACAGTCTGCCGAGTGGGATGCTATGGGTTGCAATACTGTAGGCCTACATGTGTTTCCTAGACTTGTTACTTCACCCTGATATGAAATTTCCCTCTACCTATCATGATTAATACTCAGTTGTTAAAAGAGTCTATAGTATCAACATCCTAGCCTTGAAGAAGTGCTATGACAAGGTTTTGAAATATGCAACAAATTGACACAATCATGTATTTGTTAAACTGGAATAACTTTCACTTTTTAATACTAGAATATGCAACTGTACTGTACTCATTTATAAACAAAAATGTGCCGTGCTTGAAATCCCAACTCAGGGGGGTAATATCACTTTTACTGGATCAAGTTTCCCCCAATTCGTATGTTAGCGAGGGTCAACTATATTGCATATAAAATACGGGGCTCAACATGAATGTTGTGGTATAAAAATAATTATTCATTTTGCTTGTATAAATACTGTTCTTGTTATGTGTTTCTTGGAAACAAACATAAACAACAAATCCCAATATAAGAGAAAAAGTGGACAAAATAAATACAATGGGGGGAAATCCTTAACACTACAGGGTCACGAACTGAGTTATTCTAATTAGGTACTGAACACAGGTTACAGCAAATACTACTGAAATAAATAGTACTGAACCAACTCATTTGAACTGCAGTAAATGACACTTACCATGTAAGCCAAAGCAATAATAATAGGACTAGCAACACAGCTCAGGAAAAAAATAATAATAATAATAATATATGGTTTTCTCCAGCCCTAAGTACCTAATATACTCATTTGAAATAAAGTATATGACACTTACCATGTAAACCAAAGAAAAAATAAGAGGACTAGCAACACAGCTCGGTTAAAAAAAGTAAAAAATGGTTTTCTCCTGCCATAAAGCAACACAAACAGGTTATGATGATGACTATGAATTTTTTATATTAAGAAATTTCTCACCATTAAATGATTTTAGCGATTCAGAGAGTTTCTGATGGCTGCCAGAATCTCTGCAATAATTTGCATCTGGGATGCTATACTTGCAACAGCTTGAGCAATTTCTTCCTGGTCCCTCAACATGCTTTGCCCCAATCTATGGTGGCGGTCTGACTTTTGGCTAGCTGTTAACTGGTGGGGGTCATGGCCTGAAGTGCCAGCTTCTTCTTGGGGTCGAGCATAATCGTGGTGCTTGGCCATATCAGAGGACTCCACGTCGGACTGAATAACCTCTACAGCTGAGGCTGGGATAACATTACCATCTGTAAAAGAAAGAACGTGTTTTATCTTAAAATGAAAAATGTCTTCACAACTAGTACTCCCCACAAACTGCCCCCTTTGTTTTCACACATAAGGAAAGATGTAGAATGTTGCAAAAATTAAAGTTAAACAGTAATAAATAACCTATTAAAACAACAGCATCCATACCTGGTTGCCCAACTTTTGGCTAGTATAGAAATTCTACTGTGTTCCCTCTATTGATATACCAGCATGCCAAAATAAACGGTAACAGCTTCCCTGTCCAAACCTATCTGATGAGACAAAAAATTCTGGTGCATATCAGCTGATTTTCCATATCATAACACTGTTGCTTTTTGTGGTAATGCATACTGGATTTACCACAACAAAATTTGTCACAAAACATAAACATGCATATATGCATACAACCTTCATGACTTTACCATACTCATTTTCAAAAAAAAAAAAAAATGGGACACACCCATACTTGCAAACACCCACTCAAGGTCCAAAAGAATGCTGTACGGTAAAAGGATCTCTCATCACTTATATACCTGGTGGTAGGTTTCCAGTTTCAACAGGAATGGAAGCAAGATCGTGACATACATCTGCCTCTCTGTAATAGATTGAATGTTTGGTTATTACTTGCTGTTACCACTCTACACTGGGCTATGACTACTCCAATAAGTACTGAAAATAATCTATGAATAGTCAGTAAAAGAAACACATTAAAATATATATGAAAATCCCTACGCTGCTCTTCATCATAGTCCTCCCCGTGGGCAGCCACCTTGTCATGGTGGGGGGGCTTGCGTGCCCCTGTGATCCCACAAGCCTGCCCGTGGATGTAATGACATCCGGCAGAGTCTCCCACGCGGTTAGGGTTGTGGGTGAGGGGTCTGACTAAGCGCTGCCAGAAACGTAGGTTACCCGTAAGGGTTATCGGTGCCGCCCTCCAGAGGGATCGCCTCGGTGCTGTCCCGAGTTGGTTGGTTGGGTGTCTGGGCTGGGGGGTGTTGGGGAAGGGGGTCTTTGCACTGGTGGGAGCAAATTTTCGCATCACAGGGTGTCCTTTTGGAGACACCCTCTGGGGACGAGGTACCCCGCTCCCATCAGACCGCGCTCGGTCCCCTCACTCCCTGGTAGGCAGTTTCCCTTTGCTCCTGGTGCCAATTTTTTTTTTTTTTTCGCTGATTTATGGATACACAGAAAATTTCTTTACCCACTCGTGTGGTCAGTGACCAGCGCCACGAGTCGGCATCAACTGGTCACTCTCTGGCCGACGACCCTGTACCCTCCGGGTCGTCTGCTAAAACTGTGAATCACGATGCCTTTTCTATGGAGCTGTTACCTGGTGTTTTTGTAAATCACTCTTACACAAAATACTCATCAAAATGGATAATGGTACTTCCTTCCGGAACCTGAATAGTTTTCAGATTCACAGTGGTCTAGTAACAGCATGTGGATTTACCCCCAAGGTCTCTATGTAGGGCGATGGCTCTCTATTGTTAGAAGCCAGGAATGAAGAGGAGAGTTCACGCATCCAGTCTCTGTGGTGGCCGGTTATCCTGTATCTGCCTCAAGTCATTTGGTCCTGAACCAGTCCCAAGGGGTTGTGTATTCTCGTGACTTGATCTCATATTCTGATTCTTTCCTCTCAGAGGGGCTGGCTCCTCAGGGTGTTGTAGGAGTACAGAGAATTTTGAAGAACGTTGATGGGGTTTTAACCCCCCAAGCCCACTTTTATCTTGACATTTGACCGTCTTACCTTGCCAGAGGTTATCATTGCTGCGTGGTGGAAGCTAAAGGTTAAACCTTACGTTCCCCGACCTAGAAGATGCTATTATTGTCAAAGATTTGGTCACGTCCGCCGTTCTTGCAGGCGGGAAGCGTCTGGCCTTCCTGAGGTCTGTGGAAATCGTGGTGGAACTTCTCATGATATAGATGATTGTTCTCAAACCTCTAAATGTTTGAACTGTGGAGGAGCACATGCAGCCTCCTCAAAGGATTGCCAAGTATACAAATATGAATATGAGATCATTTCTGTCCGAATGAAGGAGAAAATTTCCTTTTCTGAGGCAAAGGCCAGGGTAGGGGAGCGGTTCATTCGCCCTGGGGTTACCTTTGCTACTGCATTGTCTCGCCATAAAGCTAGCCGGCAGGTGCCCCTGCCATCACACAATGCCCCATCAAATTCTCGGGGTTCTACTTCCTGGCCTTCTCGCCGGGGGGATTCCACTGAGGAAGTGCAGCCTGGAAGCAGCTGTGCTTCCTCCAGGGAGGTGCCTCCTGTCTCTGGGGATGTCCCCTCTGCGGTGGTTCTTCCAGCATCTGGGAGTGCCTCCCCCATTCCAGTTCCTCCGGTTCCTCCTGTGACAAACACCCGTGTCGATGCTACACTGCTTTGACACAGCCAAAACTCCCGATGTCCTTCCTGTCCATCCTTGTCCTGACATATCCAAAAAAAACAGCGTCTCTCATACTTCTGTATCAGCTGCTACTTCCGTACCGACTGCTGCTCCTGTACCATCTGCCCACTCTGCTACTGTTGCTAACTCTTCTTTACAGTGTGGCACTATAGTTTCTAATGCTTTAAGTTCTGGTGCAGAGATGGAGGTTGCATCTGCCAGCCTCAAACGAGTGAGGAGTGAGGAGTTTTTAGGTGACTCCCCTCCTTCTAAGGTTCAAACTTCTGTACCACATGAGGATTCTGAGGGGGCTCTTCGCTCGACAACCCAGCCAGTGGTGGCGTCTAAGTCTGTGGGTGTTCATGATGGCCCTTCTAGGATTCCCGTCCCTGCCTCTTCCTCAGGTGTGGTGGGGCCTGGGTCTTTAGATACTCATAGAGCTCAGTCGCTTGCTCCCTCTGATCCATCACCCAGCGGCCAACCTTTGGATGATTTGGTTGGGGGAGGTTCGGTTGGCCCCAAGGTGCCAGCTGAACCCTCACATGGGTGTGCGGATGGGGCACGTGGGTCTTCCAAGAAGTTCTCTGTGCTTCGGACTCATTCTGGCGATGGGCGGGACATGTCTCGGGGTAAGGATACTTCCACCCATGAAACCTCTAAATCTTCATTGCCTTCTCCGTTGGTGAGGCAGAGCTCCATGCCTAGGAAGAAGGGCTTTCACTCCCTTCCCAACGAGGTTGCTACATAGCTTTCTAAGTTTATAATATTTAATACTAATCACTATGGCTCAATCGGTACCAATCTGTCTTCATTAGAACTATAGAGATGCCATGGCAAATTGGGAGGAATTGCAGTTATTACTCTCTACTCTGAACCCCCTATGTGTGTGTCTTCAGGAGACAATGGTGGGGGACAGACAGTTCCCTTCCATTAGGGGGTATAAGGCCTTCCATGCATCTCCTCCTCGTGGTCACAGCGGTGGATGTGCAATTTTGTGCCGTTCTGATGTCCCCTTTATTTCCTTTGAGATTCAGTCCCCCTTTCAAGTTCTAGCCGTACAGATGCACGTTGAGAGGTGCTATACCATCTGTTGTCTGTACCTTCCACCTTCCGTTCCTGTTATACGTGCTGATCTAGAAACCCTTATCAGCCAACTTCCACCCCCTTTCCTACTCCTTGGTGACCTTAATGGCCGCCATCCTTTGTGGGGTGACTCACTTTCAAATCCCTGGGGTGATCTTCTTGCCTCTTTGGTTGGGGATTTAGATTTGGTTGTCCTAAATGATGGAAGGCCCACCCATTTTCATGTTCAGACTGGCACATATTCTGTCACTGACCTTACCATCTCCTCCTCTAACTGTGCCCTTGATTTTTCTTGGGAGGTTTTGGATGATCTACATGGTAGTGACCATTATCCTGTAGTGGTCCAGCCTACTCGCTCTGTTCCCGTAGCCCATCTGCCACGCTGGTGTCTGGACAGGGCTGATTGGTCTCTCTTTGAGGAACTATGTGTATCTGCCAACAGGGTTACTGATTTTTCAACTATCGATGATGCCGAATGTTATTTTACTAAGACCATTTTCTCAGCAGGGGTTCATTCTATCCCACGGACTTCTGGTGTTTTTTCCCAGAGACCTGTGCCATGGTGGAATGATGACTGCTCCATAGCAAAGGGAACTTAGAAAGCAGCTGCTCGTCGGTATTTTGCCAATCGTAATGTTGTTTTTCTAAAAATACAATTTCGCAAAGCACGTGCTCACTATAGATGAGTCATGAAGAATGCTCGCCGTAACTCATGGAGGTCGTATGTTTCTACAATTACATCTTCAACTTCAATGTCTGTGGTGTGGAAAAAGGTGCGCAAGATTTCTGGTAGGTTCTCGCCCCCCTCCCCTCCGGTGTTGCGCCTTCATGGAGAACTTGTGTCTGCACCAGATGCAGTAGCCTCTGCTTTTGCAGATCAGTTTTACACTGTCTCCACAAAGGATTCTTCTCAGCCATTTGCCACCTTTCGTAGGAATCAGGAGAGGCTAGGTCTTGACTTTCGCTCTCGTGGCGGAGAGCTGTATAATTTAGATTTCGGCCTCAGTGAGCTACGTGCTGCCCTTTCAGAGTGTCGTGACACTGCTCCTGGGCCTGACGATATTCTATGCACTATGCTGTGTCATCTTCCGACTGAATCACTTCAGTTTTTATTGGACCTTTTTAACAGGGTTTGGAGTGAGGGCTCTATTCCGAGGAGTTGGAAGTTGGGTATTGTCCTCCCCTTTCCCAAGCCTGGTAAAGACCATTTCCAAGTCTCCAACTGTCACCCTATCACTTTAACATCATGTGTGTGCAAGCTGTTCGAAAAGATGGTCAATGTCAGGCTTATGTGGTTTTTGGAGAAGGGTTGCTTTCTCTCTCCATCGAGTGGTTTCCGTAAATTACGGTGCACTTCAGACAACCTTATCAGGCTCGAGGCGTCAATCTGTGAAGCTTTTGCCTCCAAGCAACATCTTGTGGCTGTGTTTTTTGACCTTGAGAAGGATTATGACACTGCCTGGCGCCATGGCATCCTCCAACAACTTCATGCCTTTGTTTTACGTGGTCGCCTGCCTGTGTTGCCTGGAGACTTCTTGACTGATCGTGTATTTCGGGTCCGTGTGGGTTCTACCCTCTCTGCGCCACTGTGCCAGGAGGAAGGTGTCCCACATGGGAGTGTCTTAAGTGTTTCCCTGTTTGCAGTGGCCATTAATGGTATCATTGACACTGTGCCTGCTGGGGTATCCTCATCCCTTTATGTGGATGACCTAGCTATATGGTTTTCTGGCTCCCGCATGTCTGCTATTGAGCGGCAGATGCAACTTGCCTTGGACAAGACTTCTGCCTGGGCCACTTCCAAGGGTTTTCGGTTTTCCCCTTCAAAGACTGTGGCTATGCACTTCTGTAGGATGAGAGGGGTACACCCGGACCCTGATCTCCAGCTTTGTGGCAGGAGACTCCATTGTGTGACAGAGACGAAATTCTTGGGCCTGAATTTTGATTGTCGTTTGACATGGATCTCACACTTGGCAAATCTTAAAACATCATGTATGAAGGCTCTCAATCTATTGAGGGTTCTGTCCCATACCTTTTGGGGTGCTGATCGAAGGACACTCTTGCATTTGTTTCAGGTATTTGTAACCTCTAAGCTGTCATATGGCTGTGAGGTATATTCCTCTGCCACAGAATCAAGACTAAAAACTCTAGATGCTGTCTATCATACTGGTCTTCGCCTTGCAACTGAGGCTTTTCGGTCCTCTCCAATTCCCAGCTTATTGGTGGAAGCTGGTGTGCCTCCCTTAGATCTACTGCGTCAGTCTGTTGCAGTACGGTGCTGGCTCTGGATTCTTCGCCTTCCAGATTCTCTTGTCTGTGAGGGTGTGACGAAACAGTCTTGTCTTTTGTGTTATAGTAGACACCCTCGCATGCCTCGTCCATTTGGCTATAGGGTTCAGGATATAATGGAGGGGTTTGGTTTGTCGGCAGTACTTGTCAGTCCTGTTCGGATCCCGAGGGTTGCGCCTTGGATATTGCCCAAGGTAACTTTCTGCAGGCCTATTGCAGGTTCAAAGGATTTTGTCGCTCCTCAGTGTCTTTTAAGGTTATTTTTAGAACATTCTTCTAGTCATGGTGGTTCTGTGCCTGTGTATACTGATGGCTCTAAATCTGCATCAGGTGTTGGTTTTGGAGTGGTATTTCCCAATTTTAGCCGTGGAGGTAGTCTTCCTTTGGTTCCCTCAGTTTTTACTGCGGAGTTGTCAGCCATCATTTTAGCCTTGAAGTTGGTGTTTGTTCATCCTGACAATTATTTTACTATTTTTAGCGACTTTCAAGGGGTGCTTTTGGCCCTGGACTCTGTTTAACTCTTCCCATCCCTTAGTTTTAGCTATTTTGGAGTGGCTGTTCCTCATTCGTCGTCGGGGGAAGAGAGTGGATTTTTGCTGGGTTCCCGCACATGTTGGTGTGGTGGGCAATGATACTGCGGATGCATTGGCCAAGGCTGTGGCTACTCAACAGCCCCCAACAGAATATCCGCTTCCAGCATCTGATCCAACACCTTACTTGCGGGACAGAATGCATGTGTGTTGGCAGAGACGCTGGGATGGTGTTGCTCATAATAAGCTGAAAGAGGTCTTCCAGAGAGTGGTTGTGCCAAGAGTTCTTCCTTCCATGCCTCGGCAATTGGAGGTAGCTCTTGCTAGGCTTCGCATTGGGCACTCTCGGCTTACACATGGGTTCCTGATGAGTGGCGAGACTCAACCGTACTGTGATGATTGCTTTGTTCCCCTTACTGTCCGTCACTTGCTGGTCGAGTGTCCAAGTTTGGGGGACCTGCGTCGGAGATTCCTCCATAGGCACACAGGGGTAGATGGTGCCTACTGTCTCTCCTCGATGCTTGGTGGAGCCCATAGCGTTTTTACTGATGGTTTTTGGTTTTCTTCAGGAGGCGGGCCTCCTTCCACTTTTATAAGAAATAGTTTTCTCTTTTAACTATTCTTTTATTATTTTCAGTGTATTATTTCTAGAAAAAGTTATTAACTATGCACAATTTATTTGCCATGTGTTTTAGCTTGTTGTCCGGCGGCATATGACCTTAGGAGTTGCGCCGCCAGTTTCTACTACAATCAATCAATCAATCTTGATCATAGTACGACTGTTTTCCTGGGCCTGGAAGCTATATAAAGTACCTAATCTAGTTAGCTGCTTCCTAACAGTTGCAGAAAACTGTAGAAAAAAAAAAGAAAAAAAAATCAATGTGTAACACCATTAATTCTGTTTTGTTACTCATTTGTAAGATCGCTGAGCGACTGTACTTGTGGCTGGAACTTGGTTGCTAAAAGTTGTGATTGTGTGACGACTTATGAAGTCTGTTGCATCAATTCATTGAAACAGAATGTTCAAATGTTAATCGTGGGATATGAAAATCTAAAATATAATACTTGCCATCATCTATTGCCTGAGGCAGAGGATCCTCGGAATCTGGCAATCCCTCGATACCTTCAATTGTCGTGTCTGAGAGTAGGCCCAACATGGACTCCTCCAGTTGAGTTAAAGGAGGAACTTCGGCTTGACCACCACCTGTATGGAGTATCAATGGTAACTTTATAACACACAATATATAATTGGTGTGAGTATGTACAAAACAAACTGAGCAACATAACCCATCCCGAACCAACACCTCTTTTACCAAATTTTTAACAGAGGTTTAATAATTTTCCCCATTACCTCTGCCAAACCATGGATCATATGACTTCATTTTGCAGATTACTATATAGCGTAATAACATTATTGTGACTTCTTTCCTAACAGCAATGAATTAAGTGTGGGTACAAAATGAGAAATTTCTTGTTCAACTTAAATAATTAATGTATGGTACGTAATGTCACCAAATATATATCAATATTAGTAATAATAATGGGCCGAGTGTAATTTATGTAAGGCATAAAATGTTAATGTACAGAAGGATAACATTCCCAAACTGTAAAGGTTCATGTAACAAATTTCACTAACCAGTTTGCTGAGTGTCAGCTCTAACTGCTGCAGCTTTTTTTTTTAGCAACTGATCTGAAGTCAACAAATTTCTTCCGGACCTCTTCAGGTGTTCTGCGGCAAGCTGCAACAGCATTGACCTTGTCCGCTATTTCCTCCCATGTTCTCTCCTTCACCTGGGCAGTTACTGCTGCTCCTAACCTTCCCAAAATGATATTTTTTCTCTCTGCCACCTCATTAATGATGATTTGTATTTCTTCAAGAGATAATGGTCCATTCCTTTTCTTTGCTGGAGGAAGAGGGGGAGGAGGTGGTGATGGTGATGGTGTTGGTGGTGGACCAGCTGCTGCCATGACTTTGAGGACCAGAGTACAGTACTGACCAAAGAAGGTAGAACACAAAGAATTATGCAGAATTTGTACATGAAAACTGCTTTAATAATGAAAAAACAAAATTACAGCATAATGTCCATAAGGAAACACGATGTGTTCCCTTCTTGGTAGTTACCAAAACTTTTTCCATGCAGCACAGATATGTTGGTACGTAGCACCTTCCTACATTGATAGAATTACAGTATTATATAGTGGTAACCAAAGGTAAGTTTCCATGATACTGAAAAGCAAGGTTTGCTTCATCATAATACTGTACTGCAAACAAAACAGGCAAAACAGAATAATAATGCTATGGTGAAGCCTTAGCTACATAAATTATAAAAGGGAAAAGTTTTAAGCTACAGGTGCTGCTTCCACATTTGCTTTTCCGATTATGATCAATAAAATATAAAACACTGTGTGGTCCTGGTGGCAAATTGTGGTCAAAGTAATACCAATAATAACCCTTGTAGTAAATTCTTTTCCCAATTTAATATCTTAAAAAATTTCCGTATTTGACGATTCATAGCTGGAATCTCTCGGTATAGTATTGGGTAATCCCTAGAGAGACATAGGACCACTTTTTTTTTTTCTGCCCTACCTTTGAACTGAGCTAGTTACTGTACTTTGTAAAGATGTAAAGAAATGATTCTTCAAGTATGAAGGTGATCCATCATCAAGAAAAATAGCATTATTTATGGGATAGTTTTAGGTTAGCTTAGGATAACTCTGGGTACACCTTTAGGAAACAGAAGGACATTTTTTTACAGTTTTCTGCATTTTTTTTCCCTTAGGTAAGATACTGTATTCATGGGATTTCTGACTATATGTTTCAGTGTTTTTTATTTCCATAAAAATTGTGAAAAGGAATTAAAAAAAATAGTGCTTCTTTACAAATTCCATCTTGTGGTAGGCAAGGACACAGATTCCCTTTTTTTTTTTTTTTTTTTTTTTTTAATAGCAATACCTACATCATTGCTTATTTATCTTCACCCACCCCAGATATTTGTACCATAACAAGCAAATGTTATTCACTCAAACCTAACCTATCAAAATTTATTCTAACCATTTTTATGCAAACCTAACCAAATATATCATAACCGAACCTATACCCTACTTAGCCCGTCACGTCCGGAGGTTTTCCGCACCTCCGACATCCCCCAGTCCCAAGCCTTTTTGGAAAAATTTTTTTTTGGCTAAAACTTCCGCTTAGGTTGAGAAACGAAGGAAAATCACAAAGAAAGTGGTTCCCGCGGTCTAGCAGTGGTCCATACAGGTGAGGTCCCCCGAGCCAGGTGTCATGTTCTGTAATGGACGTGATATGCGCTCACGTTTTCTATGGTAAGGACTACTAGGAGAAACAACACACAACACCTTTATATTTATTGAATTTGAACTAATAAACAATAACAGTAACAATATAATGGATTTCAGACACATATATATGAAACATAAGCATTGTACCATCGCGCGAGCATAGCGAGTTTGGTCCGAGTCATAACATGGTATATGCTAAGTGTCTTGTATCAGTCAACCTATCATTTTTTCTACTTGTATACTGTTTCAATGACATTTTACCAATTACAACTGTTTGTAAGTGTTTTCAGATGTTTTCATTCATTATGATGACATGCAGCATAAGTATAGCGCACATCAGCTTAGTAAGCGCACTCGCTATGACTCGTATTTCAACATACCAAATTGTTTTATCACTTTCCTATTATTTTTCCCTTTACATAGAACCTTTCCTCCACCACTGTAAATGTTTTCAAATATTTTCATTCATTACGAGGGCATTTAGCGATATGCTAGCGCATATTCATGTAGCAACCACGATCTCAAACACTCGTGTTTCATCATCTACTTTATTTATTCACTCCAATTATAATTTCCCACTTACATTACACACGTTTACACCCCTACACTGCACTGTACATACTTACTGGCATTATTTATTCAAGTGAGCGTGAGAATATCGCTTGAAAATACCCTCGCAATGAATGTTTCGACCAACATAATACTCACACACTTATATACTAATTCTTCACATATATTACACACTTTACCACTTGCTGACTTTTATTTTCACTAATACGTGCCTTATTCATTCAACTGAGCGTCAGGATATCGCATCTCTATACACACGCTATGAATATTTCCATCCATCCATTGCCAGACGCCATGTATCCCAAACGGGGTGGCCGATGGCTTAGAGTTAATTGTTTTACAGGGAGGGGCACTAATCCTCCACCAACCCCAATTGACACGTAGGGAGTGACTTAGAATATATTTCAGCACTTACAATAATTTGAACTTATACCCATAAGCATTTTCAATAATAATAATTATATAATTACGGGCCGTATTTATTGCACTGAGCGACAGAATATCGCATCATAAAACCCTCGCTATGTATGTTTCCACTTAGGGCATATTTATACACTTACATACAATTTTTGCACTTATGTTATACCCGTATGCACTTTATACTAATATTTGGAGATCAACATGACTGATAATTTCACTGAGCGTCTGTCTGTTGCATTTACCTCATAATATCAGCGTCCTTTTGCATTCACACCATATTAGAATTTCATCAACGTGTGATATTCACTGAAACATGGGTGAATACAGAGACCCATGTCACACTGTACGCACTCATAGCGGGTGTCCTTCCTCTGTGTCGTGAGTCTCACCTGGGAATTACTGCACACGTGACACCTGCGTTGGGGCCTAGGTCTGTTTGGCTGGGGAGGGTTAGGAGTGGGGAAATGGCGGCCGGATATTCTCAGGGGAGTTTGTGCAATAGGGGCAGTGTGGGTGTGATGTTGGGGCCTTTCAACAGCATACCGTGCAAAGATTTCTCTTGTGAGCTCCCTCACAAACCCTTCAAATGTTTCCTGAACTCCTGTTGTCATGGCGTGAAGGTGGTGGCAATTCAGAGCAGTGATATCTAGCAAGTGAAAGAACAGTTTCTTATACCACTTCATCGTGGTCCTGGCACACTCTACCGTCGATATCGTGGAGTCTGACTGGTCCACGAGGCGCATGTTTATATTATAATCCATGACACACTCGGGTTTCCAAACACGACGCCTGTTCTCGCTACGGTAATCTACGGAATCAGTATGGTGCATCAAGGGGCGGTGAACCGTGGACAAGAGGCTTACTTCTCTATTGTGGTTCCACACAGTTGCAAGGATGTTGTTGGCTTTGAAGAAGACAACCTCATTCCTTGCAAGTTTCTGCCCTACCTTGGCCATGTGACGCCGGTTCACCTTCACGGTTCCAAAGACTCCCGTTTCATGCGTGTGAAGATAACGAGCGAGAAGAGGGCTAGTGTGCCAATTGTCCAGGTAGAGAACGTGACCACGATGAAGGTAGTCTTCTATCATCGTCATTACCACTGCTCCCGACAGTCCAATACTTCGATCTTCTTTTATGTCTGTCTGTGCACCGGTGTACAAGACTATGTCTTGCACGTATCCAGTCCTACAGTCGCACATAACAAAGATCTTGAACCCAAAACGGTGCCTTTTGCTGGGTATATACTGCCTAAATGAAATATTGCCTCTCCACAACACGAGACTCTCGTCTATGACGAGGTCTCTATAGGGATAGAATGAGGAACGAAAGGTTTGCCTGAGGTGGTCAAAGATCAACCTAATTCGCCTCATTTTATCAGTGTTGTTTGCGTTTGCAGGATCATGTGCATCATAGAAATGGAGGCGACTTAGAATTTGTTGAAACCGAGTACGGCTCATCACTTGACCAAATATTGGGGTAAACATAACAGGGTCCCTTGTCCAGTAAGCAGGAATTCTATTCTTTCGTATAATACCCATCAAAAGGACCAGGGCAAAAAATAACATTTCTGGAAGGGAGATAGGGTAATCATAGATGATAGAATGCCTACTCCTTGTTCCCAATCTTTCCCTCTCTAGGCGCTGGGTGCTTGCAAACAGGTTGGTTTGGTATACAATCTGCTCCACAAATGCCTCGCTGAAAAACAGGTGGAAAAAATCCAACCTGGTGGAATTACGGTGAATTCCTGGAGCAATGCAGCCAGATCGCCCCTGCTCAGTGAAGGGGTGAATGAGGGGAGAAAATCACTCCCATCCTCCCAATTCCACGCCACAAATCCCTCGTCCCCATCATCCCCATCACCGCCTTCGTCTGGGTGGGGAGATCCTGGTTGGGGAAGTGGGGGAGAAGGAGTGCGGAGGGCTTCCCCACTGTCACTCCTCTTCCCTTTGCCTTTACCCTTTCCCTTTCCTTTACCCTTACGGCCTTGAGGAACATTAGGGGGCTGTGGGGATGAAATAGGGGAATATTGGGGAGCAGAAGACGTGCTGGCGAGTGGTTCCTCCCCACCTTCCCCCTCCATGACAACACCACGTGCTTTCTCATGCACCCTAGCTCGACCACGTGTTAGGGGATATTGGGGAGCATAAGACGTGCTTGGGAGTGGTTCCTCCCCACCTTCCCCCTCCCTCACAACCCCACGTGATAATGAACGCACCCGCACTGGCCCACGTGATCCACTACGCCGCCTCACACTACATAGGGAGAGCAATGACTCACTCACGTCACTCTCACTTTCCCTAATCCTCTCTGCACTTTCCCTAATCCTCTCTGCACTTTCCCTTTTGCTCCCCACTCCCTCCACTTCACTTCCTAACTCCCCAAACAAAATGCTAGGCCCATACCTGCTCATACGACGTGGTGTGCACTCTGGGCCACGATGAGTTATGACCTCACGTCCATACCACGTGGCAGCAAGTCCCATGGCTCCGTCCTCGTCCTCGTCCTTGAATTCTGGTTCTAAATCACGTTGGGGATAGGGATAGGATGTTGCACGTGCCTTCTTTGCCTGCTGCCCCTCTCTAGCAGCACGGTAAGTCACGTACTGCCACTTCCTGGGAGACGGAACTTCCTCGTCACTGCTGGTGGTTTCTTCCTCCTCTGGCTGCACATAATCCTTGTCCATAACCTCGTCGTCCAGTGGGGAATCACTGTCGCCTGTAAAGGTGTCCAGGGCGACTTGAATTTCGCTGTCTGAGAGACCTCTCTTAGCCATGTCTGAGCAGGACCGTCGCTACCAGGTGAGTGGACGAGTGGTGGGTTAGTGCTGGTCGTGGGTTAGTGCTGGTCGCGCGAGGTCGCCGAGTGTCCCTGCCTTGTGGCAGGTAGGGGAAGGTCATGCGAGGGTACGCACCGCAAATCAAGCGCGAAATTTGAAAATTGTTGAAATTATGCACATTGCAATTGCACGACGTACTGGTACATCGCTGGGACTGGCAAATGCAAATCGTTGCAACATACCCATACGTTGACAGGACGGGGCGGGTTAATAATATATTTCATGTTTATTGATGGATCCTCTTCATACGTGTAAATGCATTTTTTTTTACACCTTAACAAAGTCAATATCAGCTGAAAGGTAGGGGAAAAAATGTAATAGGTGGACCTGTCTCCTTAAGGTTTACCAATGACAGTAACAAGGTGGCAAATATTAATTACAATTCTACCATTCTTTCTCAGGAGATACGGTAGGTTGAGTACTTATATACCATATAGTCTCATAATAACATAGCATAAATATGATGCAATATTTAAAAAGTTAATTTATTGACTTAGAGACCATACATAGGTGGGTTTTTATTTTTATTTATTTGCTTCCCATCTTGAAAACGTTGTATCCACCTTATTTCTTCCATAGCTTTTACCTGCCACATATTTGGTCAGCCATTTTTGGCAAGTTTTTTTTTTTTTTTTTTTAACATGGTTACAGCTACAATGTTAAACCAAAAATGAAAGTATTAAGCACTGGTGTTATTCTGCTTAGTTACAAAGCTTGAGAAACAAACTAGCTGATCTCTAACATATACAGTATATACAGCAGGTGGGTACAATATACATATACTTCAGCAGATATCTGTTGGTAATTCAACTCATAACAGTGGGTAAATTACACAAAAACTATGATGTACTTACTTATTTTTTAGACAGAGTTGCGTTTGTTTAGCCATATGGGAGAGGGAGCCTCTGTGGTACACTGGTAGAGTGCGTTTCGTATACGGGTGAGCCAGGGTTCGCGCCCCGCCAGGGTAATAAACTTTGGGAGTGTTCACCCGGCCACGTACAGCATTAGCGGACACTAGGGGTGCTGTGGTTGAACCAGTGTCGCTTACTATAAAGTATGCTTGCACCCAGTCGCCTTGCGCGGGCCGATTACACTTGGTTCACAGACTACACACACATCCAAAGCCACTCCAACACTACAATTACACTAACAAGCACTTCTCACCCTACATACAATCTCTACTAGACAGCCTAAGCCACTTGGTAGAGATACATTGGCTGTATCATCCTGACTTTGGCTGAGATAGGCCGGTCCTGCAGTGGATACTCAAAACGGCTGATGATGATGATGATGATATGGGAGAGAGCGGAGCGCTGATTGGTCGAGCAAATTTTCCCCTACAAATTACCTGCTCGGCGTGGAAGGGAGACAAAAGGGAGTGGAACACAGCCTTTGTGAATAGCCCTTTCGTGGTGGTAGCAGGCCTCCGTACGACATCGTACCACGCCATCACTCGGGGACTCTTAGTGAATCCGGGGCCTGGTCTGGAGATGGGTTCACAACAGATCACAGATTATGCAGAGTCATGACCGATAGATCTTAGGATCTGGATTCAGTGGCTCAAACAGAACATGTCTGACTGGATCTGCAGCGTGATCTGTGACCTGAAACGGATTCCCACAAAAAGAAGAGGCTTATACATAAATAACCTTAGAGTACCAATAGCTTTTGGGTTCATACTTGTGATATGGTTTGTGGCTACTTAGATTACGGATTCACATACTAGGAAGACTTCCTTTCACGTGAGTAACAGTCTCACCCGCACGGAGTCCGAGTTTGTTTGTTTGTTTGTTAGCAACATACAGACAAACGGCTGAATGAAATTACATGAAAAATTCAGGATATGTGGGCACTCATCCCCAAAGAAAGTTATTATATTTTGGAGGTAATTGAGTTGCCCTGAAAGATGAAAATCAAGGTCATGGATTTCCAGAGAGCTATAACTTGAAAACGGTTGAATACAGAGATATTTACTATTATCAACATACAGGAAATCATAATATTGTTTTTCATTTGGCACCAAGAACTATGACCTTGAAAGGTCAAACTCAAGCTCGCGGATATCAGGGGACTATACCCCGAACCTGGTTGAAGATAGAGATATTTGCTATTATCAACATGTAAGAAATCCCATATGGGTTTTTAACTGGTACCCTGACCTTTGACTAAGTGACCTTGAAAGGTAAATCTCAAGGTCACTGATATTCAGGGAGCTATACCTCGAAACTCCTTGAAGATAGGCATATTTACAATACCAAGATATAGGAAGTCTCAAATGGGCTTTCATTTGGCAACATGACCTTTGACCTTGAGTGACCTTGAAGGGGCAAATGCACGGATTTTCAGAGGGCGTTGGAAGTCAGGTATAATTATTCCCTTGAACAAAGGAAAAGGGGAAAAAGAAGTGTGTGGTAATCATAGGGGCATTTGTCTTCTTAGTATAATAGGAAAAGTATATGGTAGGATACTTATTGACAGAGTTAGAGAAAGAAGAGAGGAATTAGAGAAGAACAGGGAGGCTTTAGGAAGGGAAGAGGTTGTGTAGATCAGATATTCATTCTTAGATCTTTAGTGGAAAAGTTTCTAGAGAAGGGAAAGAAGTTGTATGCGGCTTTCATGGATTTGGAGAAAGCATATGACAGGGTGGATAGACAAGGATTGTGGAAAGTATTAAGAATATATGGAGTAGATGGGAAGTTGTTGAAGGCTGTGAAGAGTATGTATGATGGTGTTAAGGCTGCAGTGCGTGTGGATGGTGAACTAAGTGAATTGTTCTCTTTGAAGGTTGAGTTGAAACAGGGATGTCATGTCTCCATGGTTGTTCAATCTGTACATGGATGGGGTAATAAAAAAGGTACAAGGTAGGGTAGTGGATGTTGGAGTGGCTCTGGTGAGAGAAGATAGTGTTTGGAGACTCCCTGTACTGTTGTTTGCAGATGATACTGTGTTGTTGAGTGAAGACAAACAGGAGCTGCAAGGCTAGGTGGATGAGTTTGGGAGAGTGTGTAAGAAACGGAATCTAAAGGTGAATGTAGGGAAGAGTACAGTGATGGTTTTTGAGAGGGGTGAAGTCAGTGAATGTACATCGAGGTTGGATGGTGAGGAATTGGAAAATGTGAGTATGTTTAAGTACTTGGGTAGTGTGATGAGTAAGGATGGAGGTTTGGAGGGTGAAGTGCTTGAAAGGGTACAGCAGGGAAGAAAGGTTGCTGGTTCCTTGAAAGCAGTGATAAGAAACAGGGAAGTGAGCATGGAAGTGAAAAAGTTACTACATGACAGTATCGTGATACCAACTCTAACGTATGGAAGTGAGGCTTGGATGTTGTTGGAAGGACACAAGTCAAGAGAGAGAGCAGTGGAAATGAGTTATTTAAGAGGAGCCTGTGGAGTCACATGGAGAGACAGGCTGACGAATGAGGATATAAAGGAGCGTTGTGGTGTGGATGTGGATGTGATAGGAAGCGTTATGAGGAACACACTGAAGTGGTTTGGCCATGTGGAGAGGATGGAGGGTGAAAGACTGACGAAGAGAGTGTATGTGAGTGAGGTGTGGGGGGAAAGAGGGAGGGGGAAGCCGAGGATGAGATGGACGGATGGGGTGGAGAGGTATATGAGAGAGGGGGGTGTGAGTTGGGAGCAGGGAAGTGAAATGGGGGGGGGGGACAGGGCGACGTGAAGGCGATTTGTTTGTGGCCACCCCAGACAGGATTGAGGCATCTAGCAATAGATAGATAGATAGTAATTTCAAAACATTTGCACCAGGTTTGGATCAAATACTGATTTTTAAGAGGTCAAACACAAATACAAATACTTGACATTATGATGCAATAATACAAATACAAATACATTGAAAATGTATGTAAATATAATTCAAATACAAATATATTTGTATCTGATCCACCCTTGGTGATAATATAGGAAAACTCAAGAGCTCACGGGACTCGGGAGGCACGGCTACAAGTCTGCCCAGATACACGTTTATGTCCGATCTGAACCTGTGATCTAAGTCAGCAAGTCAGACAAAAGTGGTGCAGCATTTAAATTCGAAATACAAATACAAATACAAATACAAAATACTTTTGCTTCTAGATGCCAAAATACAATTACAAATACAGATACATTGAAAATGTATTTAAATACAACTCAAATACAAATACAATTGTACTTGATCCACCCCTGATTTGCACCATTACCTTACACTTTAACTGTGTACTGACACTAAAAGGCGTAAGCGAGTCAGTATTTAACAGCAATAAAATAACTTCTTTCAAGTAAGGTTTGTTTTGCCTGGCACTTCTTGTTTATAGATTTTTGTGAGGAGAAAAGTTTCTGCATGCATTGTTTCTGTCAGACCAGAGAAATTCATAAGGCATCGTCATAATTTTGGTTTTTACCTGTCCATATGGGTGATTTTCAGTAGGGTTTTATGACTTAATATATACTGATTCAGTATAAGTTTCACAAATTATCTTTCATGATTTGATATCACATCATTCTAGAAAATATGGCTTTAGGTTGATGGTCGAAGGACTGAATTCAACCCCTTCGGTGAGTAAAGGGAATGTATTAGAGGGTGCGGTAGGATGGGGGTTGAAGTTGAGAAACAGCTTTAAAAAAAAAAAAAAGTTATTCCATATTCTGAAACAGTTGATAACATAAATCTTTACTGGTGGAATATTTTGTGCTTATATAGTCCCTGCAGTTCCATGTCTACTTTTAGGGTTAGAAACTTGAGCACTGTGGAATCGCTGAGCTTGAAAATATTCAATCAGATGGATCTATTTACAGAACAATTAATAAGGAATATAGGTACCTAAAGTGTTACGAAATATATTCAATCAGATGGATCTCTTAACAGGACAAATAATGAGGAGTATAGGTACCTAAGCGTTACGAAACAAAGTTCTGGACTTAGAGATGTTCAAAACTACACCCCAGCCCGCAAAGGGGACACTTAATGTGATTAAACAATTGCCAGCACAAATAAATGGTACAAAAGCTGGCACATTTTAGTACACATGACACAAATATATTTGTTTACAATAAAGTTTCAAGGTAAGATCAGGCTGTCAAAACCCCATATTACAATGAAATTACGATGTTTGAGATTCCCGATATACATAACATTGTCATGCAGTCATTTTAGAAGTCTTAACATCCCCATCAAGTGTAGTGGCATCACCTGCAGTATAATATAATCAGATAATTGTGTACATTGGAGAACGTAGGTTGTTTTATCCATGAAACAGACTTCCTGTTATAACAGGAAGTCTGTTGGCCAGTCACGAGGTTATCTGTTGTAGAAAAGGCATTTCTACTATTATCTACCCAGCCTGTAAGAGGAAAGAACAGAAAAAAAGAAACCTCTCCCCCACCACCAACATCAATCTATTTAACCGGTAGGAGAAAAATGGAGTAAATACCCTGTTAAAAGAACAAGCATGGAATTTTTTACAGGAGATGCAGAGGAGGATCAGTTATGTATTAAGTTTTCTCCACAGACCTGTAAAAGAAAGAGCATACACAGTCACCGAATGCTATCATTATTAAGCAAGCATCTCACTGTCTCCAGCATACAATTCAACTTGGAAATGCAAGAAAAACACTCGGGGGCCGAATGCTAACCACCAACTACTTCAAAACTAGATGTGAAGAAAATTCGCAAAACTCTACGGAATTCAGTCACCGCGTTTCAAATAAAAACTAATTCATACTAAAACTAGTTGACATTTGGCAGCTATTTGGGTGTCCTTTGACCCCTATTGCCCATTTTCGAACTGAAGGTTTCATGTTGATAGTTCAAGCCGTTCTTGAGATATAAAGGTAACAGATAGTCCATAATAAAACTAGTTGACTTTTGGCAGCCATTTTGGTGACCTTGACCCCGAGTGTCCATTTTCAAGCTTGTCTAAAATTTTGGCAATATCTTGTTACCCAGAAAGTTTCATGTTGATAAACAGTTCATGAAATATCACGGTAACAGATACACCATATTAAAAAAAGAGACTTTGACCTTGACCCCAAGTGCTCATTTTCGAAATCGTCCAAGATTTTGGCCATATCTTGATACACTGATGGTTTCATGTTGATAGCTCATGCCGTTCATGAGATATAATGGGAACACACACACACACACACACACACACACACACACAGGCACTGGCCAAAACATTGTCGCTCGGATTTGGTCAAGACAGGCGATAATAAACAAGACTCAGCTATAACCTAGAATTTCGAAATATTTATCGAACCGAATTTTAGATGTATCAGTAGTTTCACTTCAGGCATATTAAAGTAATTTTCCCTATATTAGTGTCAAATCTTTCGTTTTTAGTTTCTTTCCAGCATTTCTAATCATATCATTGCATATTTCGAACAAAGTATCATATCGAGCATTGATTAATTTGTTAAGAATGAAAAAAATTTAAAAGTTCTTTTAGGGGAGTACAGCGCCTATGTCAATATTTACTCTTCTGAGAAATGTGAGAGAGTAAACATACTGTTCAAGATGAGTATTTCTTACTAGAAGAGTACATTTACTCTCTTCAAGAGTAAAATTGACAATGTACTCCCCTAAAAGAGTATATTTACTCCAAGAAGGGTATATTTACTTTTCAAAAAGAGTAATAAATACTCTAGCAAGGAGCATCATTACCTTTTGTAAAGAGTAAATCAATCCACCTTGAAGTAAGCTGGAAATTGTAGCACAGATTCCTTCCACAGTAGCTGCCCTTTGTGAAATAAAAAAATACACAGATTTTACATGTTCATAAATTCATATAATTTCATATGTCAAAATTCATACTAAAAAAGATATTGTAGTAAAACTGATCTCGTTCAAAATATGCAGTATTTTGAAATCCTATATACAGATACCTAAATTCATGCATCCAATCCTATGTTGCCCCATAGGGAATGTAGGAGCCCTGGGCTGGGCAAGTTGGTCCTGACGTTTAAGATGAGAGTGACCAGCTCCACTCATCCCTGAGTGGCATTATGTGATCAATAAACCCCAACCGACCCTAGGATATAAACCTGCACAGGCTCAATCAATTGGAGCACCTTTATTACCCACTAAACAACAAGGTGCCATAATTTGGTTATATGAAATTCTTTAAAAACAAAAATTATGTCATTTAAGTACAATAATATCAGTAGAAAGATTACTGTCTTCCAAAAATATTTAGTGTTCTGAATTCATAAATGCAAATATGTCTAAATGAATAAGAGTAACATTTATTTACATGACTACAAAAACAATATCAAAATCAGTTTAACTCTAGCTCCCTCCTTACAAAAACATGTAGTGTTCAGAATTCATAAATGCAAATACCTGTCCCTGTAAACACACATTAACCCGCGGCGTCCCATCGACGTTCTTTTACGTCCACACGTTTTGTCACTGCCAATCCCATCGACATACATAAACGCAAAAAAAATTGCAAGGTCCCTAATTTGCACAATTTTCAATTTTCGCGAGTCATTTTTGGTACGTATACACGTGACACCTTCCTCAACAAGATGCCAGGCAGGAACAATGCCTTACCCAGCATGACCTCCTCCCCCCCCCTGCATGCCATTGTCTCAGCAATTCACCTGTTATCAGTGACCTGGCCAGTATAGCCATGTCATGCCACGGTACGAAATTCAGGGCCAGAGTGATTCCCCAATCAATGACAATGTGGAGGACAAACTTTACATAGCATTAGAAGAAGAAACAGTTAGAAATGATGATCAGGTAATGTGGCAAAAAAAGGTCAGGTATTAGTGAGTGAAACAATGCTTATAATGCCTATATTACTGCTTGAAAACCAATATACTCTTGTACTACATATAAATTCTTAACAGTAAATAAATAAATACCGTTTATGAGTGGTGTGAAATAGTTATCCTCCCATAGAACTCGTTTTCTTTGGTGCCAGCCTGATAGAAATCCCAGTAAGGTAAGGAGGCACTCCTACCTGTAATGAGTATTTTAAACCTCAGGTGAGCGATTTCTCTATGAATTTTCGATGTTTCTCACCAAAAGCGAAGGTTTGAGCCAAAAAAAAAAATTTCCTGAAATGGTCGGGATTGGAGGGAGTCAGTGGTGGAAAAGTGGTCGGGATGGGGCGGGTTAATCCAGAGAGATCCGTCTGAACAGCTTCTCAACACGTAACAACTATGTTGGTATAACATGTACCGGTATAAGCAACTTTTCATGAAATGTTCACTTCAGTTGGTGAATGAATACAGAAATAACACAGAAATATATTGTACACAATTGTAAAGCTGAAAGATTTCATGGTGAATTTTTCGTCTTTTACCTTGATAAATGCAAAATACATTTAATCTGAAATAATCTCAGTGCAATGTATCACTAAAGTATGAGCTATAATACTGTAACAGATGCATGTTAAAACATGTTATAAAATTCAGTCCATTATGGGCCACACATTTGCAACATGATTATAACTAATCAACTTGTAACTCAAAGGCTACTTGCATCTATTTTAGAAATTGTGCATTTTCTTGCCTGTATTGAGAGAAACTAAACTAATCAAGATTAATTCAAATATCAATTACAGAAGTGTTCATAGCAGATATTCTTTTCCAATACTGATTTGATCAATTTCCATCAGCCTGCACACAATACCTTGGAAGTATTAACATACAGAATTTTAAGCATTCACATTGGTGTACGATTCCCAACCATTAAACTTTAAGAAAACAATGACTTTTTTGTATGCTAGGCAAGCACAAAATTCTTTAAAATATTAATGATGCACATATGTAAACTTAAATTAATGCACTAACACAGCATTGAAAAAATACCAATATAGATCATAGTAAGCTACCAGTCAATAATTACTTTAAAAACATGAAGTGAAACCAATAAAAGATAGTAATTATACCTAATTACACTTTCGAAACAAAAAAGGTGACAAAATCTATGCCCAAGTTTCACATGTTGGCAGGCAATCTCCATCAATTCCATTGTGGACACATCAAATATTCAGTGTCAGGTGACAATGATTTTCTTATTCAACACTAAATACTGAATAATGAACATATTTTAAAGCATATTTTTATCTCCTTATTCATATCAATAAATACTAAAATTCAAGGGTTATTATCTGTGATTATATCCACGAGTCCAATAAATTGTGAAGTACTATTGAAAAGTCAGTCTGGCAACAGTGACACTTTTACACAGTGATTTTTGCAGGCAAAGTACAAAACCTTTTATTGGAAGTGACCTTGTCCTGGATGTTCATGATGGCCTTTTGAAATAAGGTCATGGAGGCCACAAGCTGTTTGGGATAAACTACGTTGAAAACAAGATTTTGAATGCCTTGGTTAGGGTTTCACTAGTGGCAACTATATCTCCATCAACTATGATCTTGTAATGGGTCTTGGTATCTATCGAACCATCTGAATGTAGGGGGATGAGTGGGTCAGGTCCTCAGTCTCCTTAAAAATGAAGTTAACATCCTCCTTCAGCAGCCCAGGGATGCTCAAAAGAGCCAGATTCCAGGAACATACTGAAACATATTTCCAGCTTTAACAGTCAAATCTAGCACTGTGTTTTTATACACTGTAACATAAAACTTAAACACTTGAAAATTAACACAAGAAAGGGCTACCTTAGCAAAAGAAATCCGATGTATTTCTTTTGATGTAAAGTGTACAATGATGTAAAAAATTTTTGTTAGAAGCAAATGGTTATTGCATAGACTTACCTCTCTTATCCTCCTCTGTCCTACATTCCTGAAGCTCTTCACGTGCTTTTTGGACCAGCTGAAGGCTGAACTTCGTTTTAGGTGGAGAGAGAGCAAGCAGACAGTCAGCATACTTTTTCATGCCTACCTCAAACTGAGGCCCCAAGCGTACATTCGAGATTCGGAGGAATTCCTTGCTGATCTGTTATGAAAAACAAATTACACATTTAAGATACTGTAGGTGTTTGGTTTTAGTTTATTCAGTGTCTATCTCAGTATAATTTATAATCATTTCATATTGATATTTTATATTATATTATTTTTAGAAGATAACTGCTAATAAAATCATCAAAAATGGTAAATGCAGGAATAATAGCACGGAATGCAAAGCATACCTGAATGAAATATACTTTACATGTAAGTCCCATTAATATTACATACAGTACAACCTTATTATAACAGACTAATTGGGGCCCAAGCCAGACCAAAAAAGGCAAAAGTCCGATAAATGCGACATCTGGACTTCCCCCTGCTACTTTGGACTTTTTCCAATACATCAGACATTTGTCTGGACTGCACCTACGGTTTTTCACCACAGCATCAGCAATTGCTTTCACAACCATTACTGTACTGTACTGTATTATAAATTCAAGGGTCTGGACTGAAGTTGTATTTAGCAGACTTTTTCCCCAAAAATGAGAGTGATGCTATGGCTGCTCCGGACTGAGGTGAGGGAGTCTGGACCGGTTCTGGCTTTATCAGACATTTTCTGTTATGAAGACTTCAGTCTGGTTGCTCCTCGAGTCAAATTAAAAGGAAATTATGGTAGATTGAGGTCTCTCATAGGCTTTAGGCCTACTATATAAACTCAATGACTGTAAAACATTTAGCTAACCACTATATGAATTAGTCTATGTGCTGAATTTCACAATAGAGCAACTTATAGCATAGCAACAAATAAGGGGTGTTAAGGGCCCAACGTGCCATTAAAAAAAAAAAAAAAAACAGAAATCGCCTCTTTGGGATATGATATTTGGCAATTTTTTGTTGATGGTGTGATGGGCCGTTCAGACGTGTGACGGGTTGCGCATCTTAAGGGCAGAACGCACCATAAACAATGCCAGAAATCACTTCCCTGGGAGGCAATTTCTAACATTCTTTGTTTTAGGCGCATTGGGCCCTTAAGACGTGCAACCCCTCCAATATCTGATCATAGTCATTGTTACAGGAAGATCTAAAATAGTGGAATGAACATATAACTGATGCAAAATACTACGGTATTTAAAATTCAGTAAAGCAGTATATATCATTTCCTTTCTCATCAAATAGAAGGGGATAGGACTCTCTAATCTCCTTAATGGTGCTGCCACCAACAACCTGTTGTCTTCTATCGGCAAATGTGGCATCCATTCGGGTCGAAATCTTTGCTGCATCTCTATTTCCTGGCTTCAGTTTGCTCTGGGAGTTAAGGAATTTGAGATGCTGCTTGATGCTTGCATCATCCCCTCCTTCTTGCCTTGGGGGTAAAAAGTTGGGAACCTCCCATGTGATGCCTTTCTTCTTGCAAGCAGCCTCATTTATATACCTGGGATTGTTTCCCCCCTTTCTCTTTCTCCATCTCCACTCTCCTCCTCTTCACAGCAGGCTGGTTGTGGTCTGCATTCTTTCTATTGTTTTTATATTTATCTATTAGCTTCCGGTTCCAGTTTTGCTGCAAACCAAGCAAAGAAATTTGTCAGCACCAATTACTGCAAATACAGAGCTTTACTAAAAACAGTTTGGCTGTCAGAACAGAAGTCTGATAAAACCAAATATCACTGATGATGGTATGAGACACTTCTACCAGTGCGAGGGGTTCACTTTTATTTAAATACTAAAGAGCATAATTTAGTTAACAAGGGTGTGAGACACTGATAATTCTATTACTGTTATAATACTCAACTGACCATTGCTATGTATGATTCACTGTCAATACATATACAAATTGTATAAGTTATGTTAATATACCAGTGCAATGTCATAGTTGGAACCTGCTACGCAAGGATATATGCAGAACAACATACTGGTGATGGCCAGGTACTCAGATGTAGTGCAGTACCTGTAAAACAAGTTTACAAAATATGTTGAAAAGCTGCACACATTTCAAGCCTAGCAGTAATGTAGCCAATGTATGAAGACATTAACTTAGTAAACGGTACATCTTTTCACTCACTGAATATGACAATGAAAAAAATATATACAGAAGCAACGTTGGGTCTGGTTAGTACTTGGATGGGTGACCGCCGGGGAACACCAGATGCTGTTGGCATCCCTACGTCAAGTGGGGTTGGTGGAGGATTAGTGCCCCTCCCTGTAAAACAATTAACTCTAAGCCCTTGGCCACCCTGCCTGGGATACATGGCGTCTGGCAATGATGATGATGATGATGTACACTTGATAAAAAAAAGTATCGGTGCACAACATTGACGAAACATTTTGGATCACGGTACGAAGGTCTCTGAAATATTTGTGTCCGGTGTGTTGAGAGGTGTCATATAACATTATCTGAGGTATCCCCTCACTAAAATATAAACATTCTGAACCTGCTACAGCCAGGCATAACAAGTTACCAACCCTCCCACACAGTCAGCACGTGGGTGAATATTTTTGGAAGATATCGAACCCTCTATGCACCAATACTTTTTTTACTGAGTGTACATTTTCAATTACTTTTTCAAATCACCTAATATAAAACAAGTAAAATCTCATACTTACCATTTACCATACATCATTGTAAGGTGTTCATAGATGGCTCCAAGAAGCAAGCCAGCATCTTTTGGCCTTAATGGCAGTTTCTTGTCCAGCTTATCTTGCACGCTGGCTGGGTTGTACTCTGTAGGCAAGCTGTAGTTTGGCAGAAGAGGAGGACTTGCATGAGTAGCTGAGGGAGCAGAAGGACCTGCAGCTGGGGTAGGGGATGGTGACACACTCAGTCTGGAAGTTGACGAGCTTGGCACTGGTAGCACCTCCAGTGCTTCACTGGATGTCACAGCACTAGAGAAATATTAACCCCTTAACTGCGAGGCGTCATTTTCATGATGCTTGGGAGCAAGGGATCATACCACGGGGCATCACTTTTGTGATTCTGTGTTATTTTGAATTTGCCCGGGCTCTCAAGCGGTGGCTTGTATCATCTATCAGTACTGCCAATGTCCAACATTAGTCAGCACTCCTAATCTCATCTGTACTACCATACATTTTTGACAATATAGCCATTTCTCCCCATTCTTGACTCCCCTCCCTACCTCCCCTCCATTACCCTCTTCTCTAGCCTGCCCGGCCATGCTACGCTTGGTAAATCTTCCCTGGAAGTTTCCACTGATTTCTTTCATTGAAATAAGCCCTATGCCCTATTCTTATACCAAATAATATATACAAGAAAGAAATAAGGTAAGTGATAGTGCCATACACCTGGAATTGGCTAATTATCACCTGGCAACACCTCATGTGCACTCGTTTGCTAATTTTCACTGTTTATTTCCCTTTGAAATATGCCATATAATCTATTCTCATAATAAAAATATATATAAGAAAGGAAGGGAGAAGCCTAAGTGATGTTTGCATTCACCTGGAACTACCTAATTTATTATGTATCGTCTAGATTTCCTGCCAATCATTTCATAGCGTATATATTGGCAGCTTTCACCCTGCTGACATTGGCAGCATTGCACTTCCCCTAGGCAGGCCACCACACTGTATTCAGTTTACTGTTGTCTTTCAAGGTGAAAGCACGTCGGATTCACGCCTACCCAATTCCGCCGCCTTTTAGCCCCATGCAAAGGGCCCTGTGACCTCTACCCCCTACTAAACCTCGTGTGGAAAGAGGTAAAGGGGTAAGTGACTGCTGTGGAACGTGAACTGGCTAATTTGTCAATGAAAATGATAGACAGTGACTACGATCTATCTGGTGAGTAAAACAGCGCAAGTGGAAATGTAAATAATGTGTAAACAGCAAGTGACAGCAATGAATGTAAATACAAGTGAACAGTGGAAAATAGTTTTATAAGTTACTGCAAGTGACTGCATAAGTGTAAATAAAACTGAAATGTAAATAATGTAAATAAAATAGAGAATGTAAATAGAAATGTAAATGAGTCATAATATAAGAATATGAGTATATATACTAGGAGTAATGAAAGTGAAAGTTTCACTCTAGCATGTATGAATACTATGAGTTATGAAAGTGAAAATGAAAGTGACAGATTCACTCTTAACGTTAGTATACAGGACAAGAAAGTGAATGCTACGTATTTTACCGAAAGAGAAATTGAATGCCTACAGTGACAATAAACTACTATTACTGAAGGAAACTTACGGATAAAGACTGCAGATATATATATGTGTCATATAGTAATAGAAATATAAACTGTGAGTGTTTTTATGAATAATAAATGACAGAACGCCAGCAACAAACGATGTCAAGTGGAAAGGTCATTCACGCTCGTAATTTTCATTGCTTTCACTATTTTTTTTTTTTTTGAGTATGGATTCCAAACTATTTGAGAATCATAAAATAGTGTTTCTAGTGATATTATCAGACTGTGGTAATCATATTATGGGTTGTCGGGAAGTGTAAAGTGGAGACTTCGTTACCCAACTTCAGAGGTCTCCACAAGTCCTACGGAACTCGACGATGACTCAACAAACATCCCAGGAGAAAGCTGAAGGTATGTACCATATGCATATGTAATTATGTTCTAGGACTAATAACTGATTTTTGGCAAATTTCTGTCGGAACGCGAATATGCCCGCGAGACACTCGAATCAGGCAAAAACAACCCCGCCGCTTAGGAGTTAAAGAAGTTATGACGCTGAACACCTTTTAATGAGTGTTAATGAGCTTTCAACATATTATCAATCACGTAACACCTTCATGACATTTATAATATTCTTCTCGATATTTATATGACATTTATAACATTCTCGATAATACAGTATATTATTTACCTGGTGTCAGTGGTGGTCACTGTAGAAACAAGGAGGCTGACTATAACAACGACCTGCAGGCGATCCATGTCTCTCAGACAGATGTAGTCTGTGATATCCACATATTCTCCCCATTCAGGATCCATGGCCTGCACAACAACTTTAGAGTCTGGTTTAATCCCAAATTCAAGTCTTATTTTGTCTGGTATATTTTCTCTGTCTTCTAGCTCCAGAACTTTCCTTCTTCCTGCACTCTCAACCAAAAACTTGTACATTATCTATGCCATAAAATCACATGAAAATTATTATCAGTTACACAAACTGGGTAATATGTAATATTATGACAGCAACATTAACCTGGTACCAACAAATTCAATGCAAACACTATTTAAAAGTAGGCTACTTCTATTAAAAATCTTCTTTTCCCAATTCTACATAATGAGGAGGGTAAATATCAAAGAATGATAGTCTTAAACAAACTGAATAGGAATGTGACGCTTAAGAATGACATATTTCGTAGCACCATAACTATAAACCCCAAGTGGTATTAAATCAAACAATTCAGTAACCTTGGCAAGTTGGATTCTATTGGTCTCTGAAACATGATACCGTAGGTATGTAAATGCCTGCTGTATATGGATTTCATTACTGTACAGCACAAGTAATATTCTGCATTCACTAAGAATATATGTGTAATCAGACCAAATATGTATAAACCATCTAGGTCCCTAGTACAACACATGAGCCAATGGAATAAGTGATCCCATCTGATTCAATTTTCTTCACAGAAGTCACTGATTCAGTGTTATTGTTATGTGAAATGCACTGTTGTATTTGGACAGGTAGTAACTGAATGATTTCTGTGGTCTGTCCACTTGCACCAGCTTCTGTACTTCCAAGATACCAGTTGCACCAGATTCTGTACTTCCAAGATACCAGTTGCACCAGATTCTGTACTTCCAAGATACCAGTTGCACCAGATTCTGTACTTCCAAGATACAACTCAGAGCAATGAATTAGTGCTTGTCGAGACTGGTGTCTCTCTGCCATTGTTTTGCAAGTGTTCTTTTGGTTATGCGTACCCTGAAAAATACCCTTGAAAAAGGCATGCTTTCCTTCCAGACCAATTGTCCAGCAATGAACCAATGGGCCAAACATTAATGTCTGAGTGGGATAGTGAGTTGTGTAATGCATTTTGGGTTTGGTCCTGCCATGTGGGAAACATTCTTTGAAAGTGTCGTACAAGATCTCGATTTCATCTCTCATGAATTGGATGTCTCCCCTATGAAAGGCAGGAGCAGTTATCGTTTCAACAAAATCCATCAGTATTAGCAAGAGATTCCAAAACTCATTCTCTTCTGGTACAAACTGTCCAATTTGCAGTGGCAGAATCATGAGGAGACATGCCATCTGTCTGTGTGTATTTCATTTTGGGGATTCCCTGAATAAGAAGTATAGGGGAAGGTTTATTTGCTTGGTCTACTTCAAGAAAGGCAAAATTCTGTAGATAGGTATTCAGTTCAAAAGAAAAATATCCCTCTGCTACAAACTTTTTCAGTGCGGTACACAGAGTTATCTCTGGTATTATACCTTCAAAACAGTCATGTGCAATATCAGATGTTAGTCCTCCAATTATATGAAAATATCGCAGATTATTCAGTGGCGATTGTCCTTTTACGCCATATGCACGAATGAAGTTTTAATCATTCTGAACTGCACATACATGAGCATCATGACCTCTTCTAGTTCTAAGTTGAAAAACTTCATCATTGTGTGCATCTTTCATCTCTTCTTTCGTAGCAGTACAAAACCTGCACATTCGTTCAGCTGTTAAGAAATTCTCATTAAAACGACCAAGTGCGTGGGCCCCAAGATTGTCAGCTGCCACAAAAGACACAGTACCATGAAAATGATACACTTGCCCATCACAGGTAACATTTATACCCTCATTTTCAAGGATGCTAATGTCATCAAGCACTGGCTGTAGCATGGCTTCAATGCCATAATTTGCAATAATCTCTTGGTGAAGGCAGAGCAAAACTAATTGAATGTTATCAAGTCTGATCTATGTTTTGGTGACAGGTTACCAAGAATGAAGTACACAGCAGATATTTTGTACATTTTACTCTTTGTTCCAATTGGATTGCTAGCCATAAAATCATCATAGTAAAGTTCAGTTTGTAATGCTGTGGATTCCTGTTGGAATAGAGGATTGGAATGATAAGAATCTCCATCACAAAAGTCTCTCAGTACACCATCCCTTGACCTTCTGTCTTCCATATCTTCTGCCAATACATCTCCATGAGACAGCAGTGACTGAAGGGTTTTTAGTATTGGAACATATTGCAATGTATGTGATCTATCATCAATCCCTTCCCCTAAGACAAGTTCAACAGGACCAACGTACTTCATACGATCACAGACCTATTGATGAAGCTGATGAGGATGATAAAAGGTTACTGCAAGCATCTTTTACCAGCTGCGTTTGCTGAAAATGTATTTCATTCATTTCTCTATTCAGCCTATTCAGGTTTTCATGTTCATCTTGTTCCAGTAGCAATTTCATTTTTGCAAGAAATTGGTCATTGTTTAGTTGCACAATATATTGAACTTCCTCAGCAACAGCACTACAAGCTGCTTGTGTCACTTTATGAATTTCACGCAGTGTCAGGAGAAACTTGGCTAATCTTTTAGTATAGTCATATTCAGGAACATGAGCTCTTCCCACATCATCAACATGATTTTCTCCATTGTCGTTAAAGTGCATGTCATCCTCAACATTGTTTATACTTGGTACTTGTACAGCATACCCAACATCAATATTTTCATTAAGATTGGGTGACAAGTGTTGAACAGAAAAGGGCTTATGACACTGCTTAATGTGGTGCTGGTAAGATCGAATATTTGTTTATTTTCTTGTACACCCATCTATGCCACAAACAAGTTTGAAATCCCTCTCTAATACATGGACCAATGTATAGTGCTTTAATAAAGTTTTAAATCTACTAGCCTGATAAATGCATTTTTGACAATGAAAACTTACCGTATCTGATTATGATCCTCCATTATTAACAATTCTTACAATCAAGTACCATAATTTCTGACCATGGGTTATATATATATAAGTAAATTCTAACCCAGTAGTATTGCAAACTATTGCTGAAACTTAATATAAAGCCCAATAGTTATACTGTATGTCTCCCAGCTAGGTATTTCCCAACGCTTTACAAACCCTCAATTCACGCATGACCGGGTGGATACTCGAAACAACTTACAACATTGTATCTCGCCCAGTTGGTTGTAACGATGTAAACATTGTAAGCTCTCATTGTAAGTTCGTACAACTTATACTCAAAGCCTGGGGGCCGCCGAATTGGATTGTAATTCTCTGTTGTAACTTACAGACGGTTCTTACAAGCCATACTCAAAACATTGTAGCGGTCATTTTGTTTGTATCTCGGATTGTAACTTACAACAGGGTCGGAGGAGCTGTAAGTCCCCTACGTGGAAGTTTCTGACACTGCTGCTGGCCCTCCTCAGTTTTATCAAAGCAATTCACGGGATTTTATTGGTAAGTTAATGTGTTTATGCACTTCCAAGCGACATTTTATAGCAGCAAGTGTTAGAGAAAGACGTCAAAATTGCTCTTAGTGTTAATATTGAGCAAAAACAACCATAGTGAGATGTGGGGACCCACAGCGTGTAGTCTTGGAGTGTTAATGAAAGAGAAGAAATAGTGTATGATATCGAAAGAGAAAAAATGATAAGAGGTGAAATACAAGAAAGAAAAGAGAATTAACCAAACCTAACCTACCCTAACCTAATCTAACGACCTTTCCTTTGGTGAAGACGAAAGAAAGTACTTGCTGGGCTTGAACTATAATAAAATCTATATATTTATAAGATAATTCAGTAAGGGATCCAAAATAAGTTTTAAAAGAAAAACTAAAAAAAAAAAAAATGTCATTAAAATTTTGTTTTCATTAACCAAACCTTAAGTAACGATCTAATACCACAATACATGATCAAAATTAAAGCTCTAAAACCGTAAGTGAAAACACACAAAAAATGCAATTAAAAAAACAAACAATACCCAAACCTAACCTAACCAAAGGTAAAGGACGCTGACCGGTGAAAGGAGTCTATAGTATGGGCAAAACTATGTGTGCTGGATACCGTTTAGGTTGAGAGTGCATCAACATAGGCAGATGTGGGAAATATTTCCTCCCCTAAAGGTGCTATCTTTTTTCTCAGGAGAGAGACGAGATTGAAAGGCACTGAGAGTGATACTACAGAGAAGATGGAGCTTGTGGCCGCCTATGGACATGATCGGCAATTACGTCGAGAGAGGAGGTTCATAGACCCATTGGATCTATTGCATTTGAGTGACGAACATTTGATCAGGTATTACAGGTTTCCCCGTGAGGAAATTCTGCGTATGTGCCAAGAACTAGAACCACAACTTGAACGCATGACGAGAAGATCGCACGCCACCACAACACACACCCAATTATTGGTGGCTCTTCGCTTCTATGCAAGTGGAAGCTTTCAAAGTGTGATTGGGGATGCAACTGGCCTTACTCAAGCAAGTGTTAGCAGAATAATAAAGCAGGTGACTAATATTCTCTATGAAAAAGGGAGAAGAGAAATAAAGATGCCCCGAAGTGTCGCTGATTTAAGAAGAACAGTGCAGGGATTTTATGAAAAGAGTGGGTTTCCCCGTGTCTGTGGTGCTATTGATGGCACACATATACCAATAAAAAAACCAGTCCATAATGAGTATGTTTATGTAAACAGAAAGAACTTCCACTCTCTAAATGTTCAAGCTGTGTGCAACAGTGACAATCTAATAACTAGTTTTTGTGCTAGGTGTCCTGGAAGCACTCATGATGCCTTCATTTGGAGCCAGTGTCCTCTTAGAGATCGGTTTGAGGCAGGGGAGTTCAGAGGAAACGTATTATTAGGTAAGTTTGATATGTCCTTATTTGCTTCTACTGTAGAAAGGAGATAATTGATGAAAAAAAAAAAGGATCTCATTAAATGTCATTCCAAATTACTTTCCTTCTGTCATATATCGGTAGGGCTAGTTGAGGTTAGGATAATGTCATAATTTTAAAGGATAATTTTTTACTAAGTTTATATAGTTTAAATATGATGCATCTTTGAAGAGGGAATCTTTCATGTTCACAGGAAATACCATCCAAAGACTGTTAACTTTTACCTGTTCTTGGCAAAGTGTTATGGTGCCTGACTCTCACTTTGAGAGACCTTGGTTCGATTCCCAGCACCTCAGCGGTAATATGTTGGATGTTGCAATTCTATTTCAGGTGACAGTGGATACCCTTTGGAGCCATACCTTCTCACACCATTTGCATCCCCCCAAACACGAGCAGAGGAAAGGTGTAACAGAAGCCATGGCAGGACAAGATCAGTTATCAAGCATACTTTTGGAATACTGAAGTCACGATTCAGGTGCCTGCATCATTCGGGAGGAAGATTGATGTATGTTCCAGAGAAGTGTGCCAAAATTACAGTGGCATGCATGTTGCTTCATAATTACTGTGTGCAGCGTCGAATCCCACTGGCTGAGCTGCTAGAGGATAATCATGGAGACATTCCTCGCCAACATCCACCCGAGGAAAGATTGAACCAGGATGGTCACAGAGTAAGGCGAGAGGTAGTTGAAATTGCTTTCATGTAGCCTGCTAGAGAGGACTGTTCACATAACATCCTTCATTTTTCACTCCACCTCCGCATCAAACCATCCTCCTACATATAAGCACTTCTTGTCTTTGTTCAATATTAGTAACACGCTTTGCAGCCATATTTCCACAGAATTCTTATTTCATATTTTGCTTTGATATCATGTCATTCTTCCTGCTGACTGACCATATTGTTTCAGCTACTGTACAGTATGCAAAAGTGTTGTCAGTATTAGGTTTTACCTTATACTGTACCTTGTTTTGATAGGAAATTGTCATGATGAGAGTTTCATTTTCTTATTGAAGTCTACATGATGTAAAACAAATCATTTTTAATGATTAATTTCCTTCTGCTAAACAGTTTTGGTACTGTTCATGAATTTCATGGCATTTAAGCACATAATTTAAAATTTACATATAAGTTTAGTTAATGTTATCTGTTTTATCTAAGGTATGACTGTAAATGTGTGTGTGTGTGGGTACTGGATGATTGTGTTGCCCTGTCTTGGCTATACTCCCTCTCTGAAGGGAAAACAGCTGAGGTATATGTACAGTATGTATGTATGTTTTTATCTGAAATCAGTGTTATGGTTTTGGCATTAAACTATATCTCACGCTGTGTACCTTGTTTTCATTGTTCATTAATGTACCAGTAGAACAAAAAAGTTCTTTCATTTTTTTCTGTGGTAGGAAAACCAAAGTCATTTGGGATGACACACCCAATATCTGACATTCATGTTGGGTCATCGTGCAGTGAACCGATGTTCTCATACGACAGACGGCATCTGACAATAGGAAGGTGCGAGGAAACCTGTGGTTGCTTTGGCAATGTACATATTCCATCCAATTAACTGAGGCACCTCAGTGGGTTCATCACCCCTGGTCATATGATAACCACCCCATGTTTTAGCTGTAGGCTAGTTGATTACCTATTGAAGCTAATACCAGTAAAACTGGTAACCACGAATGTGAACAATATCCTCTGATTTTTGTATCCCTTTTAAGAATATCAAATTTGGGTTACTACCTGCATTAACCAGAAGACTACATGCATTAACAACAAGTTTAAAAAAAAACTGGATAGTCAATTGACTGAAAAGGAACATAAAATACATTCCTTTAAGGTATGAACCACTTTACTTACAGAAATACAATTTTATCAAAATTAATGACAGGATAGGAAAATACATGTAGAGTAAAAAAATAATCACCTCTCCACTCCCCCATCCTCTCCACATGTCCAAACCACCTTAAAGTATTCCTCTTCACCTTTTCAGGAACATCTACATTACCAAACACTTTACCTCTATACATTAAGGTGGGTAGCACAATACATTCATGGAGTGACCATAACACTTCCATAATTAATTTCATATCCTTTATCACAGCTCTGTGATCCAGCAACCTTCCTTCCGTGCTGCAATCTTTCACATACTTCATCTTCCAAAATACCATCCTATGGCCTTGGCAACGCAATCATTTTTCAGCGTCAGTTTTGGAGCATGGTATCGAAGTTTTGCAGAAGCACTGAGATCATGTAGACAACAACCGTTTTAGTTTTTCCGTTTACACGATCATTGCTTCAACAAAACTTCGATACCATGCTCCAACACTGACACTAAAAAATGATTGTGTTGCCAAGCCCAACCTCATCACACAAAGGAATGACAGGCCCTCACATTCTCCATGTATTCAGCATCCAGCCTCACTTTACATTCACTAGCATCATTCCTTTCCAACACCATAACGTTCAGCTTAGGATTTTGTTTGTTGCACTCTCTATTAAAGTCACTCACCAAGCCTGACAGCTCGCACCTTCACTTTACACAAACGTATCATCTGCAAACAACATTATTTTTCACTCTTATAGTCTACGTATGAGCATTGTTGGCTATTATATCACAGTCTAGAGGCAGGTAGGTAATACACATCACAGTATCGTAAGGTGGGTGTTCTGAAATTAATAGGGCAACTTCCAAATATTTACATACCATACTCAGCCAGTCCCAGGGTAAATGCCTGGTGTTTTATATTCTAACAGAGAAGGAGAGATTAACATTCAATAAGTCTTTGGCCAGAAATGGTTAATTTCCTTTTAAATTAATTTTTTGTTTATCTAATAAGTAAATTAGTTCTTTCATTTATTGCATGCATTATTGCAGCTATACTCTGCACTGAGGACGCAAGAGTTTCCATTGATCTTCGGACAGACTGCAATGATGTAGTTAGTTCACGAAGAACTTGAACACCATCTGGTATACTCTGCAGAGTATTATCAATGGTTTCCAAGTTTCTCGATAAATCCTCTACTGCTGATTTTAGTTCCCGCTGAACTTCAGTCATGGTGGGAACCAAGTTGCCTTCTGCTGATCCACGGCTGGCTGATCTTGAAGGCCGTGGTGTTTGTTGTGCTGTTGTGGCAAATTCCGCTGGGACCATGCCACAATATTGATGTTCACTGTGACTGGGTGTTTGAATATCTGAAGTGTCTCGTGAATCTAACTCCATCCTGAAGTCAGTCACTTCGACAGTATATTGATCTTCGGGCACAACTTCAAACACTGGCACCGCGCTCGCATGAGCAACCGGAAATGAAACAGGGAAACAAAATTTAAAATTTGTCATTATTTTTCATATTGGATGATTTCATAAAACCGCAATAATAAAATACTACTGCAACAGGATAAGTAGAGACAACACAACACAGACCTGCCCACAGCAGCTTGGATTTGTGCCGGGTTAAATAACACATGAAACGTGCCTTGGCTGAGGTGGGGAAATTAAAACATACACATAGTGGAGCAATGCATGGCACATAGCACTGTAAACAAAAGCCACAACGAAAAAAGCATAAGAAAAATGCAAGACATTCCCTCTATGGCAACTGTGTACCTGTGGTTGGCAGACCCAGGCTGTGCTGTGGTTAAGCAACAATAATAATACAGCCTCAAAACTCACTAACCCTCGATTAGCTCTGGCTACTGACACAAGTTAATGCTTAGACAATCAAATAAGTGAAAAATCCCTGGCAGCAATGAATTTCAAAAATCTTATGAGAGGGAATGGGAATCAGTGGCTCTCAAAGGTTGTAATAATGATCTACTGGAATAATACAAGTGAATATATATTCCAGCTACTTCATTTTTTCTTGACTGTGTTAGAGTGCATCCATTTCAGAGTATAAAAGTTTTGACTTAATGATCAATTCTCACCATATTAACTGAAAATTCTCGTTGTAGGTAAACAGTAATAACAAGACACTGTGACTTGATATAATGTGCCTACTTGTACAACATCTTTTATCTGTTTACATACAACTGTGGCCAACATTGTTTACTTTTCTGTACAGATACATTAATTACAAGCAGGGAGTATACACTGTATACCAAAAACATAAACGACGTAAAAGCATGGGCGATTGTATGTGTGTATGCTCCAACAGAGGATCGAGTGGCAAGAGTGAAAGATGAGTTTTGGGCGAGAGTAGAAGCATGTATGGACAAGTTTGAGAGAAGCGAAAGAGTGCTGTTGATTGGAGACATGAATGGCAAAGTTGGGAATGTACGAGTGGATGGAGTGGTTGGTCAGTGGGGTGTGCCAGCTGAAGTAGACGGGAATGGTAGTGCTTTGGTGGACATCTGTGCTTGTAAGGGGTTGGCAATAGCCAACACCTACTTTCGTCATAAGATGATCCACCGGTATACATGGAGAGTAATGAGGAGGATGGATGGCGAACTTGTTGAACGAAATGCAATGATAGACTACATGTGTGTGGATGAGCGAATGAGAAGACAAGTGTTGGATGCAAGAGTGTGGAGAGGGTGGGGGAATGGAGCCTCGGACCATCACTTAGTGATGGCCAAGGTAAAGATGCAAAGAAAGTGGTTGAGGAGGCGAATGGAAGACAGGAGGAAGCAGCTCCTGTGAGAAGAGTGGAGAAATTGCAAGATAGTGACAAAATGACAGAGTATAAGAGCATAGTGGAAGAAAGATTGGGAAGGTATGAGCTAGAGCAGATGGAAGGGGTGGAAGACGTATGTAAGATATTCATGGAAGAGATAGGCGCAGCGTGTGAGGCGGTTTGTGGAGTGAGGAGGAGATGCAAGGGTGTGCAAGGGACAGCATGGTGGAATGATGAGGTGAAACGAGCTGTGGAACAAAAGAAGAAGGCATATGGTGAATGGTTGGCGAGTAGAGGTAGGGGAGAAGATGAGAGAGAGAAGAGAGAGGTATATGTGAGCAGGAGAAGGGAGGTTATGAGACTGGTGAAGGAGAGTAAGAAGAAAGTGGATGAAGAGTTTGGGAGGAATCTGAGTGTGAAATGGAGGGAGAGTAAGAAATTGTTTTGGAAGGAGGTAAAGAAAGTAAGGCAGTGTGAAAGAGGAAATAATAGGGGAGTGAAAGATAGGAATAATAGATTGTTGGTGGAGAAGAGAGAGAAATTGAGGAGATGGAAAGAGCACTTTGAGGATTTGTTGAATGTAGAGAGTGAGAGCAGTGTGAGTATAAGTGGTTGGGGAATGGCTGGGAGAAGGAGATGAGAGGAGGGAGGAAGAGATCAGTAGGGCGGAAGTAGTGGAAGCGATGAAGAAGATTAAGTTGGGAAAGGCCCCAGGAATTGATGGAGTGTGTGGTGAAATGCTTAGGTATGGGGGTGAGATTGTTGTGGAGTGGATATGGAAGTTGTGTAGATTGGCTTGGGAAGAGGGAAGGGTTCCAGAGTACTGGAAATCAGGTATAATTGTTCCTCTGTACAAAAGAAAAGGGGAGAGAGAAGCATGTGGTAACCATAGGGGTATTTGCCTTCTTAGTGTGACTGGTAAAATATATGGTAGAATACTCATTGATAGGGTTAGGCATATGACAGAGGAGCTAGTTGGAGAAGAACAAGGGGGATTTAGGAAGGAAAAAGGGTGTGTAGATCAGATATTTGTTCTAAGATGTTTAGTGGAGAAGTATCTAGAGAAGGGAAGGAAAGTGTATGCTGCCTTCATGGACTTGGAGAAAGCTTACGACAGAATAGATAGACAAGGTATGTGGAAGGTATTAAGGATATATGGAGTGGAGGAGAAATTGTTGAGTGCTGTGAAGAGTATGTACGAAGGAGCTTGGGCTACGGTGAGAGTGCATGGTGAGCTGAGTGAGTTCTTTGATCTCAATGTGGGACTGAAACAGGGGTGTGTGATGTCCCCATGGCTGTTTAATATATATATGGATGGGGTTGTAAAGGAGGTGCAAGGTAGGGCAGTGGATGTGGGGCTGGCCCTAATGAATAAGGGTGAGATTTGGAAGCTTCCGGTGTTGCTGTTTGCTGATGATACAGTATTGTTGAGTGAAGATGAATGGGAGTTGCAAGGTTTGGTGAATGAATTTGGGACAGTGTGTAGGAGGAGGAAGCTGAAAGTTAATGTAAACAAAAGTAAAGTTATGGTGTTTGAGAGGAATGAAGTCACAGAGTGTGCAGTGAGGTTGGATGGTGAGGATATGGAGAATGTGAGTGCATTCAAGTACTTGGGTAGTGTGATGAGTAAGGATGGAACTTTGGGGGATGAAGTACGTGAAAGGGTACAGCAGGGAAGGAAGGATGTTGGTACTCTGAAAGCAGTGATGAGAAATAGGGAGGTGAGTATGGAAGTTAAGAAGTCACTGCATGATGGTATTGTGATCCCTACCCTGATGTATGGAAGCGAGGCGTGGACCTTGCAAGAGGGGAACAAGTCAAGAGTGAGAGCAGTGGAAATGAGTTACTTCAGAGGAGCATGTGGAGTGACATGGAGGGACAGGTTGACGAATGAAGAAGTGAAGGAACGTTGTGGGGTAGATGTGGATGTGGTTGAGAAGATTAGGAGAAATACATTGAGGTGGTTTGGACATGTGGAGAGAATGGAGAATGAAAGACTGACTAGAGGGTGTATGTAGGTGAGGTGGAGGGAGGGAGAGGGAGGGGTAGACCGAGGATGAGGTGGAGGGATGGAGTTGAGAGGTATATGAGAGAGGGGGGGGTGAGTTGGGGGGAGGGTAGTCAAATGGTGGGTGACAGAGTGACTTGGAGACGTTTTGTCTGCGGCCACCCTTTGCGGGATTAGGGCGTCGGGCTATAGATAGATAGATAGACGTGCAGGGTCATCATCAAGGCTGTCCCTGACATTAGGCAGCCCTTCGGCAGCTTCAACAGTTATCAGGGCTAACATTGCCTCCTCAATCTCGGTTAGCCTTGGTACATCACTAGTACCTCCTCCTGAGAATAAAAAAAAAATTAAATATAAATAATAAATGACCCTATTCATGGTGGTGCTACATCAATAGGATACAGTATTTTTAGGGAAGAACTCATGATTTACATAATTTTTTTCACTTGGTCAAAGTTTCTCATTCTTTCTTTCCTTTTATATATGCACTGGTTTTGGCACCATGGCTTAATGAAGAGTTAGGGATGCTCTTAGGTTTGGATAATTGTATATTTGATGAAAAAATTTTTTCTTGTATTTCTGACATAATTAGATTGATTTTGAGCCTCAGTTATACAACAACAAAAATTTCTTGTTCCCCTACCCAAAAGCCTAACCATGTCCACCAATTGAATTGTTGAAAGCAGTTTGCTTCCCAAATTAATTCAAAGAATCATAAAACAAAAATGCAAAGAAGGAACCTTTCTGCAAGTTTACCACAAAGGAAATATCACTGGCTGACTATTTGGTAAAGTTGCCATAACTTAGGTAAATGAAAGCTTATATGTCAGTGACATTATGGCTTCATAGGTAAGCAATGTTAAAGGAATCCAGTTTCTTTGTTTTGTGGGAATTTACCACACTTAAACTCTGAGGTACAGTACTATCAATTTTCTTAGTTTGTTATGGTCTTACCTGTTTTACTTAGCTCTTTCTTTATCGCTGCTGCCTTCTTTTTTACTTGAGTTTTGAAGTCAGTAAATTTTCTTCTGACTTCGCTGCTGTCTTTCCTGACTCTACTAATGGCGTTGACTTGTAGTGCCACAGCCTCCCAACGAAGGTTTTTGGCTTTTGTTGTAACAGTAGGCGAGAAGCTACCTAAAATCATGTCCTTCCTCTTCTCCACCTCTCGTATTATCATCATCACTTCATCATCGGTGAAATTGGGTCTCCTTTTCTTTGCGGCTGGCTCTGTTGCCGGTAGGCTCCATCTTCCTTCTTGTCCTGTTAGCGGGTATAATCTGCTGTGTCACTGGCTGGGGTGCCCACTTGGCTTTATCTGTGAGTGCTGACGTGTCGTTTGTTTTGGTCGCATCAGCTGGCTGTCCTGTGATTGGCTATAACATTGGCAAACCTTCTTTAAAGCCAGTAAGGAACTGCACTCTGATTGGCTACAAGAGTCCCGCCAACAACCAACTTTACGTGAAAGACTTACAAGCGGGAGGAGATACTTGCACGTAAATATGTTTCGAGTATAGCCTGTAACAGGGATTGTACACACATTGTAAGCTACTTGAACGTAAGTCAGTTACATGACCCGTCGCTCACGCAACTTACGTGAGCTTCGAGTATCCGGGCCTCAGCATTACCTACACACACAGCTATATATATATATTTTTTTTAACTAGGCCACGATATAGATGATGCCTTTAAAAATATACTGTCACAATATTTGTTACCAATTACCTTACTTGTGCATCGATATTTATGTATTACACAGCTGCTAAATTCAACTGAATCTCCAGTGTAAACAACAGCCGGAAAAAGACTAACGTGATGCGCAAGCGCTTAATCATAGCTGACAGCCAGCATGAGTAAATGCATTCTGCATGGGGAGTGTTTCTACTCACGGTACTAATGCTAGGGAGTAAAACAAAGAATACTCTTCTAGGAGAGTAAACGTACGCTAGTTGTTCTCTGTCATATCGAGCATCGCTGAATTTGTTAAGAATCTTAAATACTTGCATTAGATCTGCTCTGAGTCATAACATTTGGAGAGAAAACATATTAACTTTCCTTAGTCGTTCTTTATAGCGTAAAATTTCTCTGTGATGGGGTCATTTTTATTGCTCTGCCTTGCACTCTCTCGAGTCTGTCTTCGTCGATAATAAAAGTCGGGGACCAGTGCTCCACACGGTAATCTAGGTGTGGTGTACCTAATGTATTAAGCTTAGAAAAAAACATTGGCGTTTTTTTTTTTTTTTTTTAATCGAAGTTCCTTGCAATGAATCCGATCGTTTTATTGTCTTTTTTATTGGCTGTTATGTGCTGTTTTGGTTTTTGGAGTCTTTACTGATAATAATTCCTAAATCTTTCTCTGCCTTTACATTCCTCAATGGGGTACCCAAAATGCGATGTTTATATTCAGTGATTTGGTCACCAAAATACATTACCTTATAATTATCTACATGAATTTTCATCCACTATTTTTCACTCCAATTTATTATCTTATTCAGGTCGTTCAGTATATCATCACAGTTCATTTTCGTAATCACTTCGCCTCTAATCTTCGTGCCCTCTGCAATTTGTCTGACTTGGAAATGAGTCCATTTTCTAGATCATTGCTTTAAGTAGCAGAAAGAACTGGTCCCAGAACTAGCACATAAGGAACTTCACTTGGTACCTCTATCCAGAGTGATGATTTTCCATTTATCAACACACTGTGCCTGCGATTCGTTAACCAGTCACCGGTCCATTGGTCAGAGACGCCGCCAACTTGTAGTTTTTCTAGTAGCTTTGGATGGGGGACCTTATGTAACGCTGTCTGGAAATTTTGGTAGTTTTCACTGGACAGGATTTTTGCGTCCTGGTTATCGTGTATACATTTAAACATACCAAACAGATTGGTAAGGTATAATCTACTTTACTGAAACCCGTGCTGATTATCCGTTATTATGCTTAGTAAAGAATAAGGTAATTGTATTTCTAACAACATTTCCAATATTTTGTATAATAATGATATTAGGCAAAATAGGCGTAATTTTAAAAGGAATGTGATGTATGAGCTTCCATTGATTAAGTAATCTACATTAAGGTAATTATATATTGAATACTTTATGTAAAAGGCTAATTGTCTGTGTAACAGACGGTATACGAGGAGATATCTGGTCTTGGCCAGCGGATTTATTTGGGTCGATCTTCTGAAAGTACACCTAATGTCAATTTGCTGACTGATAATTTTATCAACTAGTACCAAGAAAATCCCTCGTGGGATGGGAATGCTTACGATATTTTCTTTTGTGAAAACACTGTGATAGAAGATGGCATTTTTGCTGTTGACTGAGTATCGCGAAGATGTCCTTCCGAATTTAATATAATGCCCATTGGTATTTTTTTTTTTTACTCCGTACAGAATGGAAACAAATCTTTAAAGGTGTGACTTTTATTCATGAGAAATTTTTGTCTTCTTTTGTTTAGCTTTCCGGATAATTTTAATACTTTGTCGCTGTAATTTGAAATACTCGGTAGTCATGGTGATTGCCTGCAATTAATTACGTTTTTTATTAAAATATGATTTCATCTTGCGACCGATGATTTCAGTATTCTTCCAAATCTCGGCTGGTTTATTAATGTATTTCTTTGGGTGAGTCTAGGTATGTATTTTTCTTTGGAGACATCAGTTGATTAGTAGATATTTCCCACATTCCTTCGACGTTTTCCACACGTAATAACTTAATCCAGTTGGTGTTGGTATTTTGTTTCTCGTAGTATTGAAGTCAGTGAGTACTAATGAGGATGATAACTGTGTTGCAGCTTGGTACGTGTTAGGTGACTGGTTATGGTCCCTCCCTGTCTCATGAAAGGTGAAAAGTAAGCTGCAGTAGTAAGGCATGTTGAGTCAAGTCCATATCAGCCTAATTCCTCAGCAATAACAACAAAATGAACAACACAATTTTACATCCGCATACGTCACATCTGATATGCGTCTTGCAATATATACAAATTGCATCCTACGTTGATGAAACGATAAATAAACATACTCATACAAACACACATTAAACATTGGTGCACGCACTTGATCAATGACAACCTCAGAATATGCAGACTGCAGTCATCAAAACACACACACATACATACACACACACACATACACACACACACACACACACACACACACACACACACACACACACACACAGTCAAATAAATGTATAGTGAGCGTCTCAAAGTTTCTGCGAATACTACAGTCAAATAAATGCATAGTGAGCGTCTTTGAAAGTTTCTGCAAATATTACGCCAACATTTTGATCATGAAGCCGTAGAAAATGTACAAAATTTCGTAGTTTACGTTTCATACCAATATTCTAGGCTGTTAAAACAGCGTCAGCAACATTGTTAATAATCATTAATACAACCCATTGAAAATCGACTGTAGGGGATTGAAATTGACTAAAAGAAAGGTTGACTATAAAATATGAAATATGTTCAAAAAGAATTGGTAAATAAAAAATGCAGAAAAATGTCCATCTTGTTCTGTAATACTGATTAAAATTAGACATGAATGTCTATGATTTCAAGATAAAATATTAAGACTTACTGAAGAAATTCTAAAAAAAGTATGATAAAAAGGTAAAGACACTGGGGTATGACCGTATGAGCCTCGGACACAATGGGTTGCTAAAATTTACACACACTCACATAGTCACATACTCTCCATCAGTCACATACATTACTCGTAATATCCAAGTATACTCACCCATGCACTTACAATCACACCCAAACAACAGGCCCATACATTTAACAATCTTTCAGGCAGGCAAAGGCATCAGCACAACAGAAGGGACATATTGTACCATAACGTGCATGGTTCTCACAAAAAAAAAAAAAAATAGAACTATATGATCCGGGTACTTGGAAAAAAAAACATAACTCATTCATTGTCTACTATTGCTTGAGTCCAAGCACCTCTGCCGTCTCCCTCCAACATTTATTATTATTATTATTATTATTATTATTATTTTATATCCCATGTTGGCCTCAATCGTGTAACATTTCCACTCATTCACCGACCTGTTTTTCACCTGTGCTCTTATATAATCAATTCCACTTCAAAAGACTTCACATTTTAACCTGTCATTCTCTATCCATCTCAGTGGCCTAGACTACCTCAGCACTGTACGTCACAACTATACAAGCATCTTAACAGTATCTTGTACTTCTACCTCCACTGCACTGTACCCCCCCGTGGGCAGCCACCTTGTCATGGTGGGGGGGCTTGCGTTCCCCTGTGTTCCCACAAGCCTGCCCGTGGATGTAACGACATCTGGCAGGGTCTCCCATGCGGGTAGGGTTGTGGGTGAGGGGTCTGGCTAAGTGCTGCCCGAAACGTAGGTTACCCGTATGGGTCATCGGTACCGTCCTCCAGAGGGATCGCCTCGGTGCTATCCTTAGTTGGTTGGTTGGGTGTCTGGGCTGGGGGGTTATGGGGAAGGGGGTCTTTGCACTGATGGGAGCAAACATTCGTAGCACGGGGTGTCCTTTTTGGGACACCCTCTGGGGACGAGGTACCCCACTCCCATCAGACTGCGCTCGGTCCCCTCACTCCCTGGTAGGCGGTTTCCCTTGGCTCCTGGTGCCAATCCATATTCACCAGTATATATATGGATATTATAAACAATTTCTTAACCACTCGTGTGGTCGGTGACCAACAACACGAGTCGGCATCAAGTGGTCACTCTCTGGTTGACGACCCTGTACCCTCTGGGTCGTCTGCCAAAACTGCGAGTTCAGATGTTCCCTACATCGAGTTTTTACCTGGTGTCTTTGTGAAACACTCCTACACAAAATATATAGTCCTCAAAACGGATGATGGTACTTCCTTCCGGAACCTGAACTGTTTTAAGAATCACGGTGGTCTAGTTACAGCATGTGGATTTACGCCCAAGGTCTCTTTTGCAGGGTGATGGTTCTCTATTGCTAGAAGCCAAGAATGAAGAGGAGAGTTCACGCATCCAGTCCCTAACTATGGTCGCTGATTATCCTGTATCTGCCTCTCGTCATTTGGTCCTAAATCGGTCCTGAGGGGTTGTGTATTCTCGTGACTTGGTCTCATATTCTGATTCTTCCCTCTTAGAGGGGCTGGCTCCTCAGGGTGTTGTAGGAGTACAGAGAATTATGAAGAAGGTTGAAGGGGTTTTAACCCCCACGCCCACTCTTATCTTGACATTTGACCGTCTTACCTTGCCGGAGGTTATCACTGCTGCGTGGTGGAAACTAAAGGTTAAACCTTATGTTCCCCGACCTAGAAGATGCTATTATTGTCAAAGATTTGGTCACGTCCGCCGTTCTTGCAGGCGAGAAGTGTCTGGCCTTCCTGAGGTCTGTGGAAATTGTGGTGGAATTTCTCATGGTATAGATGATTGTTCTCAACCCTCTAAATGTTTGAACTGTGGAGGAGCACATGCAGCCTCCTCAAGGGATTGCGAAGTATACAAATATGAATACGAGATCATTTCTGTCCAAACGAAGGAGAAAATTTCCTTTTCTGAGGCAAAGACCAGAGTAAGGGAGCGGTTCATTTGCCCTGGGGTTATTTGCTGCTGCATTGTCTTGCCGTAAAGTTACCCGGCAGGTGCTCATGCCATCGCACAATGCCCCATCAAATTCCCGGGGTTCTACTTCCCGGCCTTCTCGGCCGGGGGGTTCCACTGAGGGAGTGCAGCCTGGAAGCAGCTGTGCCTCCTCCAGGGAGGTGCTTCCTGTCTCTGGGGGTGTCCCCTCTGCGGTGGTTCTTCCAGCATCTGGGAGTGCCTCCCCCATTCCAGTTCCTCCGGTTCCTCCTGTGGCAAACAACCGTGTCGATGCTACACTTTGCTTTGACACATCCAAAACTCCCGATGTCCTTCCTGTGCATCCTTGTCCTGACATATCCAAAAAAAACAGCGTCTCTCATACTTCTGTATCAGCTGCTACTTCCGTACCGACTGCTGCTGCTGTACCATCTGCCCGCTCTGCTACTGTTGCTCACTCTTCTTTACAGTGTGGCACTATAGTTTCTAATGCTTTTAAGTTCTGGTGCAGAGATGGAGGTTGCATCTGCCAACCTCAAACGAGTGAGGAGTGAGGAGTTTTTGGGTGACTCCCCTCCTAAGGTTCAAACTTCTGTACCACTTGAGGATTCTGAGGATGCTCTTCGCTCAACAACACAGCCAGTGGTGGCGTCTAAGTCTGTGGGTGTTCATGATGGCCCTTCTAGGATTCCCGTCCCTGCCTCTTCCTCAGGTGTGGTGGGGCCTGGGTCTTTAGATACTCATAGAGCTCAGTCACTTGCTCCCTCTGATCCGTCACCCAACAGCCAACCTTTGGATGTTTTGGTTGGGGAGGATTCGGTTGGCCCCGAGGTGCCAGCTGAACCCTCACATGGGTGTGCGGACGGGGCACGTGGGTCTTCCGAGAAGGTCTCTGTGCTTCGGACTCATTCTGGCGATGGGCGGGACATGTCTCGGGGTAAGGGTACTTCCACCCATGGAAACTCTAAATCTTCATTGCCTTCTCGGTTGGTGAGGCAGAGCTCCACGCCTAGGAAGAAGGGCTTTCACTCCCTTCCCAACGAGGTTGCTACATAGCTTTTCAAGTTCATAATATTTAATACTAATCACTATGGCTCAATCGGTACCAATCTGTCTTCAGTGGAACTGTAGAGGTGCCATGGCAAATTGGGAGGAATTGCAGTTATTACTCTCTGCTCTGAACCCACTGTGTGTGTGTCTTCAGGAGACAATGGTGGGGGACAGAAAATTCCCTTCCATTAGGGGGTATAAGGCCTTCCTTGCATCTCCTCCTGGTGGTCACGGCTGTGGATGTGCAATTTTGTGCCGTTCTGATGTCCCCTTTATTTCCTTTGAGATTCAGTCCCCCTTTCAAGTTCTAGCCGTACAGATGCATGTTGGGAGGTGCTATATCATCTGTTGTCTGTACCTTCCACCTTCCGTTCCTGTTAGACATGCTGATCTAGAAACCTTTATCAGCCAACTTCCACCCCCTTTCCTACTCATTGGTGACCTTAATGGCCACCATCCTTTGTGGGGAGATTCACTTTCAAATCCCCGGGGTGATCTTCTTGCCTCTTTGGTTGGGGATTTAGATTTGGTTGTCCTAAATGATGGAAGGCCCACCCATTTTCATGTTCAGACTGGCACGTACTCTGTCATTGACCTTACCATCTCCTCCTCTAACTGTGCCCTTGATTTTTCTTGGGAGGTTTTGGATGATCTACATGGTAGTGACCATTATCCTGTAGTGGTCCAGCATACTCGCTCTGTCCCTGTAGCCCATCTGCCACGCTGGTGTCTGGACAGGGCTGATTGGTCACTCTTTGAGGAACTATGTGTATTTGCCAACAGGGTTACTGATTTTTCAACTATCGATGATCCGAATGTTATTTTACTAAGACCATTTTCTCAGCAGGGGTTCATTCTATCCCACGGACTTCTGGTGTTTTTTCCCGGATACCTGTGCCATGGTGGAATGATGACTTCTCCATAGCAAAGGGAACTTACAAAGCAGCTGCTCGTCGGTATTTTGCCAATCGTAATGTTGTTTTTCTAAAAATACAGTTTTGCAAAGCACGTGCTCACTATAGATGGGTCATGAAGAATGCTCGCCGTAACTCATGGAGGTCGTATGTTTCAACAATTACATCTTCAACTTCACTGTCTGTGGTGTGGAAAAAGGTGCGCAAGATTTCTGGCTGGTTCTCGCCCCCCTCCCCTCTGGTGTTGGGCCTTCACGGAGAACTTGTGTCTGCACCAGATGTAGTAGCCTCTGCTTTTGCAGATCAGTTTTACGCTGTCTCCACAAAGGATCCTTCTCAGCCATTTGCCACCTTTCGTAGGAATCAGGAGAGGCTGGGTCTTGACTTTCGCTCTCGTGGTGGAGAGCTGTATAATTTAGATTTCAGCCTCCGTGAGCTACGTGCTGCCCTTTCAGAGTGTCGTGACACTGCTCCTGGGCCTGACAATATTCCATATGCTATGCTGCGTCATCTTCCGACTGATTCACTTCAGTTTTTATTGGACCTTTTTATCAGGATTTGGAGTGAGGGCTCTATTCCGAGGAGTTGGAAGTTGGGTATTGTCCTCCCCTTTCCCAAGCCTGGTAAAGACCATTCCCAAGTCTCCAACTATCGCCCTATCACTTTAACATCATGTGTGTGCAAGCTGTTCGAAAAGATGGTCAATGTCAGGCTTATGTGGTTTCTGGAGAAGGGTTGCTTTCTCTCCGTCGCAGAGTGGTTTCCGTAAATTACGGTGCACTTCAGACAACCTTATCAGGCTTGAGGCGTCAATCTGTGAAGCTTTTACCTCCAAGCAACATCTTGTGGCTGTGTTTTTTGACCTTGAGAAGGATTATGACACTGCCTGGCGCCATGGCATCCTCCAACAACTTCATGCCTTTGATTTACGTGGTCGCCTGCCTGTGTTGCTTGGAGATTTCTTGACTGATCGTGTATTTCGGGTCCATGTGGGTTCTACCCTCTCTGCGCCACTGTGACAGGAGGAAGGTGTCCCACAGGGAAGTGTCTTAAGTGTTTCCCTGTTTGCAGTGGCCATTAATGGTATCATTGACACTGTCCCTGCTGGGGTATCCTCATCCCTTTATGTGGATGACTTGGCTATATGGTTTTCTGGCTCCCGCATGTCTGCTATTGAATGGCGTATGCAACTTGCCTTGGACAAGATTTCTGCCTGGGCCACTTCCAAGGGTTTTCGATTTTCCCCTTCAAAGACTGTGGCTATGCACTTTTGTAGGACGAGAGGGGTACACCCGGACCCTGATCTCCAGCTTTGTGGCAGGAGACTCCGTTGTGTGACAGACACGAAATTCTTGGGCCTGACCTTTGATTGTCGTTTGACATGGGTCTCACACTTGGCAAATCTTAAAACATCATGTATGAAGGCTCTCAATCTATTGAGGGTTCTGTCCCATACCTCTTGGGGTGCTGATCGAAGGACACTCTTGCATTTGTTTCAGGTATTTTAACCTCTAACCTGTCATATGGCTGTGAGGTATATTCCTCTGCCACAGAATCAAGACTAAAAGCTCTAGATGCTCTCTATCATACTGGTCTTCGCCTTGCAACTGGGGCTTTTCGGTCCTCTCCAATTCCCAGCTTATTGGTGGAAGCTGGTGTGCCTCTCTTAGATCTACTGCATCAGTCTGTTGCAGTACGGTGCTGGCTCCGGATTCGTTGCCTTCCAGACTCACTTGTCTGTGAGGGTGTGACGAAACAGTCTTGTCTTTTGTGTTATAGTAGACACCCTCGCATGCCTCATCCATTTGGCTATAGGGTTCAGGATATAATGGAGGGGTTTGGTTTGTCGGCAGTACTTGTCAGTCCTGTTCAGATCCTGAGGGTTGCGCCTTGGATATTGCCCAAGGTAACTTTCTGCAGGCCTATTGCAGGTTCAAAGGATTTTGTCGCTCCTCAGTGTCTTTTAAGGTTATTTTTAGAACATTCTTCTAGTCATGGTGGTTCTGTGCCTGTGTATACTGATGGCTCTAAATCCGCATCAGGTGTTGGTTTTCGAGTGGTATTTCCCAATTTTAGCCATGGAGGTAGTCTTCCTTTGGTTCCCTCAGTTTTTACTGCGGAGTTGTCAGCCATCATTTTAGCCTTGAAGTTGGTGTTTGTTCATCCTGACAATTATTTTACTATTTTTAGCGACTCTCAAGGGGCGCCTTTGGCTCTGGACTCTTTTAACTCTTCCCATTCCTTAGTTTTAGCTATTTGGGAGAGGCTGTTCCTCATTCGTCGTCGGGGGAAGAGAGTGGATTTTTGCTGGGTTCCCGCACATGTTGGTGTGGTGGGCAATGAGACTGCGGATGCATTGGCCAAGGCTGCGCCTACTCAACAGCCCCCAACAGAATATCCGCTTCCCGAATCTGATCCAACACCTTACTTGCGGGACAGAATGCATGTGTGTTGGCAGAGACGCTGGGATGGTGTTGCTCATAGCTGAAAGAGGTCTTCCAGAGAGTGGTTGTGCCAAGGGTTCTCCCTTCCATGCTCGGCGATTGGAGGTAGCTCTTGCTAGGCTTCGCATTGGGCACTCTCGGCTTACACATGGGTTCCTGATGAGTGGCGAGACTCAACCGTACTGTGATGATTGCTTTGTTCCCCTTACTGTCCGTCACTTGCTGGTCGAGTGTCCAAGTTTGGGGGACCTGCGTCGGAGATTCCTCCATAGGCATACAGGGGTAGATGGTGCCTACTGTCTCTCCTCGATGCTTGGGGGAGCCCATAGCGTTTTTATTGATGTTTTTGGTTTTCTTCAGGAGGTGAGCCTCCTTCCACTTTTATAAGAAATTGTTTTCTCTTTTAACTATTCTTTTATTATTTTCAGTGTATTATTTCTAGAAAAAGTTATTAACTATGCACAATTTATTTGCCATGTGTTTTAGCTTGTTGTCCGGCAGCATATTACCTTAGCAGTTGCGCCGCCAGTTTCTACTACAGTCAATCAATCAATCAATCAATCTTTGTTTCTGCAATAAGATGGTAACTCACAGTGCATTTTAATCCTGGTCGCCTTTCTAACCTAATTGTCTCTAGTACATTAAGATATGAGGAAAGCAGCCAAAGAACATCAACCTTGCACCCTTTACACCATCGAATCTCTGTACACTCCTCCTTCTGGGTGAGAATATCATATCCAGGTGACGTTTCTACTGGTGTTTTCGTTGCTGGAACTGTACCACCCTGCATACCCCCTTCTTTCTGGGTGACACTATCGGGTGAGACAAGACTGGCTGTGTACAACTCATGTGGAGACGTATTAGAAGGGGTCAATAAATCTTCAGATAGCGAATCGGCAGATGTAGCTTCTGCTGGTGTTATCTTTGATGGAGTACCAGAATAATCTGTGATGCATTTAGTCATAATTCTCTTCTCGTTTAATTATTGAAAAAAAAAAATAGTCTTCAATCATTGTGAATAACGAACAACGAATATAATTCCAGATATCTTGCCAAAGATGTATCTGAAGAACGGTTTGTGGGCTCTGTTTCAACGAAGTACTACTCTAAACTACGGAATTACCAAGAAGTCTTATAGGACGTTAAGGTCGATCTTGTCTATAATCCTCGGGCATTATTAATTTCTTTTTCTTCCAAACTTTACCAGTACCTTAGAGAATGTGCCAAGAATATTACAAAGTGAGAAGAAATGTACATACCGTAATTAAATGGATATCACATAAAAGATGTGATTAAAAAAAAAAATAGCTGGGACTCGTTTCCATAAAGTTTACAGCATAACAACATTAATTTTAGCTCTAATATATATAAACATGACAGGTCCAACAGCATTTGAAAAAAAAATTTCCAAGGTATTCGTGAAATTGTAATATACCTATACTACCTCCCCCCCCCCTCCTTAAATCGACATACCACTTTCACATCGGTAAGGTACTGATAAAGTTGAGGAAAGATACAGATAACGCCCAATATGAATTCTCAACAAACCGTTGCTTTCATTCTACTTCAAAATTCCAAATGCTATATTACAATCTTAAAAGCACCATAACCTCAGACAGTACATTTTTTTTTTTTCCCTGGAATGATTATTGCTTCCATGGCCGAGAGCCATCTGATGCGCCTTGCACAATATAGAGGTTATTCTCGTGAGCATGAAAGCAAACATCCTTTCTCATATCCTGTGACTAATAAAAAAAGAAAAGAAAAACTCTGTGTAATCACCCCTGTTTTAATGCTCTCCACAACAAGAAGGCCTACAAACCCATCCCTGAATCTCAGACCTTCTATGTTTCTGCCCGGAATCATGCTAAGTGTGTTCTTCACTCTGCTAAAAATAATTTCATTCGTACTAAATTCTCTGAACTCTCTCATTCAAATTCTTCCCGTTCCTTCTGTCATCTTGCTAAAAATCTTTCTAACAACTTTACCTCATCATCATTACCTCTTTGTTTCCATTCTGATGGCTCTGTAGCTATTTCTTCTACTGATAAAGCAGAACTCTTCGCACAGACTTTCTCCTCCATTTCCACCTTGGACGATTACGGTGCTGTTCCTCCATCACTTCCCCCCTCTGACTTCATCATGAGTGACATTAAAATTTCTTCAACTGATGTATTTTCTGCCATCAATGGCCTCAGTACTAACAAGGCATATGGGCCTGATGGGGTCCCTGCTGTTGTTCTCAAGAACTGTGCTTCTGTGCTTACACCCTGCCTAGGTAAACTTTTTCATCTTTGTCAGCCTGTACATTTCCTTCTTGCTGAAAGTTTGCTTTCATTCAGCCTGTCACAAGGAAGGGTGACCATTCCCAATCCTTTAACTATCGCCCAATAGCATTAACATCCTGTGTTTCAGAAGTTTTCGAGTCTATTCGTAATAAAAAAATAAATGATGCAGTAATCCTATCCTAACCTTCTTTCTGATCATCAGTATGGGTACCGTCAGGGACGCTCCACTGACGATCTCGTCTACCATTCAGTCTCCTGGTCATCCTCTTTTCCGGACTTTGGCGACAGTTTTACCACTGCACTTTACATCTCAAAAGCTTTCGATCGAGTCTGGCATAAATCTTTAATTTTCAAACTGCCCTCTTACGGTTTCTATCCTTAAACCTGTGCTTTCATCTCTAGCTTCCTAGTCGTTCTATAGCAGCTGTTGTAGACGGCTATTGTTCTTGTAACAGAACTCTGAATAGTAGTGTTCCTCATGACTCTGTCCTGTCACCAACTCTCTTCCTTTTATTCATCAATGACCTAATCTGTACATCTAACCCTAGCGACTCGTACGTTGATGACTCCACCCCTCACCTTTCCATTCGCTTCCTGCAGCTTCCATCGCAGCACTTACTTCAATAAACATGGGATGAGGCTATGGCACACCTAATGTCTGAGTTGGCTCATATCTCTGATTGGGGTAAACGTAGTCATGTTGTTTTTAATGTATCAAAACGTTCTTACATCTCTGAACCGAACAAAATCTTCCACAGGAGTATTCTCTAATTTTTAACAATGTCCATCTCAATCCTGTATCATCTTTGAACATACATGGGGTTTCATTCTCTCGGGATTTATCTTGGACAGGTCATATTACCTCTCTTGCAAAATCTGCTTCCAAGAGATTTGGTGTGCTAACCCAACTCTGCGCCTTCTTTACCTGGTGCACAGTTGTTGACTTTTTACATTGATTTTATTCTCCGAAGAGTAGAGTACAACTCTCTGGGGAGTCCCCACGTACAGTTCTTCTCAACAAGGTGGAGTCTAAGGCTTTTCGTCTCATTAACTCTCCTCTTACTTGTTCCCTTCAACCTCTGGCTCTTTGCCACACAGTTGTATCTGTATCTCTTGTCTGTCACTACTTCAGTGGTCATTGTTCCTCTGAACTGTCTGCTTGTATCCCTCCACCACTGCGCGGGTGCGTAGCACCTGTTTATCAACAAACTCTTATCCTTTTCCTGTCCAACTCTCAAAAGCAAGAGTTACCAGTTACTCTCAGTCCTTCTTGTATCCAAAAGGTCAGTTCTGGAACTTTCTCCCTCTGTTTATATTTCCTGCTGCCTATGATCTCCAGTGTTTCAAACGCAGTGTGTCCAGGCATCACGAAATTACATGAGTGGATATTGAACTTGGCTTTTTTTTTTTTTTTTTTTTTCTTGGAGGAAACAGTGTGCGGCTTCCTGGCATTTGGTTTCTTCTTCTTTGAATAAACTGTAACACACACACACACACACACACACACACACACACACACACACACACACACACACACACACACACACACACACACACACACACACACACAAACACACACACACACACACACACACACACACACACACACACACACACACACACACACACACACACACACACACTATAGATTATTAAATGCCAATCACGGTGAAGTCCTGTGCAAAAGATGTAGCGGAGGAGCATCGTTATTTTCAGCACCTGAGGTACGTGAAATAAGCTGCAGAAAGACTAAATTTGGTCCAGGATAGTAAAATAATTATAGCAGGAAGGTCACAAAGATGGGGTTAAGGCAGTTTGTGTATAAGGGAATGAGATGGAGAGGGACTGCACTGTTCTCCTGATGGCCCAAATGTGGAGGTTATCTGCTTCTGCCTGCAGATAACGAAAACATCCATCATCATGACGTGTTGGCCGTGAGAGGTGCTGGACAGAATCGTAATGGACAACAGGCTTTTTAGATGCCCACAAGCATCTCAGCATCTCACTCTGTCACTGAGTGACTGACAATGTAAGCGACCGAACTGTTAGTAAGTGATGGGCCTAGTTTTCGTGAACAAGCATTCTCAATTTTCATCCAGTTGTAACCAAACCTGATGAAAGATTGAGAATCAGTCCAGTGGTACATATTTCTTTTCTGAGAAACACAGAGCAGTGATCAAGGTCACAAGTCAGGGTTAACGCAACATTTTTAAAAATCCAATTTATATGAACCAATGTATAATGGCTTAGGGTAAACCAAAAACAAACGTGTTACGTTTGAAAACAGTGGGGCAAAGATCAAGAAAACGGTGAAGGTTAACGGTCAAGTCGTGTGTGCATGCCATACCAAATGTGTGAGCAAATAAAGCATTTCTTATCTAATTTCGACCAAAGTTTGTCGAAATACTGAGTGCCATTCAAGATCATTTGTTTAGGACTGTAGGTCGAAGATCAAGGTCATATGACTATGTCTACTAAAGGTTTTTACTCAAATTAAGGCAAACTTGGTGGAAGGGCTTAGGATAAGACACGCGGATTGGATCTTGAGAAGAATCCGTCAAAGGCTAAGGTCACAAGATGAGATCAAGGTTTGACTTATGTATTTTGTAGTGTATAAGTACTTTCTTGATGATCGTCAGCATTGAATGTGGTTACCTGATCTTTTCTTCCCACTAGGATCAAAAGTGGCAGTTATGTTGGTAGTGGTAGTTATGTGTGTAGTGGTTAGGGTATAACTAGTAATGGTATAAGTATTGATGAAAGTAATGACGAGTAACAGTGGTAGGAATGGTCGAGATACTGATACTGCTATCCGCACATACAACCACAATTTTTTTTTTTTTTTTTTTTAGACAATTCTCTTCAGTTCTCGGGCGAACTGATTGAACGTGACAGTAGTTAAGCTAATGGTGGTGATGCTAGAGACAGTCAGACTGATGGTACTAAAAACTTGCAACAGGAAAGTAAGAACATCGGTTGTAACAAGATCAGTGATGGCGACGATGGCTGTGGGGCAAAACTGTGTACTTCGCGCTTATACTCATACTGTATATTGATACTATGCTGTTGACGTATACTAGAAACTATATTAATTCTTGCTGTCTATACTTACCACTGAGAATACATGAGTGACTTATCCCCTCCCCCCCCCCCTCTCTCTCTCTGTAGTTATATCAACTTATGCAACAATGTAAACCAACCTACGTAGCCTTTTGGTTCATTATATATTCCTTAATCTATCGACCTGTTAAAATATTCTTTTACCAAAGACCAGGTATCCCTTGATATTTTTCATAGTAATGTAAACTCATTCAGGAAGACATAATACAAATACAATATTTAGAAAAAGAAGGATCAGTTATAGAGTGCAATACCCTCGCCTCGCAACTAGTCTGAGACGAACATGTTATTTCATCCTATAATAATGACTTTCGAAGGTTTGTTCTTAAAAACTAGGAATTGCTTCACTCTTGCCTGACTTTTTCATAAAGTCGCCGACTTTCGTCTAAACCTGATCAACGCTGAGGTGGTGTCGTCAGCTACAGATCCTTTGCAAAACCTCACAGTTCTAGAATTCCTTCGCAACTGTTTACAACAATTCCTTCGCAACTGTTTAGCCCCTATTTTGCTTGTGCAGATCCATACCATATGTAGCCTAGCATACGCGTCCCCGGCTCAAATTTTATACTGGGCACACTTGGCCTTGACAAGAGCCTGACAATTTATTTACTGCCCAAAATTCTCGATAAATTCCACGATTTTTGGAGATTTATTTTTAAGTTGGATTATTAAAGTATTCAGTTTCTGAAGAAGCAATAATGTTCAGTATCACGGAAAGTAGTGCATTATTCTTTAGGGCAGGCAAGATAGAAACAGAATATGATAAAATTAGATACAGAATTGGTTGATCAAATGACATCAGCGTGAAAAATATTATTGCACCCTTGTTGATAGTTATACACCCCCTCCTGTGACCCCGCGCCTCTCCATCCTTGAACTTTACAATATGCAGTATCTTAATGATGAATTAATACACCTGATGCATGGACACAAAGTGACCCAGTTATTTCGCATTATTTTTAATACGGAACCCGTAACAAAATTAATCAGCAAAACAGTACGACGCAACGCAACTTGATGCAAGTAGAGCCTAGCAAATATTGTCATGTAAGGAGAGAGAACCTTGAACACATAATGGAGTCCTCCATGAATGTGGGAGTAACGGCTGGCACCAACTCGTGCGGGCAGAAGTTATGTGTCATTCTGGCGGGTTATGTCAGGGCTTAGTGTCTCATCGAGTTATGCCTCGGCCCTTGGCCTTAAGTATCGGAGCCTCCAGTCTTACCACCGCTCACGTGCAGCAATAAAGTCCTCATGTATGCCCATATACTCTTGGAGACTCATAACGGAAATTCAGCAGTGCTTTCATCATCATCATCATCATCATCATCATCATCATCATCACCATCACCAATCATCATCAGTCAACTTGACGTTTTTATACCAATCATCATCAGTCAACTTGACGTTTCTTCCCACATCAGGTTGTAGTGTGGTAGGGTTAAGAAAAAAAAAAAAACATGAAGGGGGTGCAGAGTCAAGAGAGTGCCAATGAAATAGGCGAGACATTCATTCACACACTATTCAAGCCCTTGGATTCCTGGATCCAACTCACAATCATAGCCTAACCATTTGTAGATATTTTCTTTAGAAATGTGGCTAACATGAACTTTTGCTTTCTGTAACACATAATCTGCATACTGAACTTAGCTCTCTCGTGTCAAATGCCTCAAACTAAGCATCCCACACACACGCAACATGCCACTGTGTCCCCATCCCAGGCACATTAGGGCATAAACAAGCATAAGTGTGACACTGTGATGTTATTTGCATCACTTTCTAGTCTGGTGTCACAAGCCTTTTTGGTGCATTTTTCACATCTAACAGTCACACATACGTCTGATTGGTGATGAGTGAACTTTACTTCTAAGCCAGACTCAAAACACTTGCCACATGCCACACTGTTACATATTTTTTCTACATCAGCCTTTCTAACTATAATATACTCACTAGAGTCTTCATCCTTTGCAGTTTCATGCACATTTGTAAGTCTTTTCCTCTTTGGAGCACTAGTGGGTGTCAAGGTCGGTGGGGAAGGCAACGTACTTGTCCCTTGGGAGGATGGGATTATAGCTGTGGCAGGAAAAACGTGAGCATTCCTTTCTCCCCTTCTTTTCCTTCCCAAAGCCTCCCTGGCAACAATTAATATAGATTTCTGTCTTTGTACATCTTTTTTAGGCCGTGCCATTATCAGGACAATAGCACCAACACAAGAAGAAAGAATTATTGAGGGTGGGGGAGGGCAGAATGAAGTAGCTGTACACACCTCCTCTCTGCTTGAAAGTTCAAGGACTACTGGCCACTGGGCTTAGCATCAGGTCATTTACCATCCCAGAGTTGTCATATGTTGATGAGGCATTTGTTTATAAACATGAATTAAAAAATAAACACTAGGCCTACGAAAAAAGTGCGCATATCTTTGGACAGTGCAAAATGTAAAGAAACAGCTGGAGGGGGGTGGCATTTAATTAAATGACGATTTATTATGCCTTAGAGTTGGAATATTAACCTGATATTTTGGGAGAGTATTGCCAAATCATAGTTGATTTCCATACCATGGGAAACTCAAAGTCGATAAAAATGAGATTTTCACTTGAAAAACCCTGGCTGGTCCCTTAAATGCAGTGTTTTCAGGCACCTTCAAATGAGAGGTTTTTGATTTTTGATGTTATTTTGTACAGCTTTGCTTTGGAATAGCAATTTTCTTTCAGGTTTCCAGGTTTTGGCTCCTTATTTCGTAGTGAATAATGAGAGAGAAGTGGAGTAAAAGCAGAGAGAGAGAGAGAGGGAGAGGCATGCAGTAGACTTTAATAATTAGGCTACTGATTTGGTAAAGGGAACACGGTGACAGATATAGAAAGTTGAAGTTTCCATAACTAAAAAATGGACGTTTATTTTTTAAGTACATTAATAAGAGCTAGAAAGCGCTCAAAGAGCGCTTACCTCCGACAATGTCATTGCCATTAAAAAGATTCCAGATCCGAATATAGATCCGTCCCAAATTTTAAGTAATTCTTTCTTGGTCCATGACCCATCGTTCCACAAAGTTTCATTGAAATTCGTTGAGATCTTAAGAGATATTTTGCTTGGTACTCTGGATCCGGATCCGGATAAAAATTTAATCATTTGTTTCTTTGTCCATACCTCACTCTTCCACAAAATTTCGTCAAAATCCGATCATAACATTTTTACTAAAACTGTTAACAGACCGACAGACAGACAGATCAACAAACCAACCAATGCGGGGTAGAACATAGCCTCGTTGGTGGAGGTAATAAATGGATTCAGTGTTTGCGTTTTCGTTAACTCGATAGGATAGATCAAATAATTTGGTTCATTAATGATTTTTTTGTGGAAATGAAGTACTTAGCAATTAGTTACTAATGCATTCCTGGGTAACACGCGTTTTAGCTAGTGCTTTGGTTTCTTAGTTATAAGTACTGTACGTGCTATAAGATGTCATCATAAGCAGGTGAAGTGCAGTACACGTATATCTGACTTCAGACACACCCAGCATACGAGAACTTAGTGGTCAAATGTGGCATAATAATGAAGGAAAAAAAAAATAATAGTAACGTTCCTCTATGGATAATTAAATCAGTACTGTTCTGCGAAAATACTTAAGTCCATTATCATTGTCATTTGACAATTTTTGCTTAGTTACATTTGTATACTGTATAATTTTCTTCCATTTCTATTTGATTGAAATTTTATTTTAGTTTTGCAGAATTATAGAAATAATAATAGGTTCATTAAATTCCTTTCTTCATCTTCCCTGAGACTGCTGCAGTTTGTTAACAATGACTGGGCAGCTTCAAGAACTTTCATGTAAAATGTATATGAAAACAAAAACGATTCTAAAGTGCATAATATTTCAAACAGTTAAACTATCCCACTAATCTGGGGCTGCCTCATAAACAGCGCTAATAAGGGTTACTCCAACATGCACAAACTAATTTAAGTTCTATGAAGCTTGGCCCAGACGACAAGTACAGCCAAGGCAGGGCAGAGCAGGCAGGAAAGAGCAGGGTATAATCATTTGGTCTTTCCCTGCTTTTTTAGGGGGTGTCGAGGTTCATAAGTATTTTTATATTAATTATTCATTTACTTTACTTCAGCCAATATCCACCCAGTTCCGAAGAAAGGAAGTTCGTCTGACCCCTCCAATTACAGACCAATAGCTGTCACATCTTCTCTTGGTAAGGTATTTGAAACTTTAATTAATAAGCATATTGTTAAACATCTTGAATCCAACAACTTAATTAGTGGTAGACCATACGGTTTTCGCCGCGAAAGATCCACCATTGACATACTCAATCTCTTAACTCATACGATCCATCAGTCAATTGATCTTTTTGGAGAAACTCATGCAGTAGCTCTTGATATCTCTAAAGCTTTCGACAGAGTATGGCACCGTTCCCTGCTGTCCAAACTCCCTTGCTATGGACTAACGTCTTTTGTTCCTTTGATTTCTTCTTATCTTAGTGACAGGAAAATAAGAGTAAAAGTAGATGATGTATATTCAAATTTCCACTCAATTAACGCCGGCGTGCCGCAGGGATCAGTTCTGGCACCAACCCTATTTCTGGTTCACATTAATGATCTCTTATCTGTCACTCACAATCCCATTCACTCATATGCAGATGACTCAACACTACATAGTTCATTCACACTCAGATATCCAATTACAAAGTCTAATATCTCTACCTCTCAACTCAGTACAGCCATCTCCATAAATCAAAATCTATCTACAATCAGTGAATGGGGACAAAACAACCTTGTCTCTTTTAATGCTAGTAAAACTAAATATATACAGTTTACTAATAGACAGATATTGCCAGATTCGTACATTACCTTCAGTGCTACTAATATTCCCATCTCCAAAAGTATTGAAATTCTTGGCGTCTCACTTAACAGTGCCCTCAACTGGACCTGTCATGTCAGATCATTTGCTAAAACCGCCTCAAAGAAACTTGGATTATTGTACAGAGTCCGTAACTTCTTCGCCGATGAGCAGTTGGCTATAATTTATAAGAGTCATGTGCGCTCTCAGCTTGAATATTGCTCACCCTTGTGGGATGGTTGTGGAGAGGTTGCATTAAGACAACTACACAAAATTCAGAATAAAGCTGTTAGAATCATTAACAACTCTGCCATTACATATAAACTACCTCCCCTGCAAGTTAGAAGGAATGTTGCCTCCCTTGCATTATTTTACAGATATTTTTTTGGCAAATGCTCAGACGAAGTTGCGTCCATGGTGCCACCTCTCCATGCCTTCCCTCGTGCTACACGGGCATCTGGTAGCGCTCATGACTGGAACGTCACTCAACCATATTGCAGAACTTCTGCCTATCAGAATTCTTTCATTCCCTGAACTGCATCTCTCTGGAACTCGCTTCCCCAGAGTTGTTTTCCTCCAAATTTCAACCTACAACTGTTCAAGTCTGTTACAGATATTTTATGAACAGAGGACACCAGTAATCTGGTGTATGGATTATTTTTTTTTCCCCATTTGTTTTTCCTTCCTCCGTTCTGTTATTTAAAAAAAAAAAAAAAAAAAAAAGGTTGTTTGCCTACCCATACTCAGCATGACCTCTCCCTGCGCGGCACGCCCTCGTTTATGAGTACCTGATATCTGAGGTTCATGCATATCTGATGAGATCCCCGAATATTGAAGTGGTTATGGACGGCATACGAGTATCTAACATCTCAAAGTCGATGTCACTCCTAAACTTAAGTAAACTTTCAGGCGATAAGAAAGAATAAATTATAAATGTACCATCGGATGAAAGGGGTTAGGCAGAGAAAAGGAACGAAATGTTGAAAGGCAGTACATCTGATCTTGCCAAATGACAGTAAAACCAAACATGGAAAAAAAAAAAAAATCTCCCCCCTTTAGTTTTTTAGGTGTCAGTAGTACCTGTCACATCTTGCATACAGGTCAACATAACCCACGGAATATGATGCTGTCAGTTTTTGGGTGATTCCTGGTACTTTTAGAATATTCTGTTCAACACAGGAAAGTCCTTTCCTAGTGGATATGTAATGAAGGGTGTGCCTACGTTCATTTAGTCCAAACACAGATCTTAAAGCTTATTAAATCCTCTTGAAGTAACAAGAATACCATCAACATTAATTCGTGTATAATAACACCTCAAAGGGATTAACCCTTTCTAGGCAAACTGGCCCTCTCCAACACCACCATTTGAATGATGTCCCCACAAGAACGACATGGAATCTCACCCCGCCATTGGAGCTACAGGATCTATGATTAATATTTTAGCTTTCGGTGCAAACTTCACTGTTTAAAACATAACGGCCGTATTCTCGTCACTTGAGGAAGCTCCGTAACACCTCTTCCTAAGCGATTTATTTTGCTTACTACTTCGTACTACCCTTTTTAGTGCCATTTAAATAATTCCGATATTACCATTATCAGCAGAAATAGCACACAAACTTATATTAACCAGCTGTATCCAAAATAAACCGCTAAGGAAGAGGTGCTAGGGAGCTTTCTTAACCAACTAGAGTACTGGCCTTATTCCCTACCTTCAGCGAACTCACCTACTTACACGTTGTAGCTTCCTCCCAGTATGCTTTTTCCCAAGGCGTGATTCCAGAATAACTCCCCTAACTTCCACCCAGTAGGCCTACACAACCAGTGGGATGTATCACTACCCGTGACGCTATAAACGCTGCATATGCTGGCGCCACACGTCTCTTGCCCTATGACCAGGCAGTGGGAGGCGCCCCGTCCCTGTTACCTAGGCCCTCGATAAATTACTCTCAAAATCGAATTATTTCGTTTTTGCCTAGCCCTTAACCCTTCCACCATCATTGATTCACTGCAGATCAAACTGTTTCAATTGACTTTGCCCACTGACTTTAACCTTTTACAGTTCTCTGTGACCTTGACCTATGGTTGATTGTTCTCTAGATCACTTCCCTTTACCCCTGCAACCGTCCTCAGTGTTTGGTGTGTGTGCGATAAGACTATTCAAGCTAACCCTCCTTATGACCTTGACTTTGTTCTCAAAAACATGACATCAACATCTTGCGTGATCCTCAACTCATCCACCAAGTGAGTGCATTTCAGTAATGCACTGACTCACTGGGAGAAGCTTAACCTTGCTCTGTGACATGAAGCACGGACTAAATGTTCTCAAACTTTATTTCCTTTGTTCTTGCCTAGTCCTTAACCCTTCCACTAAGCTGGTTCATATCAGATCAAATCTGTTTCAGATGACTTTGTTCTGTAACCATGGCCTTTGAGTAACTGTTCTCAAAATAAATATTTTAAAGCCTACCTTAAGTTTCACAAAGTTTGGTATAAACTGGATAAAAAATCTTGAAGTTGAACTTGCCCTGTGGCCTAAACTTTTGATTTATTACTTAAAAAATAATAGATGAATAAATAAATAAATAAATAAATAAATAAATAAAATACAGAGTTAATCGTTGGTTGACCTAAGTTTTCATTGATTTTTTTTTTTTTTGTTAGATTAAAACCTTTTGGCTTATAGTGTTCAGAACACACACACACACACACACACACACACACACACACACACACACACACACACACACGGGTAGAACTTTAACCTTACCCTGTCACCTTGACATTTGACTGGTTATTCTCAAAATTTATTATTTTTTTTTAATTCCTGCCTTACCCTCAAACTTTCCTTACATTTTAATGTGCATTCTAATCATATCAGTTTAAAATGAATTGTCTCAGTCAGCGTTTGACCTAGACTGTGATCTTGACCTTTGATTTATATATTTAAGATATAATAAGCTTAAAACCCTCAACCTCTCCTCTGTTTGGTAAAATTGGATGAAAAGTGTTTGAGTTATTATACTGAAACACACACACACACACACACACACACACACACACACACACACACACACACACACACACACACACCGCTTCTTCATGCCCCACCTTTCCTGTCGGCCTGAGTCTGTTATCGCCTTCTTCCAGAGTGCGTTATCTAATATTTCATTTGCTGTTCCCACACTTTTCATTCAGTTTAAGAAACCGTAAGGGTAGGGAAGTAAGCGAAACATACTGTACCGGTACATCTAAACCCTTGAATGAAATTGTTCGAAGATATATTAACAAGGAAAAAGCCCGGAATACGATCCTTGGAGTGGCGTAGCTAGCGGGGTGGGGTGGGGGGGGAAGGGGGATCAGTCTACCTCAGGGAATAATTTGTTACATATCCCAATGGAGAGAGAGAGAGAGAGAGAGAGAGAGAGAGAGAGAGAGAGAGAGAGAGAGAGAGAGAGAGAGAGAGAGAGAGCGCAGTAATGAAGCAGACTTATTCCTTATAGGTAAAAGACACGTGCTGACAGATGGAGAAAGTTGCAGTTACTCTTATTATAAAATCGGCGAGATGTGTTGAAATATATAAACAACACTAATTGTACAATTCAGCAGTAGCATTTTGATTAACTCTGTACGATAGGTCACATAATTTGGTTCGGATTGTTTTTACTTTTTACTTTCAGTAATCAAACAGGACGCAAGTAATTACTAACGCAATCGTCGAAAAAATGAGTTGGCAAGCAGTTTAGCTTCATGGTGTTTTCGTTTCGGAGTTGCAAGAATGCGCAATAAGATATTATAAGGGCTTTAGTCACACTTTTCTCTGACTTCAAAGACACCCAGCACACAAAAACTGACTGGTCAAATTTGGCAGCATCTTATTATAATGATATAAGCTAAGTAATATCTTTGCACTATTTTCTCAACTAAACATTATCTTCTAAGGACAATTAAATATTTATTATACTGCTAAAAATCTGTAGTTCGTTGCCAGTGTCATGTAATATGTCTTGCTTGGTGACCATTTGTCTATAATTTTCTTTCATTTTTTTTATTTTGAGAGTTTGTTGCAGTTTAACAGTATGACAGAAATAACGGACTATCATATTCAGCTGTTCATCTTCCTTGAGAATGCTACAGTTTGTTAGAAATAATTGGTCAGCATGAAGAAACCCTATTACAGTCTAAATGAAGATAAAATTGATTCTGACGTGCATAATATTCCAGATTAATGAACCAACCCACTAATCTGCGCTTGTCTCATACAATAGTGCTATTATGAGTTAATCCTAACTGCACAAATTAATGCTTGTCCTATGAGATGGATTCCGGGACCGGAATTACTAGAGAGGTACCAATCTACCTCTGACATTGGGAAGAGTTGGCTGACGTTAGGTGCAGGCCAGGGCAGGGTAAAGCTTTTTATTGGGAGCCGAAGTTCATAGGGATATATTTGGCGGGATTAGGGCGTCGGGCTATAGATAGATAGATAGATTTATTTATTTGTTTGTTAACTTGCCTTCAGGCTGTTTGCTTACCCATACCGCTCCCTACGTGGCGCGCCTTCGTTTATGACCACTATATTCTTGCCTCTACGTGCTATCTGAGGTTTATGCATATCTGTTGAGATCCTCGAATTAGTGAAGAGGTTACTGAAAGCATATCTAACCCCTCGAAGTTTCTCTCATAAACTGATGTAAACTTTGTTTTGATAAGAGTGAGTAAATTTCAAAAACGTATCATCAGATCAAAAGGGGTTAAGCAGAGAAAAGGAAGCAAATGTTGAAAGGCCGAAAATATGACTGTGACAAAAAGACAATAAAACAAACCTTTTAAAAAAATCTGCACGTTTTTATATTAAGATGTCTATAATTCCTATGACAACTTGCCTTTAGGTTAATATAACCCACTGAATATGATAACGTCTGTTTTCGGTTGCTATTTGGTATTTCCAGTTCAACACAGGAAAGGCTTTTCGTACTGAGTAAGTGATGAACCATGTACTTAGGTTCATCTAACAATAATGTTGATCTTAAGGTTTATTAAGTGGTATGGAAGTAACGAATACTATGAACATAAACTCGCCTGTGATTAAACCTTGAAAGACTGACTTTTCGTAGGGAAACTGGCCCTCTCCGATGCCACCACTTGAATGATATCCCCACCAGAAAAACATAGAATCTCAGCCCTCCATTGGACGTACAGCTTCCGTGATTAACATTTCAGCTTTCGGTGCAAGCATCAATTTTTAAAACATAATATGCCTTGTCTTGTGGGAACGCCCACTTACATGGTGTAGCTTCCTTCCATTATGCATTTCAGCAATGGGTGGCTTCAAAATAACTTTCCTAACTTGCATCAACGTCTACACAACCAATGGGATGCACCACTATCCGTGACATCATACATGCTACATAAATTATGCTGGCGCCACGTGCCTCTTGCCCTATGATCAGGCAGTGGGAGGCCTCCTGCCTGAGTTACCCAGACCTTTGACAAATTACAGTACGCTGATAATCAAAGTACTTCATTTTTTTCCTGATCCTTAACTCTTTCTCCAACTTTGGGCTTAACTAACTTTTCCTACTGACTTTGACTTTTTACCTTTGCTGTGTGAGCCGACCTATGATTGATTGTTTCGATGTCGAATCTCATAATCATCGTTTTAGGTTGAAACCCTCCACAACGTTTGGTGTAGGTGTAGCTGCTTTTTCTGTGTGACCTTGACGTCAACCTCTTAGTTAATCCTCAACTCATCCACCAAGTGAGATATAAAAAAGATGAAAACTGTTTTAGGCCCTTTAATAAGGCACTGATGCACTGGGCGAAACTTAACCTAGCTGTGTGACCTGAACCCCAGATTAATTGTCCTCTAAATTGATTCCCTTTGTTCTTGCCTAGTCCTGAACCCTTCCATTAAGCTTGTTCATATCAAAGTAAATCTGTAGAGATGAATTTACTCCTCAACCATTGTTTTTGACCGAAAGTTCTCAAAAAAATCTTTATAATCCTGCCTTAAGTTTCAAAAAGTTTGGTCTGTATTGGAGAAACAAGTTGAACTTGCCCTGCGGTCTTAACTTTTTATTGTTCTTAAAAACAGCAAGTTTACACTTTGGTTGACCTTAACATTTCCCTTATACTTGTTTAAAATCGGATTCAAAGATTTTACCTTATTTTTTTACCAGCGTACACACAGGTAGAAATTTTACCTTACTCATTGACCTAGACCTTTGGTTGTTCTCAGAATTGAAATTTTCTGACACCTGACTTACCCTCAGACTTTCCCTCCAGTTTGGTCTGAATTTAACCAAATCTGTTTAACTTGAATATTCTCGGTCAACGTTTGACCTCGGCTGTGAGGCTGACCTTGATCTGTTGTTGTGAAATGAAATAAGCTTACTCAGTAACTGACTCTCAACCCCCGTCTGTTTGGTTATAACTGGGTCAAAAGTGTTTGATTTATTATGTCTCACACACACACACACACACACACACACACACACACACACACACACACACACACACACACACACACACACACACACACACACACACACACACACACACACACACACACACACACACACACACACACACACACACACACACACACACACACACACACACACACGCCCCACTTTTCTTGTTGGCCTGTGTCTGTTATCGCCTTCCGACAGAGTGCGTAATCAAATTTATATTTGCTTTTGCCACAATTCAATTCAGCTTGAAAAACCCTGAAAATACATATGTAAATGGAAAATACATCTACGCCAAACATGTTGAAACGCCTCCTTTGAGGTGAATGGAATCGTTTGGAGATATAGTATGGAGACAGTCCGGAATACGGCCCTTGCAGTGGCGTAGCTAGTGGGGGGGGGGGAGGTGGGAGCAAACTACGCCACTCCTTCTAAGAAATTTGGTGGGAAATTTGTTACACATTTCGAGAGAGAGAGAGAGAGAGAGAGAGAGAGAGAGAGAGAGAGAGAGAGAGAGAGAGAGAGAGATTGGGCGTCAGTAATGAAATAGAACTTCCAGAGATGAAACTCGCCGTTTTTCCTTCTATTTTAACTTCAACTTTGCTTTAGGTATGATTATACAGTGCTTTCAAGGAGCTGTTGACCATTACCTTGTGTTTTCGAGGAAGAGTCAATGCAAGAAGGCTCAAGGATTAACAACGTACGAAACGAAATGGTCTTGAAGCAGTATATTGGTAATGGATTATTCCAAGGGGAGAGAAATTCACTGAAACAAGGGAAGTTAAGCAAAGGCGAGGGAAGCATAGTGTAGGTTGGAAAGAAGAGTAGAGCAGTGAAGACAGTGCTAGATAATGAAGGAAACTGGGAAGGAATCCACTTTGAAGGTCTGGAGGTATAATGACGCTATATATACAATAGAAACAAGTGTAGTGAAACTGTCAATTACAAATTGAGAATGTACATTAAAGTTAAGGAGGTATAGTAATGAAACTAGAGTAAGGCATTACTTCACAGTTCTGGTACAGTACTAAGTCCTTTAGGATGCATCTAAATATTTAAGCTCGTTACTGATGTGTGGGCATCGAGGTCCTCTGTGTAGACATGATTAATACTGTATTAATGAGAATGACAATGCAGTTATCAACATGTGCATTAAATTTTGCAGAATCAGTGGCAGTAGGTTAATAAATGACATTCCTGTGTTTCCGGCATAATCGTATATTGATTTTGGTGAGTTAGGAAAAATTATACCGGAAAGTCTACGCTATGTGTTTCTCCTTACTAGAAATCTTCATGATACGGTGATGCAACGGTAAAGCGGAGATGGTTGGGTTTTACTGCAACAAAGTATATCCGCGAGATTACCAAACTGTCAGACTACGTTTAGCATGTGAGGCAAAACAAATAAAGAAAAGGGGATTCGGAATGTTTATATTATTTAAGCATCAACTCACAGAATCACAAGATCGAGAGGCTGGTACTCACGCTCAAGTTCAGTGAGCTGGTACTCAAGGAAAAAGGGACGAACTCACAGTGCCAAGCACTCTGGTTGCTGAAGCAACCGGCAGCCATGACAGATCAGTGCTGATGGAACTTGACACGAAACATACCGGTCCCTGGATGATTACTTAATACTGTTGAAACTAGGGGCTTCTCCCCACAAAAGAGATGATCTTGGAATCGTCACCGATTCTTTGTCCTCGATATAATGAGTGTCATAGGAAAATGTGCCCGCACAGGTGTGTGTATGGGCAAATGAATGCAATGTGTGTATGTTTATGTGACAATTAGGTTACACTTCTGTATTACCATACGAGTTTATTCAGCAAAGGAGGAACCCCAGTAAAGATTAAAGAAAAAAAATCTCTCTCTCTCTCTCTCTCTCTCTCTCTCTCTCTCTCTCTCTCTCTCTCTCTCTCTCTCTCTACCCCCTTCATTTTCGTAAATTTCCATAATGAGAATAACACTGGCAGGAGAGAGAAAGACCAAAATAATTATTACGTTCTCTGGATCAATGCTAAAGTTCTCAGGGTACTTTTCTGTACTATATCCTCTCGGCCTTACGACTCGCTTCAATTATAAATGATCACAGTCTCTCTTTTCTCCCATTTCCTTTCTCCTGCAACGACTTCCCCTCTTTCATTTCCTCCTTCCCAGTCCTATTCACGTCTCGATCCTTGTCATTTTTCTTCCCCTGCCATCTCGTTTTCTTTGCTCAGTCCTTTGCGGGTTTCCTACATTTTAGCCTTCTGAATATTTTTGGGTTGATATATTTTTCCTGTCATTTTTCTCCCGCCCATATTTCACACACATACTTCAGTGTCTCTCACCTAAGTAATGTCCTTTTTTTCCTTTTTTTTTTTCATTTCCAGTCCTCCCCCCCGTCTCTGTCTATCTGTGTGTGTGTGTGTGTGTGTGTGTGTGTGTGTGTGTGTGTGTGTGTGTGTGTGTGTGTGTGTGTGTGTGTGTGTGTGTGTGTGTGTGTTCCTTCCTTTTCTTTAGTTCTTTTCTCAGTTCTATATATGTTTTGTATTCATCTATACGCATCACCTGTCCCTTATTTCTTTCCACCACATCTCTCTTGCTATCTCTCCATCACCATCTCACAAGTTTCATTTTTCTCATAACTTCTCTCATCGTACTCACAATATAGGTTATTTCTCGCTATGCCTCCCACTCATACTTGTCTCACATTTTTATCTCCCACTACTCGTTCTCTTTCATATTAATCTCCTGTTTGGGTATGTGAGATGTCATAAGTGTTTCCATGTTTTCGAGTTGTTAGTAATCTCACTGTTTGATGACTGCCAACATTGTCATCGTTATGTTGTCAGGCACATTACAATTATTCTAGTTCGGTACGGAATGTTAGTACACTCGCAAGGCATAGTTCCCGTTCACCCGCTAATCTACCCCTCGATGAAGGAGGTCGTGGCCAGGGTTTCACACCGAAGTACAGCTGATGGTCGTTCGTTACCTGGTGTATTCTAGCAAAACTTCCAATAACCATCTTATTTTTTAACAACAGGTCACCATTCAGCTTGAAACTATGGCTACGACTTCTCTCCAGCCAGGGGTGATAATTGGAAAGTGAGGAAAAACTCTGTGATGACTGATCATCCAATATTTTTAATGGCAACCACATTTAAGAAGGATTATGAGTGAAATAGGAATATGTCTGATAGAGGAAAGCAAGAGACAGTATTAATGTTCGAAAGTTGGGTGCATGGAGTACTGTTTAGTGGCAAGGAAAAAATAAAGACAAACGAACACTGAAAAGTGACTGCAAAATGCAGGCATTACGAATATTAGTAGGGTACAATTTCACTACCGGTACTGTGAATCAATGTCATATGTAAGTAACATAAAATACATCGATAATGGAGTGTAGCTAAATCAAATTACCTGAAATATATCTGGTAGATGCTTGACACTTGTTTTTGGTAACTGTCATTTCACTTAATATGGGCGAGGTTAGTCTATATTTTATGCGGAATTCTGCAGGATGTCCAGTAAATCTTGATTCACATTATTTATATTAGAAAAGAACATGAATACCTTGAAAATACTGAACTCTTTTTCAGTAGATTTATTTTATCCTCTGTATCTCCTGGCAGTGAGTAATTAATTGAAAATAATCTTTCCACCTAGTGAGCCTTAAAATGACCTTCATTTACTTCCATCCTTAGTAAAGGCCACCCCTAAGCTGACTTAGTTGGTCAGCTGGTGGCAGGAATGAGACTAAAAAAAAAGAAAAAAGAATTCAGGGTAGTAAGAGGTGTAAATGCAGTGATATTTTTTTTGTCAATGTATATCGTGTTAATTTAGCACTGTAATTTTAGACTTGCGAGCATGTGATACATTATTGCAAATGCCGCCGGTATTTGAAAAAAAAAAAAAAAAAAAATCATTAACTAAAAATAAACCTCCCAACTAACGACCACATGTTGCCTCCGGCTCACTGCTGACTTTTAACGCGTCAACAAAATTTCTGGGGAAAAAATGAGGGAAGAGTAATTACTTAGCCGCCTCTTCCACCTCACTGGTCAGGCCTGAATATCTTCCACCAACGGAATTGCAAGGTGGATGAAGACGAAAATAAAGACACAGACATTAAGGAAAATAATGGGCAATAAAACATGTACGAGGGAATAAAGTACCGGCAACATTATCGATATTAACAACTGCGGGATCATTGCCTCTTCCGTTTTCTTTTTTCTTTTTCCTTTTTTTTTCTTTTTTTTTTTTTTTGCCACTGTCACCAGTTGCCTGTTAAACTGCGCCAGCCAAATCTAACAGTGCTGCGCATCCCACCTCTCCATCTTGTTCTGTGCGTGTCTGCATCCCTCCTCTTCTCCCTCCATCTGTGGGTTAGCAATCACTTATCTGGCTCTCCATCTGTTATGTGCTGTATGAAAGGCTTGGCTTCTCCTTGACAATATTTGCTTTTCAGTGGCAGTGAATTAATACATATATATGTGTGTCTAAATACATTTACAGTTTTGGACAGAAATGCTGAAAACTTTGATTTTGTTATATTACTTAACAGTGACCAGTGGCTTTCGGGGCGGAGGGATGAGATATTTTGAACCATACAAATTTTTCATGATCGTTTAATTAAACAGTGGAACAGCATAATTGCCCTTGTCAGTCCTCTCTTTATTACACTCGAACGCGAAAGTGCGAGGGGTTATGTGTTTGGTGTGGTTTGTCAGTCTGTGTTTCTGTCTGTTAGCCAAATTATGTTAAAAGTATTGAATAAAATTACATCAAATTTGCCATAATGATTAAGGATCGCATAAAAACAAATGATAAATTTTCGGCCGAAAATGGTCGTTGATCATAGGTCTATGGCAATGATCACCCAAAGTTTTCTCATCGAATTTTGACGAAAGAAGTGGAAGAACTGTAAGAAAAAAAAGAAATATGTAGTTATTCAAATTTAAAAAAAATAACAGGGCAAAGTCAAAAGTTAGATGAAACAACCTTGATTTGATTTATATGAAACTTTATGGAATAGCTAACCAAGAATATAATTATTCATTTTCAGAACATTCGGTCAAAATTCAGGGTAATAGGCTAGGATAAAGAAAAATGAAACATTCGGGATCAGATTTCAGCTACACTTAGTGGGCGAGGTGAGGGTCAGGTAAAGGTGAAATAATCTAATTTTGAGATCAATCAATCAAAGGTCGAGGACACAGGGCAGGATCAGAAGTGAGGCCTTATGGCACTTTCACACGATCATGGGACCATCTGTAGCGTTCGAGTAAAATGTACACCATTCTCGACCATGGGGATGAATCATCTATCTATCTATCTATTGCCAGACGCCATAATCCCGTAAGGGATGGCCATTTGACTTTGAGTTATTTGTTTTACGGGGAGGGGCGCTAACCCTCCACCAACCCACTTGTTGACACGTAGGGAGCACGTATGGTTTGGTTATATGGTTACCAACCAGTGTTGTAAATGGTTTCTTGGCTTACAGGAAACTATTTGGCTTGTCACGCAATATAAAACCACCTGTAAAGGAAAGAAAAGCAATAGGAAGGGACAGAAAAGATGGGAGAAATAGGAGGAGAGGAAGGCAGACACAAAAAAAGAATGATAAAGGCTAAGGAAGAAGTAGGCAGCACTACATCAAGAGAGCAGATGATGAATCAAATTTTAGGTAATTGAGCAGAACTTAGGACTGTGCTTCATCACAGACCGGTATAGTGTTATTGTACACATATTTTAGTGCCATAAACCTAAACCATGTGATGCCCGTCATATTTATTTCCATTCTTGTCTGAATATTCACAAATTTACGGTCTAATTGTTGTGTCGTACTTTAGTGCTCCAATGCATACTCTTAAACAGCAACAACACAATAATTATATTATCCTCCAACTTTCTTCTAGTAAAGAAAAATATACTCGTATATCCTAAAAGATAATACATTACCGGTACTTAGCAAGATGCACTCCTGACTATAACCTACCTATTATATGCTTTTTTTTTGTTCTTATAAACTAGTACTGTCTGTACTGTCATTTCTCAGTATATAGTATATAGTAAATTACCACATCTTACATCTTCAATTTGTTACAGAATGGGCCTAACACTGCCATCTTCAGGCCTATTTTCAGACTTTCTGTCTTCTGCTCAGGTATCGTATCCTTCAATATCACAGAGAAGAATACCTTTGTAAACAAATCGAATATTACTTGGACATTTGGTTGTTAGCTGCGAACAATATTGTCTTTCTAAATATCTGAATGCTTCCTCTAATTATACATTGAGTAAATGTCAAACTGAGTCTCCTAGTCTAACACCTTACTCCTTTGGCATTTTCTGGGTAACATTATGGAGCTTTACGATACCAGAAACTACTAAATGAATGTCAGCTAAGACTACTACTAAGATTCTTTGAAATAATTTTTTCGAAATACTTTAATTAATAGTCTTCCCAGGGGTGCAGCCAGAAATATAATGGGGGGGGGGGAGCACAATGACTAACCATATTCCGTAGTTACGAGTTCCACTAAGTTGCCTGTAGCTATTTATGCTGAAATTTTTCACTGAGAAATAGGCTTTTTATAATCATGAAAGGCTTCGTCCACCTCTTGCATCGTAAAAGGTACAGTTCCTGCTAATAAGACAGGTCTACCAATGATATACTGCCGAAAATCATCATTATTATACAGTATATCATCACACACTGGCCAGTTGCATTTCTCAGTCCTTCTCCTTTCCAAAAATTTCATTCTTCAACTCTTTCCCCTACTTTTAACACTATACCAATATATGCTTTTTGGCCATAATCCACATCACAGTATTTTCTCTCTGTAGGGGATGCATGCAACCTGAAAATGAGAAATATCTACTTGCTGACACTGAAAACCAGCATAAATACAGCAAATTGTATAATATAGTAATATATATTGCATGAAAAGTAGGTTATTCCTTGCAAAAATCACAAATGAAATTGTTGTCCCAACTCACCCTGGGTCTATCTATCTATCTATATACCTAGGCTGCTTCCCCCAAGGAAAGGGAGGTAGCCGAGACAGGACGACTCACTCTCCATTTACTCATCCATTCAAACACATTCATTCGCATCTTAGCTCCAAAGGGGAGAACGGACAGATCCTCACCGCATCACACCGCACAAGGGTCAACTGCGCAATGCAATCAGTGACATCCGCAGCAGGGCCCAACAGCGGAACTGGTTTACCCCTGCCACATCATAACAGACCCATCCCCTTACCCGCACCTGACCTGACTAGCTGATCACCCTGGGTAAAAATAAAAATTAAAAAAATGGGCGAGTTTGGGCAATTATTGTCTATTAATCCTTCAGCACTGCTCTGCTGAAAAAATACATTTTCTGGATAATAATTGAAGATTTCATCCACCAAAAAGTAGATCTTTAGCTCTAAAACTAACTGTGGGAGAGGAAAATTGGCAATTTACGTGTATTTTCAAAATTGAAATTCTACAAAGATCAAAATGCTACCCTTTCATATTTGCACATTTTTCGTGAATTATTCGTGGTTCTACAGAAAACTAATACTAACAACATTTGTAAAGTTGGGGCAGGACTATTGAATGGGCATCATAAAATGAAAATGTCTTGCCATTTGGCATTGCAGTGCCCTCTGTTCCAACTCACTCTATGTCCCGCACTGTCCCAACTCACCACACACAACGCTAATGTCTATGAAAAGCCATCGTCTGTTAAATACTTCACTTAGTTCAGTGATTAGTTTACATCAGTGATGGTTGCCTCACAGGGCACAGGTAGCTAAAGCCTAAAATATATCACAAGGAAAATCCTAAGCAATCATTGGCTTCCAGTTTCAGCGTGCACCTACACTTATGTAGAACTTATGGCATGACAGTATCATTTGTTATTATTCATCCATCCATCCATCATCCAATCCTACATTGCCCCGTGAGGAGCATAGGAGCCCGGGGCTAGGCAGTTGGTCCCGACATTTAAGATGAGAGTGACCAACCTCACTCATCCCTGAGTGTTGTTATTATTACTGGCAGTAATAATAGCCTCTGTAAGGTAATGCATTTCCTAAACATAAACTGACCTTTTAGAACTTGAACTCATGAAGTCCAATATACTTCATTGCTACGGCAGCTTCCGTTTTATAATAAAGTAATCCAGGGAAACCCATGGGATACGTCTTTTCACTTCTTGTCACAGTACAGCGTTCAAGTAGCATAATTAGCAAGTTGTATGGACTGGTCACTGTTGCAACACAATCTAATGAGTGTTGACTAATGACTGATGGCGCAGGAGGGGGATGAGTGAGTGACACTCAGCTGATAAGGTAAAAAAAAAAAAAAATGAAAATTTCGCAGAGCAGCACACGTTTCTTGCTTCCTATCCTGCCTCCTCTCCTCACCCGTCCGGGCGTCAACGGCTCCCCGTGCGTAAATTCGAATATCTGTATCTCACCTAAAGTAAAGTAAGTCTTAAAAAGTATATGTGTATACAAGACTTTTTACTCAGAATTGCATATTTTTTCAGTTCTTCAAATATGTGACATACTGAGTATTATGCCTTGGATTAAACAAGTATTCGACATTTAAGATTCGCAGTCTATTCTCGAACACAGGTAGAAATTTCAGAGGGGGTGGGCGGGCCCCTGTGGCCTCCTCCCCCCTGGCTGCTCCACTGATTCTTTCTATAAAGTGGGACACTTTTTTTTCATAGGAGGGAATTGTCACTCACAAATTTATCATGAATTTAGAGATTTTCACAGTACCCTAATTAACCTGCGGCATCCCGTCAACGTGAATTAACGTCCACACGTTTTGTCACTGCCAATCCCGTCGATGTACATAAACGCAAATCAATTGCAAGGTCCCTAATTTGCACAATTTTCAATTTTCGCAAGTGATTTTTGGCACGTATACACGGGACACCTTCCTCTACAAGATGCCAGGCAGGGACAATGCCTTACCCAGCATGACCTCCTTCCCCCCCTGCATGCCATTGTCTCAGCAATTCACCTGTTATCAGTGACCTGGCCAGTAAAGCCATGTCATGCCACAGTACGAAATTCAGGGCCAGAGTGATTCCCCAATCGATGACAATGTGGAGGACAAACATTAGAGGAAGAAACAGTCAGAAATGATGATCAGGTAATGTGGCAAAAAAAGGTCAGATATGGTGATGAGTTAGTGAGTGAAACAATGCTTCTAATGCCTATATTACTGTTTGAAAACCAATATACTCTCCTACAACATATAAATTCGTACCAAATAAATAAATAAATACCGTTTATGAGTGGTGTGGAATAGTTATCCTCCCATAGAACTCGTTTTCTTTGCAGCCAGCCTGATAGAAAACCCTGTAATGTAAGGAGGTACTCCTACCTGGATCGAGTATTTTAACCTGCCGCATCCCGTCGACGTGAATATACGTCCACACGTTTTGTCACTGCCACTCCCGTTGACGTATATGAACACGAATCAATCGCAAGGTCCCTAATTTGCACAATTTTCAATTTTTGCGAGTGATTTTTGGTACGTATACACGGGACACCTTCCTCTACAAGATGCCAGGCAGGGACAATGCCTTACCCAGCATGACCTCCCCCCCCCACACGCCATTGTCTCGGCAATTCACCTGTTACCAGTGACTTGGCCAGTAAAGGGATGTCGTGCCACGGTACGAAATTCAGGGCCAGAGTGATTCCCCAATCGATGACAATGTGGGGGACAAGCTTTACATAGCATTAGAGGAAGAAACGGTCAGAAATGATGATCATGTAATGTCGCCAAAAAAGGTCAGGTCTGTTGATGTGTTTGGTGAGTGAAACAATGCTTATATTGCCTATATTACTGTTTGAAAACCAAGATACTCTCGTACTACATATAAATTCATACCAAATGAATAAATAAATTCCGTTTATGAGTGGTGTGGAAATGTTACCCTCCCATAGAACTCATTTTCTTTGGAGCCAGCCTGATAAAAAACACAGTAAGGTAAGGAGGTACTGCAACCTGTATCGAGTATTTTAAACCTCAGATGAGAGATTTCTCTATGCATTTTAGATGTTTCTCACCAAAAGCGGAGGTTTGAGCCAAAAAAAAAAAATTCCAAAAATGGTCGGGATTGGGGGGAGTCAGTGGTGGAAAAGTGGTCAGGACGGGGCGGGTTAAACGTACTCACATTTTCCATTTCCTCCTCATCCAATCTCACTGTACATTCACTGGCTTCACTTCTCTCAAAGACCATAACTTTACTTTTCCCTACATTCACCTTTAGATTTTGTTACTTACACACTTTCCCAAACTCATCCACCAGGCCTTGCAGCTCCCTTTCGTCTTCACTTAACAACACAGTATCTACCGAAAACAACAGTACAGTGAGTTTCCAAACACTGCCCTCTCTCATTAGGGCCACTCCAACATCCACTGCCCTAACTTGTATCTCTTTTATAATCCCATCCATGTACAGACTAAACAACCACAGAGACAAGACACATTCCTGTTTCAACCCAACCTTCAGCTGAAAAATTCACTCTGTTCACTAGCCACACACACTGGAGCCTTAGCACTCTCATACATACTCTTCACAGCATTCAACAGCTTCCCATCTGTCCCATATATTCTTAATACTTTCCACAGTCCTTGTCTATCCACTTTGTCATATGCTTTCTCCAAATCCATGAAGGTCGCATACAACTTCTTTCCCTTCTCTAGAAACTTTTCCACTTAAAGAACTAAAAATGAATATCTGGTCTACACAACCTCTTCCCTTCCTAAAGCCTCCCTGTTCTTCTCTAACTAATTACTCTGTTATTTCCGTACCTCTATCAATAAGTATCATACCATGGACTTTTCCTGGTACACTAAGACAAATGCCCATATGATTACCACACACTTCTTTCCCGTTCCCTTTGTACAATCGAATAATTATACCTGAATTCCAATCCTCTGGGACTCTACCTTCCTCCCACGCCAATCTGCACATCTTCCACATCCATTCTACTACTATCTCTTCCCCATGCTTCGGCATTTCACCACACACTCCATCAATTCCTGGAGATTTCCCCATTTTGATTTTCTTCATTGCTTCCACAACTTCCATCCTATTGATTTCCTTCTGTCTTTTCACATCCCTCCTTCTCCCAGCCATTCTTCAGCCACTTATACTCGCATTACTTTAATTCTCCATATTCAACAACTCTTCTATCCATCTGCTCACTTTTTCTCTCTTCTCCACTAGTAATCTACCATTTTTGTCTTTCACTCCCCTAATAACTTCATTGCCATCCTGTCTAACTCTCTTTACCTCTTTCCAGACCATTTTCTTACAGTCCCTGCACTTTACACTCAAATTCCTTCCAAATTCCTCCTCCACTCTCATTTTACTCTCTCTTACTAATATTTTCACCTCTCTCTTCCATTCTGCATATAACTCTCTCTTCCGTCTCTCAACTTCTTCCATGCCCCTATTTCTCATCCATTCATTACATGCTTTCTTCTCCTGTGCCACAGCCTGTCTCACCTCTTCATTCCACCATGTTGTTCCTTGCACCCCCTTTCGTCTTCTCTTCACCCCACACACCACCTCATATGCTGCACATTTTTCTTCTATGAATATCTTGCACACACCTTCAACGTCCCCCATCTGCTCCAATTCATATGTACCCAATCGTTCCTCCACTTCTCTCTTATATTCTGCCTTTTTCTCATCCTCTTGTAAGCTTTCCACTGTCCTTGCATCTACTCCTTCCTCCCGTCCTTCCCTTCTACTATTTCTCCATTTTACTTAGACCTTGATTCTGACCACCACCAAGTGTTGGTCAGAATGTCCACTCCCCCAACCTCTATATGTTCTTGCATCTCAAATCTGTAAGTCTTAAAGTAAGAACATATTATAAAATCGCAGAATGTTTTCCTTTTTAAGTACAGCAGTCTTCTTTTGGTATTGATGTAGATGTGATTAAAGCGATAAGAGTAATAGTCTGAGATGGTTTGACGATTTGGAGAGGATGGAGAAAGAAAAGCTGACTAGAAGAGTGTATGTGACTGAGATGGAGGGGGAGAATGGGAGGGAAAGACTAAAGATATAATGAATGGATGGAAAAGAATGATGTATGAGAGTAGTGGGTGTGAGTTCGAGGCAGGGCAGCCAAATGACAGAGGACAAGGGGCCGTGGAGGAAACTTGTTTGTTGGTACCCCTTACAGAATTAATGCGTCTGGCTATATACATAGTTAAAAGGTGTTGTCTGTTATGGGGGTAACGTTACATGGTCACCCACTAGAAACGAATTTCCGTGAAGTAATGAGACCCTTATAAGAGGGCTGCCACTGCCACAATTTAACTATCCAATGGCCTAAAATCCTTTCTAGTGGCCCAAAGCATCACAAGACTTTACAATATACTTGTTTAAAGCGTATTATGAGATGATTTACCAATAGGTTTGGCTAAATTATGTCAAAATACATCTTAAACTAGTACATTTTGTGATGGTTCACTCCGTCGGGAAATTACTCAGATGGCAAAGTGGAGTACCGCTGTCATAAAGACTTTGTAGTTAATTGTAGAGAAGTATATTTTAGACTTGTGGTCGAGCGGCTTTTATATCTTGTAGTAGTTTCCCCACCAGATGTCATGTAGTGACGGGAGAGGTAAAGAATAGTATGGGACTATTTTTATTTGTCTTGGAAATATTAAACAGGTATAATAGTATAAGTCCTGGGTAGCTACCTCCCTGTCTCGCTATCTCTCTCTCTCTCTCTCTGTTCTAAAGCTAATCTCCGTCTCGACCTCTCTATAGGGTCGCTTGTCTCCTTCTGTCTAGCCTGTTCGGTGGCTAATCTAGGTCTGAGCTCTCTTTCCTAAATTCTGGTATAGCAGGGGTGTGTCACATGTGTTCCTCGTGGGTGGACTAGATCTTTCTCACGAGAGGACTGCTGACAGCTAACTGAATCATCTCCTTACTGGCCGCTGTCGTCAGCTTTCCTCCGTGTAAGCGTTTAGCGCTGCTCGCTTCGCAAACACAACACCTTCTCATCATTTGACTTCCTGCTTCTATCTGTCTCTCTATCTATCTATTTATCTATCTATCTAGTATGATTTGCAATTATAATATGGAGACCTACCACATTGCTCTGCCGCGCAAAAATGGCGTACCATCGACATTTAATAGTTATAATATATTAATACATACTACATACACATTATAATGAACTTATAAGCTAATTAAGTGAAATACATAATATTGTAAAGTAACATAATTGTATGAATATTGTATACATATATTATTCATAGTAAATAGTGATTATTCAGTAATATTACCTTTAAACAAGTTGTATACATATTTGAATAAATGCAATGGTTGTTGTATAACACTTGTAAGACGTGCATGTACAACAGACGTACGCATATAATTGTGCAATGGTAATACTGCTAGGTTATACATTACATATTTGAGTTATCACTTTAGTAATGTCTAATATTTCACCTAACTTGTATGATGATACTGGTAATATAGAATTGTGCTATAATTGTATGACTTATAATATTGTACTAACATTGTGGTACTACATAATTGTAACATTTTATGAATTGTTACCAAATATTGTGTTAATGCATAATTGTGTTGGCCTTATAATTATAGTTACATAAAAGTTACATCTTGTTAATGCAACTGTTTTGTCGTTACATAATTGTTACATATCGTTTGTAGGTACATAATTGTTGTTAAAGTTACATAAAAGTTACATCTTGTTAATGCAACTGTTACATAATTGGCAAAGTGTAACATAATGCAATCGTTTGTCGTTACATAATTGTTACATATCGTTTGTAGGTACATAATTGTAGTTAAAGTTACATAAAAGTTACATCTTGTTAATGCAACTGTTACATAATTGGCAAAGTGTAACATAATGCAATCGTTTGTCGTTACATAATTGTTACATATCGTTTGTAGGTACATAATTGTAGTTAAAGTTACATAAAAGTTACATCTTGTTAATGCAACTGTTACATAATTGGCAAAGTGTAACATAATGCAATCGTTTGTCGTTACATAATTATAATATGGAGTAACAATTGTAATAACTGCAGTCCTAACATATGCTGCGGTCGATGATAGTGATGATGTGTCGTGCCACTTGTATGTGGAGACAACAATTTGCTTTTTTTGTTTGTAGTTTATGTGGTATTTTGGCTTATGTAGTAACACTTACACTTATTTTCATTTGTTTGTTATGTGATCTTACTCTATTTCTCTTTTTTCTGTTTTACTTTTCTTTCTTTCTTTCTTTTTTTTGTATGTATTGATTTTCCATAGTTTGTTTCTCTTTGCTTGTGTACGCTTGTTTCCATGTTGTTCATGGTTACATAATTACTGGCTAATTTTCTTGGGATACTTTTTCAAAGTTTAGTTTATATTGCACAGATACTATAAAATGATATTATATAGTCCCATATTTTGTTATTTTATATAAAAAAAATATATATACATATATACAGTATTAACTATACACACTGACTTGTTCACCTGTACCTTTCGTGAGTAATATGTGTGTCAGCACTGTGTGGAAATCATTGTCTTCACGATTGTGTTGAAGATGTTCACTCTTGCTAACGGCATTTGTGTTGGCCATTTTTTTCTTTTCTCTAGTTTACCTTGTAACTTAATTTATGTTTCCACTAGGTAGCTTTAATTAATAAATGTTTAATACAGTTCTTTTAATCGCTCACTGAGTAACTGTGATGGTGTATTTTCTTTATCACTTGTAGATATAATAATGTATAGTTGTATGTATGAAACACGTATTTTATGTAGGTATGAATGGTAACACTCGTTGGTAGTAAATAAATGTTATAATAAATGAATGAATATATACAGTGTAGAATATTTATTGTTGGTGATTATTTAGTGTTTGAGTTATGGAGATAACTGAAGTAAGTATGTGTATTTAAACTGTAACTATACAGCACGTTTTATATGTTTGTGCAGAAGCTTATTGTCTATCACTGTGTATTGTATAAATGAAGTAACTATGTAACTTACTAATTTTTACCGTGGTGGGAAATGGTGTGAGTGGTGGTGCAGGTGGTGTGTTGACTGACGTGGCGTCTGTTCAGCAAGCACGCATGATGACCTCAACTTCCCACACTGGTAGCTGTGGTGAGTGAATGAGTAGCGATGAGTAACTTGAGTGAAGACGAGTGAGTAAGATGAGTTGTAAATCGTGTCTCACTCTTCGTTTGTTTGTTCCCTTTATTCTATGTGGAAGTGTTCTCTGTCCTTTTCTCTAGTGATTTATTCGTTGTGGGATGAAGACTGCCGCTACTTGTAGGTGCGTGTAGAAGATTATACAGACGACGTAGAGTTGTTAATTGTAGTTGATTGTAGATGGCTGTAGACTTTGTAGAACTGAAGCTAACCTTGTAGTCTCGGTTGCTTTTGTAGAAATTTGCTTTTAATTCGAGACGATGTCCGCAGATTTGCTGGTTTGTCGTTAAGCTACTTGCAAGGCGTCGAGTGATCTCTTGACCTCTGCATCAGCGTAATGATCTGGGAGACGGAGGGGGCAGGAGCTGATATTGTTGGTTGTTGTCAATCTTGATATTTTGTAGGAATTTAATGTTGATTCGTAGACGAGGTTCGTATACGTTCGCTGCTACCAAATGTCATAAAGATTTTGTATCATAAAGCAGCGACTTTGTATTTGCTTGTAGAGGCGTATATTTTAGACTTGTGGTCGAGCGGCTTTTATATCTTGTAGTAGTTTCCCCACCAGATGTCATGTAGTGACGGGAGAGGTAAAGAATAGTATGGGACTATTTTTATTTGTCTTGGAAATATTAAACAGGTATAATAGTATAAGTCCTGGGTAGCTACCTCCCTGTCTCGCTATCTCTCTCTCTCTCTCTGTTCTAAAGCTAATCTCCGTCTCGACCTCTCTATAGGGTCGCTTGTCTCCTTCTGTCTAGCCTGTTCGGTGGCTAATCTAGGTCTGAGCTCTCTTTCCTAAATTCTGGTATAGCAGGGGTGTGTCACATGTGTTCCTCGTGGGTGGACTAGATCTTTCTCACGAGAGGACTGCTGACAGCTAACTGAATCATCTCCTTACTGGCCGCTGTCGTCAGCTTTCCTCCGTGTAAGCGTTTAGCGCTGCTCGCTTCTCGCAAACACAACACCTTCTCATCATTTGACTTCCTGCTTCTATCTGTCTCTCTATCTATCTATTTATCTATCTATCTAGTATGATTTGCAATTATAATATGGAGACCTACCACACCGCGAAAGATGATGGATGACTGTACTTATCTCACTGTCATCAGGATACACCTCAGCCTCGAAATAAATGCTCAAATACTTATTGCTTATAGTCTCTAAATAATTATTTAGCCAAGTCTGTATTGTATCTCTAGTTTTTGCACTAACCAATGTTGCTTGCAGTTTATTCCATTAGACCAGTTCGCGAATATTAGAGGTATTCTTCCATATAGTTTTCATGTCTCAGTTATGAGACTCATCACTCTACTGTATTTGTAGTTGGAGTATAATTCTGTAATTAGAAAAAATTTTCATAAATGATAGCCTCTCACTAACACTTTTTCTTATATTCGCTTTCCATAACCACACCAAACCACACCAAACCACACAGCAAAGCACTATACCGCACCACACAACATGACAATACAATACACCACACTAAACCACAGTACACAAAATCAGCTTTCCACTCCACTACTCACCAGAGACTTTAACTGTGAGGCCCTGTAGCTCCAGCATCTAGTATTTTTGTACTAGCATTTATTGTTCTTGCTGTCTCCAGACTATTTAACCCGTGGCGTCCCGTTGACGTTCTTTAACATCCACACGTTTTGTCACTGCCAATCCCGTCGACGTATATAATGCGAATCAATTGCAAGGTCCCTAATTTGCACAATTTTCAATTTTCGTGAGTGATTTTTGGTATGTATACAAGTGACACCTTCCTCTACAAGATGCCAGGCAAGGACAATGTCTTACCCAGCATGACCTCCTCCCCCCCCTACACGCCATTGTCTCAGCAATTCATCTGTTATCAGTGACCGGGCCAGTAAAGCCATGTCATGCCACGGTACGAAATTCAGGGCCAGAGTGATTCCCCAATCAATGACAATGTGGAGGACAAACTTTACATAGCATTAGAGGATGAAACAGTCAGAAATGATGATCAGGTAATGTGGCACTAAAAGGTCAGGTATGGTGATGAGTTAGTGAGTGAAACAATGCTTATAATGCCTATATTACTGCTTGATAACCAATATACTCTCGTACTACATATAAATTCGTACCAAGTAAATAAATAAATACCGTTTATGAATGGTGTGAAATAGTTATCCTCCCATAGAACTCTCCCCCCCGTGGGCAGCCACCTTGTCGTGGTGGGGGGGCTTGCGTGCCCCTGTGATCCCACAAGCCTGCCCGTGGATGTAACAACATCTAGCAGGGTCTCCCATGCGGGTAGGGTTGTGGGTGAGGGGTCTGACTAAGCACTGCCCAAAACATAGGTTACCCGTATGGGTCATTGGTACTGCCCTCCAGATGGATCGCCTCGGTGCTGTCCTTAGTTGGTTGGTTGGGTGTCTGGGCTGGGGGGTGTTGGAGAAGGGGGTCTTTGCACTGGTGGGAGCAAACTTTCGTAGCACGGGGTGTCCTTTTTGGGACACCCTCTGGGGACGAGGTACCCCGCTCCCATCAGACCGCGCTCGGTCCCCTCACTCCCTGGTAGGCGGTTTCCCTTGGCTCCTGGTGCCAATTCATATTTACTGAAGTATATATGGATACATTAAACAATTTCTTAACCACTCGTGTGGTCGGTGACCAGCCACATGAGTCGGCATCAAGTAGTCACTCTCTGGCCGATGACCCTGTACCCTCTGGGTCGTCTGCCAAAACTGCGAGTTCAAATGTTCCCTGTATCGAGTTTTTACCTGGTGTCTTTGTGAAACACTCCTACACAAAATATATAGTCCTCAAAACGGATGATAGTACTTCCTTCCGGAACCTGAACTGTTTTAAGATTCACAGTGGTCTAGTTACAGCATGTGGATTTACGCCCAAGGTCTCTTTGCAGGGTGATGGTTCTCTATTGCTAGAAGCCAAGAATGAAGAGGAGAGTTCACGCATCCAGTCCCTAACTATGGTCGCTGATTATCCTGTATCTGCCTCTCATCACTTGGTCCTAAATCAGTCCCGAGGGGTTGTGTATTCTCGTGACTTGGTCTCATATTCTGATTCTTCCCTCTTAGAGGGGCTGCCTCCTCAGGGAGTTGTAGTAGTACAAAGAATAATGAAGAAAGTTGATGGGATTTTAACCCCCACGCCCACTATTATCTTGACATTTGATCGTCTTACTCTGCCAGAGGTCATCACCACTGCATGGTGGAAGCTTAAGGTTAAACCTTATGTTCCCCAACCTAGAAGATGCTATTATTGTCAAAGGTTTGGTCATGTTCGCCGTTCTTGCAGGCGGGAAGCGTCTGGCCTTCCTGAGGTTTGTGGAAATTGTGGTGGAACTTTTCATGGTATAGATGATTGTTCTCAACTCTCTAAATGTTTGAACTGTGGAGGAGCACATGCAGCCTCCTTAAGGGATTGTGAAGTATACAAGTTCTGTCCGAACGAAGGAGATAATTTTCTTTTCTGAGGCAAAGGCCAGGGTAAGGGAGCGGTTCATTCGCCCTGGGGTTACCTTTGCTGCTGTATTGTCTCGCCATAAAGCTACCCGGCAGGTACCCCTGCAATCACACAATGCCCCATCAAATTCTCGGGGTTCTAATTCCCGGCCCTCTCGCGCGGGGGGTTCCACTGAGGAAGTGCAGCCTGGAAGCAGCTGTGCTTCCTCCAGGGAGGTGTCTCCTGTCTCTGGGGGTGTCCCCTCTGCAGTGGTTCTTCCAGCATCTGGGAGTGCCTCCCCCATCCCAGTTCCTCCGGTTCCTCCTGTGACAAACACCTGTGTGTCGATGCTACATCTTGCTTTGACACATCCAAAACTCCTGATGTCCTTCCTGTGCATCCTTGTCCTGACATGTCCAAAAAAAACAGCATCTCTCATACTTCTGTATCGGCTGCTACTTCGGTACCGACTGCTGCTCCTGTACCATCTGCCCGCTCTGCTACTGTTGCTCACTCTTCTTTACAGTGTGGCACTATAGTTTCTAATGCTTTAAGTTCTGGTGCAGAGATGGAGGTTGCATCTGCCAACCTCAAACGAGTGAGGAGTGAGGAGTTTTTGAGTGACTCCTCCCCTTCTAAGGTTCAAACTTCTGTACACCATAAGGATTCTGAGGGGGCTCCTCGTTTGACAACCCAGCCAGTGGTGGCGTCTAAGTCTGTGGGTGTTCATGATGGCTCTTCTAGGATTCCCGTCCTTGCCTCTTCCTCAGGTGTGATGGGGCCTGGGTCTTTAGATACTCATAGAGCTCAGTTGCTTGCTCCCTCTGATCCGTCACCCAGCGGCCAACCTTTGGTTAATTTGGTTGGGGGGGTTTGTTTGGCCCCGAGGTGCCAGCTGAACCCTCGCATGGGTGTGCGGACGGGGCACGTGGGTCTTCCAAGAAGGTCTCTGTGCTTCGGACTCATTCTGACGATGGGCGGGACATGTCTTGGGGTAAGGGTACTTCCACCCATGGAAACTCAAAATCTTCATTGCCTTCTCGGTTGGTGAGGCAGAGCTCCATGCCTAGGAAGAAGGGCTTTCACTCCCTTCCCAACGAGATTGCTACATAGCTTTCTAAGTTCATAATATTTAATACTAATCACTATGGCTCAATCGGTACCAATCTGTCTTCAGTGGAACTGTAGAGGTGCCATGGCAAATTAGGAGGAATTGCAGTTATTACTCTCTACTCTGAACCCACTATGTGTGTGTCTTCAGAAGACAATGGTGGGGGACAGACAGTTCCCTTCCATTAGGGGGTATAAGGCCTTCCATGCATCTCCTCCTGGTGGTCACAGCGGTGGATGTGCAATTTTGTGCCGTTCTGATGTCCCCTTTATTTCCTTTGAGATTCAGTCGCCCTTTCAAGTTCTAGCAGTACAGATGCACGTTGGGAGGTGCTATACCATCTGTTGTCTATACCTTCCACCTTCCTTTCCTGTTATACGTCCTTATCTAGAAACCCTTATCAGCCAACTTCCACCCCCTTTCCTACTCCTTGGTGACCTTAATGGCCGCCATCCTTTGTGGGGTGACTCACTTTCAAATCCCCGGGGTGATCTTCTTGCCTCTTTGGTTGGGGATTTAGATTTGGTTGTCCTAAATGATGGAAGGCCAACCCATTTTCATGTTCAGACTGGCACGTATTCTGTCATTGACCTTACCATCTCCTCCTCTAACTGTGCCCTTGATTTTTCTTGGGAGGTTTTGGATGATCTACATGGTAGTGACCATTATCCTGTAGTGGTCCAGCCTACTCTCTATGTTCCTGTAGCATGTCTGCCACACTGGTGTCTGGACAGGGCTGATTGGTCTCTCTTTGAGGAACTATGTGTATTTGCCAACAGGGTTACTGATTTTTCAACTATCGATGATGCCGAATGTTATTTTACTAAGACCATTTTCTCAGCAGGGGTTCATTCTATCCCACGGACTTCTGGTGTTTTTTCCTGGAGACCTGTGCCATGGTGGAATGATGACTGCTCCATAGCAAAGGGAACTTACAAAGCAGCTGCTCGTCGGTATTTTGCCAATCGTAATGTTGTATTTCTAAAAATACAATTTCGCAAAGCACGTGCTCACTATAGATGGGTCATGAAGAATGCTCGCCGTAACTCGTGGAGGTCGTATGTTTCTACAATTACATCTTCAACTTCAATGTCTGTGGTGTGGAAAAATGTGCGCAAGATTTCTGGTAAGTTCTCGCCCCCCCTCCCCTCCGGTGTTGCGCCTTCATGGAGAATTTGTGTCTGCACCAGATGCAGTAGCCTCTGCTTTTGCAGATTAGTTTTATGCTGTCTCCACAAAGGATCCTTCTCAGCCATTTGCCACCTTTTGTAGGAATCAGGAGAGGGTTGGTCTTGACTTTCGCTCTCGTGGCGGAGAGCTGTATAATTTAGATTTCAGTCTCCATGAGCTACGTGCTGCCCTTTCAGAGTGTCGTGACACTGCTCCTGGGCCTGACGATATTCCATACGCTATGCTGCGTCATCTTCCGACTGATTCACTTCAGTTTTTATTGGACCTTCTTAACAGGGTTTGGAGTGAGGGCTCTGTTCCGAGGAGTTGGAAGTTTGGTATTGTCCTCCCCTTTCCCAAGCCTGGTAAAGACCATTCCCAAGTCTCCAACTATCACCCTATCACTTTAACATCATGTGTGTGCAAGCTGTTCGAAAAGATGGTCAATGTCAGGCTTATGTGGTTTCTGGAGAAGGGTTGCTTTCTCTCTCCATGCAGAGTGGTTTCCGTAAATTATGTGCACTTTAGACAACCTTATCAGGCTCGAGGCGTCAATCTGTGAAGCTTTTGCCTCCAAGCAACATCTTGTGGCTGTGTTTTTTGACCTTGAGAAACTGCCTGGCACCATGACATCCTCCAACAACTTCATGCCTTTGGTTTACGTGGTCGCCTGCCTGTGTTGCTTGGAGACTTCTTGACTGATCGTGTATTTCGGGTCCGTGTGGGTTCTACCCTCTCTGCGCCACTGTGCCAGGAGGAAGGTGTCCCGCAGGGGAGTGTCTTAAGTGTTTCCCTGTTTGCAGTGGCCATTAATGGTATCATTGACACTGTGCCTGCTTGGGAATCCTCATCCCTTTATGTGGATGACTTGGCTATATGGTTTTCTGGCTCCCGCATGTCTGCTATTGAGCGGCGTATGCAACTTGCCTTGGACAAGATTTCTGTCTGGGCCACTTCCAAGGGTTTTCGGTTTTCCCCTTCAAAGACTGTGGCTATGCACTTCTGTAGGATGAGAGGGGTACACCTGGACCCTGATCTCCAGCTTTGTGGCAGGAGACTCCATTGTGTGACAGAGACGAAATTCTTGGGCCTGACTTTTGATTGTCGTTTGACATGGGTCTCACACTTGGCAAATCTTAAAACATCATGTATGAAGGCTCTCAATCTATTGAGGGTTCTGTCCCATACCTCTTGGGGTGCTGATCGAAGGACACTCTTGCATTTGTTTCAGGTATTTGTAACCTCTAAGCTGTCATATGGCTGTGAGGTATATTCCTCTGCCACAGAATCAAGACTAAAAACTCTAGATGCTTTCTATCATACTGGTCTTTGCCTTGCAACTGGGACTTTTCGGTCCTCTCCAATTCCCAGCTTATTGGTGGAAGCTGGTGTGCCTCCCTTAGATCTACTGCATCAGTCTGTTGCAGTACGGTGCTGGCTCTGGATTCGTCGCCTTCCAGACTCACTTGTCTGTGAGGGTGTGACGAAACAGTCTTGTCTTTTGTGTTATAGTAGACACCCTCGCATGCCTCGTCCATTTGGCTATAGGGTTCAGGATATAATGGAGGGGTTTGGTTTGTCCGCAGTACCTGTCAGTCCTGTTCGGATCCTGAGGGTTGCGCCTTGGATATTGCCCAAAGTAACTTTCTGCAGGCCTATTGCAGGTTCAAAGGATTTTGTCGCTCCTCAGTGTCTTTTAAGGTTATTTTTAGAACATTCTTCTAGTCATGGTGGTTCTGTGCCTGTATATACTGATGGCTCTAAATCCCCATCAGGTGTTGGTTTTGGAGTGGTATTTCCCAATTTTAGCCGTGGAGGTAGTCTTCCTTTGGTTCCCTCAGTTTTTACTGCGGAGTTGTCAGCCATCATTTTAGCCTTGAAGTTGGTGTTTGTTCATCCTGACAATTATTTTACTATTTTTAGCGACTCTCAAGGGGCGCTTTTGGCCCTGGACTCTTTTATCTCTTCCCATCCCTTAGTTTTAGCTATTTGGGAGTGGCTGTTCCTCATTCATCGTTGGGGGAAGAGAGTGGATTTTTGCTGGGTTCCCGCACATGTTGGTGTGGTGGGCAATGAGACTGGAGATGCATTGGCCAAGGCTGTGGCTACTCAACAGCCCCCAACAGAATATCCGCTTCCCGCATCTGATCTAACACCTTACTTGCGAAACAGAATGCATGTGTGTTGGCAGAGACGCTGGAATGGTGTTGGTCATAATAAGCTAAAAGAGGTCTTCCAGAGAGTGGTTGTGCCAAGGGTTCTCCCTTCCCTGCCTCGGCGATTGGAGGTAGCTCTTGCTAGGCTTCGCATTGGGCACTCTCGGCTTACACATGGGTTCCTGATGAGTGGAGAGACTCAACCGTACTGTGATGATTGCTTTGTTCCCCTTACTGTCCGTCACTTGCTGGTCGAGTGTCCAATTTTGGGGGACCTGCGTCGGAGATTCCTCCGTAGGCATACAGGGGTAGATGGTGCCTACTCTCTCTCCTTGATGCTTGGTGGAGCCCATTGCGATTTTACTGATGTTTTTGGTTTTCTTCAGGAGGAGGGCCTCCTTCCACTTTTATAAGAAATTGTTTTCTCTTTTAACTATTCTTTTATTATTTTCGGTGTATTATTTCTAGAAAAAGTTATTAACTATGCACTATTTATTTGCCATGTGTTTTAGCTTGTTGTCCGATGGCATATGACCTTAGCAGTTGCGCCGCTAGTTTCTACTACAATCAATTAATCAATCGATCCCATAGAACTCGTTTTCTTTGGTGCCAGCCTGTTAGAAAACCCGGTAAGGTAAGGAGGTACTCCTACCTGTATCGAGTATTTTAAACCTCAGGTGAGCGATTTCTCTGTGAATTTTCGATGTTTCTCACCAAAAGTGGAGGTTTGAGGGAAAAAAATAAAATCCAAAAATGGTCGGGATTGGGGGTAGTCAGTGGTGGAAAAGTGGTCGGGATGGGGCGGGTTAATTCAGTTTTGTTGAGATGTTTCAAAGTGGATACATTCATTATAGCCTTTATTCACCCCTTCACAGAGAGAGGATTCCCTAGAGCTTAGTAAAATCGCCAGGAGGTAGTAAGCTAAAACACGACGATTGTCTTCAGAAGAGAGGCAGCGTAAAAATAGCAACTACGAAACATTTCCGATGACTCCTCTAATAACGATACAAAACGATTTTTCTTTTTTCCTTTTTTTTTTTTTTTTTGTCAGTCGACTGCTGACGATTTGTGGTTCCACTGAAAAAAATCACATAAGTCAACGAGTTAGGAGACATTTTGCCTCCTTACCTGCTTATATCAACAGGATGGGTGAATCTGTGTACATTATTTACTTCAGTTGTTTACAGCCATCAGAACACTGCCGCTGAGTGCTTCCTCTCTCATGATTAAAGGGTGTCTGGCGTGATTCGGAGCTTTACTGGGGACTAGGGTTCATTTACTGCTGGAGCGAGAGAATGACCCGGTAACCCACGTGCTAAATAATGTCTGTCTGTTTTTGTGTTATAGTTTGCCTATATTCAACCCTCAGCTTAACTTCTTCAGTACGATGGATTCATTTTCTCGTTACAATTACGTGATTTTATTTAGCATTAGGAACACTAACTGCCCATGAAAATATTGTGGTGGCTTTCGTTTACTCCTGTACCAAAAAAAAAAAAAAAAAAAAAAAAAAAAAAGGTGTCTTTCCCAGCCAAATACAATCGTCTTGAAGGAGTAAGAATATGGCAGTGAAATAAATAATGTAACTCAAAGGACTGAAAGGAAATATCTTTGAATAATGTTATAATTATCGTATCCCTTTAGGTCTGCTGGTCACACATCAAAGCCTCCACTACGATTACGTCATATTTGTAGTAATCCTGCCATCAGTGCTGTAGGCCCTGGAAAAAGAAAAAAAAAAATGCGGCTATGGTTCATCAGACATTAGATTAATTCTTTATTGTCCTTGTGTTATACTCACAGACTTACCACACCCTTTGACAGTGGCTGCCTAACATTGGCCAACCGGTCTGTTATGATGATGATCACGATCATGATGATTACCATCGTAAAATTAGTATGTACACTCGAGCCCGAAAATTCGCGACCACGTACCTTAGCTGTCTGTGGAAACTGTGCTGGTAACACTGAGTGGGGAGGGGTCAGAGTACGTGGAATATATACCCCGCCCCCTCACAATCTCTACATGGTTTGATTTGGTTTCATAAGGTTCGTCTGCATAAACCCTTCAACGGCGGGGAAACCTTTATTCACTTTATTTCGTCTGTTTTCTGTCGATTTTATTCATTATGGATAGAGTAGAGGGTTAGGAGTCTAGAGGTTAGATATGAGCCTGATAAATCCCTCCAACACGATAGAACTCACTTAAAATAATAACATAGTCTGGAAATAACGAGGAACAAAGTAACAATTTAGTCACCCGCTATCGACATTGGATACTGATCCTAGATAAAACATATCGCCTTTATCAGTGGAAGGATATTGAGACATGAGTAGTATCAATTGTAGAGTTTAGTTTTTTTTACTAAGGATTGTATGGAGCTGTAATTCGTTCGAGTAACGATTCATTTGTCTCAGATTTATCCAAGGGAATTGTCGTAATGGCGCCTAAGACCGGAGATCTGTCTCCATACTTCTGCCTACCAGCAAACATGGCTCAAGACCCTCATAAAGTAAGCCTTCGTTCAAGGCTTGTTGCCAAGAGACAAGCAGGAATGTCTTTTGCTGCCATAGCAGAAGATGAAAGTGTGTCACAAACAACAGTTAAGAAATGGTGGACTAGGTGGCAAGCAGAAGGCGATGTGTGTGACCGTCCGAGGAGCGGAAGACCTAGGAAAACAACACCTGAGGAAGACCAGAGAATCAGTGAGCAGGCAAGACGAACACCCATCATCAATGCCATGCAAATCAGGGAGCAGCTTCAGTTACAAGTGTCCAGAAAAACTGTATGCAAACGTCTTCATGAAGCAGGAGTGCATCATAGGATCCCAGCGGAAAAAGAAAAGTTAACTGAGAGGCATCGGAACGGCCGCCATGTTTTCGCACAACAGCATGTGAACATGGACCTTGAATACTGGGGGCGAGTGATATTCTCTGACGAGAAAACCTTTTCTTCTACTACACACGGACGCCCTCACTGTTGGCGACGCAACGGAACAAGATACAAGAGTGAAAACATATATGAAGTAGCACGTAGTGGCCACGTGACGAGCAACGTGTGGGGCTGGGTCCATTTATACGGCGTGGGTGAACTGACTGCTATCGACGGGAGACTGACTGCAGAGAAATATATTGAAATATTAGAGGAAGTGATGGTCCCTACAGTTCGTGCTATGGCTATACCTTATCCTGAACGGTTTATTTTCATGCAGGTTAGTATATGAAATACTGTCTACTCCATTTCCATATTCATGTCTTATATTCATCTGTCAGAAATTATCGCATATTCAACACGTCTATAATTTATCAACTGAGTCTGTCATTATACAACATTACCTATAAGGAGCCATTATTATCCATGTGTATTTGCCATTATTAGGACAACTGCCCCGTCCACACTGCACGAATCGTAAGCCGATGGTTCAGGGACCAGCCGAACATAGATCTGCTGCCGTGGCCAGCTAAGGCTGCGGATTTAAACCCAATAGAAAATTGTTGGGCGATGATGGTTAATAGCTGGGACCAGGGACAAGAGAGGACACCTCAAGCACTTGTGCAGCACTGTATGCATGACTGGGAACGACTCCGGAGACGACAAGGCGATATTTACAACATTGTTGCATCCCTCCCATCCAGAATGCAAGATGTTATTAACAACGAGGGCGGATGGACACATTACTGATTTCAAAAAAACATCTACTGTGTGTGTGTGTGTGTGTGTGTGTGTGTGTGTGTGTGTGTGTGTGTGTGTGTGTGTATGTGTATGTGTGTGTGTATGTGTGTATGTGTAGCCTATGTGTATGTGTGTGTGTGTATGTGTAGCCTATGTGTGTGTGTGTGTGTGTGTGTGTGTGTGTGTGTGTGTGTGTGTGTGTGTGTGTGTGTGTTAACTCCCTCACTGTATCCATTCACTAATAAAATAACAGAGTAAGGGACAATTGTATCGTTACCCGAACGAATTACAGCTCCATACAATTCTTAGTAATAAAAACTCAACTCTACAACTGATAAAGGTGATATGTTTTATCTAGGATCAGTATCCCATGTCGATAGCGTTCATTAATGCAGACGAACCTTATGAAACCAAATCAAACCATGTAGAGATTGTGTGAGGGGCCGGGGTTATTCCACGTACTCTGACCCCTCCCCAACTCATTGTTACCACCACTGTTTCCGCAGACAGTAAGGTACGTGGTCGCGAATTTTGGGGCTCGGCTGTACTTCATTCCTTAAAATCGTCACACAAATACTTGTACTGTATTCCATATTATATTTTACTCAATAGTTTATTTTATTGTTATCATATGGTTAAGAATGAAAAGAAAAAGTGGCGAAAAAGAAAGAAATGTGACAAAATGATATGTAGAGCGATAGGAGAATTTAGAACAGAAATGACAAATAGAAAGGGGAGGGTACAGGCCAGCTGAGAGAGAAAAAAAAAATAAAACAAAACTTCAAACAATGGAAGAAGGAAAGATAAAATGAAATATAGAAAATTAAGTGCGATTTATATGGTAGAATTGAAAAAGAAAAAAAAGAAATCAAGTAAATGCAAATGAATGGGCGACAGAAAACAGAAGGCAAAATGGAAAAGGGAATGAAATGAATGTAAAGAGGAGAAATGAAAAAGAAGTTGAAGGCAGAAAGAAAGAGAGAATAGGAGAGAAGAAAAAAAAAGGAAAAGCAAGAAAAATGTAGGAAGGGAAATGTAAAAGACATAAATAAGGAACCGTCGGACAGGGTCGAACTCAGGACACCTTTATCAGAGTCCCAGGCCGCTCCATCTTACATCACGTCTTCTGTTGTTGTATCGCGGTAATATAGTGAAGATAATTAGTAGAAAGAGAAAGACAAGGGAAATAAAGGGGAAAGGAAAAAGTAATAAAGCAATAAAGCAGGAAAGAATGGAAAGGAAATTTGAAGGAGGAAAAAGAGCTGATAAGACAAAAAGGAAGCAGAAAGAAAATGGAAAATGTATAAACAAAGAAGAAAAGGAGGATGAAATGAAAGAAAGCATGAAAAAATTGAGAAGGAAAGGATGAACCGAAGAGAGAATGAAAATAAACTATAAATGGTAAATGTGTTAAATCGGTGCACCTACGAGTAATAGTAAAGTTCCAGGCCGTTACACTTTATCTCGCCTCCTACCTCCCTTGTACCTTGTGATTCTGCAATAAAGTGATGATTTTGATGTAATATGGTTGACTTTGGTGGTTGTATTGATGATGAGAAGGAGGATTAGTTGAGTTCGGTGGTGATGGTGGTGTTAGTACTGGTGAAGATAACTGAGGTGAATTTTGATGATGATAATGATAACTGTATAAATGATGATAATGATGATGATGGTTATAATGGTGGAAAAGAGAGTTGTGTTGGTGGTGGTGTTGATGGTGGTGGTGGTCGTAATGATAATGATGATATACAGTAAGTCATAACTGATAGTAATCCATCCAACCATCCATCCATCATCCAATCCTACATTGCCCCATGAGGAGCGTAGGAGCCCGAGGCTAAGCAGTTGGTCGCGACATTTAAGATGAGAGTGAAACTGATGGTAATAACGTTATTTTATCTCTTCCTGCATTTCTTGTAGCTTCTGGTGTATTATTATGGAGAAAGGGAATAGGAAGTAAAAGTAAGAAATGAAAACAGAAACAAATGTGAAACCGGGAAATAACAGAAAAATAAATTAATACAATCAGAAGGCAAATAAAAAAAATGAAAATGAGAAAGAATGGGAGACATGCAGGAGTGAGTAAAAAGGGAATGATTATAAAAAATACAAAGGGAAAGGAAAAAATAATATGAAAGACATGAGTAAGAAAAAAGAGGAAAGAAAAGGATTTTGAAAAAAATAATGAAAAAGAGAGACCTGGGAGACTAAACGGAAAAACTAAGGACAAGAGAATGAAAAATAAAGGAACTGAGGCAGAACAGTGAAAAGGGACCCTGACTGAGCTGAGGTTCTGACTCCCGACGCATTTATTAGGACCCTAGGGCGTTCCCCCTACATCATTTCTATTTCTTTTGTTGTTTCACTGGTGTACTATTATCAAGAAAGACAGCAGAAAGAAATGGAAAAACTGAGTAAGAGAAAGGAATGAAAGAAAGAACGCGAAAAGACAACGAATGGAAATGAAAATGGAAAAAGGGGAATGACTTGACAAGAGGGAGTAAAGGGAACTTAGATGTAAACTTAGAAAACTGGTAGAAAAAAAACGGGAATGAAGCAACACATGAACTATAGGAGAGGGAAAGAAAGAAAGGCAGGAAAACATAAGAAAATGAAGCATAAATGGTACAGTATTATTTTGATTCACCTTTACTAGACTCCAAGGCAGCTCCACCTTACTTTATCTTGCCTGCTGCCTCCTTGTAGTTCATGATGTGGTAATGGAGAGACAGAAAGAGAGAATGAAAATTAGTAAAACTAACCTAAAAGGAGAAGTCAGGAGAAGCAATGGAAAAAGAAAAGACAAATATACAGGAAAATGTAAATACGAAAGGAAGGAAAGAATGAAAACGAGCACTGTAATGACAGAATGGGAATGAGAGAACTGAAAGAAGAAAGTGAGACTGAGAAAAATTATTCGATGAATACAGTGAAGAACAAAAATTTGAGTGAAGAAGATAATAGTTGCTATGAGATGGAAAACAGAAATCATAAGAAACTGTCATGAAGAGAAAATAATAAAGGCGAAAGGATTAAGAAGTTGGGATGGGAAGAGAGAGAAAGGAAATAATTAACGAAAGAACAGAAAAAGGAACAAAAGAAGGAAAATTAGAAGTTAAGAAAATTTGGACAAAAAATAAAAATAAAAAAGAGGCGGTACTTATACAGGATCCTAGCTCTCTTGCAGCTTCTGATGTTCTTATATAGTAGAAAAGAACGAAAAGTGACAGATTGAAAGATAGAATAGGAAACAAAAGGAGCGTCAGTGGAAAAAGGAAAGAAAAACTAGGAAAGATAAGCGAGACAAAAAATATTAATAAAGAGGAACCGTCATGATTACAGGCCGAACGGAAGACACTTTTGTTGGATTCTCAGGCCGCTCCACCTTACTTCACCTTGACTCCTACTCCTCCTGTTGCCTTTTTGCTGTTACATAGTTAAGAAAGCGGAAGTAAGTGCAATGAGAATGGGTAAAACAGAGAACGTAAGGAAAGAATGAAACATGAGGCAGGAAAGGAAAATATAAGAACTGAAAAAAGGGTAAGATTGGAGAGACAGATCCGTAACGAACAAGAGTGAAATAAATAAAAAGACAACGAAGGAGAAAGGAAGAATGACGAGAACGAAAAAACTGAGGGAAATAAAGAAAAGGAGGATCGGTGTGGAGGTGAAGGTTTGAACCTGATTCAGGTGTAGTCGAGTCTCAGGCCGGTCCACCTTACTTCACCTCGCCTCCTACCTCTCTTGTAGCTTGTGATGATGGAATATAATGCCCGATATAAAGAGCTAATGATGGTTATGAAGGTGACAATGATGATGATGGTGATGATGATGTATAGCTGGTGATGTTGGTGAAACTAATATAGATTACCTTCGGTAAGATGTTAAATTTATGGTTATTACTGTTGATGATGATGGTGGTGGTGGTGGTGATGGTAGTGGTGGTAGCAAAAGTCGAGCGACCGGTTTGACGAGCAGGTTGGTATACGTGGCACCGCCGCACCCCCAGTTTCACCCCCACTCCCCTCCCTCGTTCCCATTCATTCGTCTACCCTCCATCCTCCCCACATCGAAGGGCCTACTGGCATTGTCTCAACCACGCTTCCATCATCCATTTGTCTTGGGAAATAATGGTTTTGTAAAGATAACGAATAAAAACACATTGCACAGTATTTTACTCCATAGTATAGTTATTTATTCACCACGATCTAAACGCAGGGTAATATAAATGAGAAATATATTCGTATGGCAGTGAGGTCTGCAATGATACAATTTATCATTTTGACGGTTGTATCCAGTAAGTAGGTAACATTAAACAATCGGAAACTATAAGTAGATGTTTGTATTGGTCGGTGGTGTGTGTGGGGGGGTAGCTGGCCGTCACACGGTGTGGTGGGGTCATGGGGAGAGGGAGATGGACCCGGGGTCGACGGCTCTGCCCGGGGTGGATTGTGTGTGTGTGTGTGTGTGTGTGTGTGTGTGTCTGTTTTCCACCAATGCTCATAAACACGTCTTTAATATCACCATGAAGTGTGCATTACAATATTGTCCACTGCCACATATTATAGTGATATTTATAGTGTAACGATATGGGAAATAAGCATTTAATGATCAGTACACGGTAAGACATTTTTTTTCTAAATGTTATTCAGTCAGATATGCACTGCAATAGCGGATTATAATACATTAATTTGAACGTAGCCTTTAACTCTGCAGGGTAATTCAGGCTAAAACACCAGATCTCAAGTAAAACATTCACTATTGTTACTATACCACATATTATTGTAGGGCAACTGGAACAGGGCGATAGCAAAGATGGTGGGTGGTCCTACTCGGTGTTGACAGGGTTGCCTTATCACTCCTCCAGTTACCCACAACATTCCAGTATCATATAAACCCACTATCTGACCCCATTGTTTCATATCGTTTTAAAATGTGTTTTTAAATATACCGGTAGTCAGTTAGTCTTCCTTATTAAATACCTGTATTTGCATAACCAAAACCGTTTGTCCATTTTAACATCCTTCCCTCTCTGTGGCAATTGATGTTTCGGCTGATAATAGTTAATGGGAAAAACAATGGCCACACAGATAGAGGAAAGTAGTACCAGACATGGGACACAAGTTGAAGAGCAAATAATCATAAAGTTATCATGACCGCTACGTCTATTACGTTGCTATAAGTAACATTGACCAGTGTGAACTGTAACTCGTCAAACCTTTGTTGAAAACGTTCTCGCTGAAAACGAATAAACTGAATTACCTGTTGTATGGCACGATAATACTGATTAGCGTAAGCTGCAATCGATACAAATTTGTTTGGTTACTATGCAGATCATCCCTTCGGCCAGTTTAGTTATTGGTTACCTGTTTCGAAATACGTTATGTTATAATCGAGTGAATCGCAAATTATACCCTATTGCAGTTCTAACTGTATGAGGTAAGGTTATATTCCTGATATTGTTATCAGGTGGTGGCGGGTCTCTTGCTGAAGTGAGTGGCGATAAGTGGCTGAGGCAAGGGATGGAGGGGGTTGGTTGTATGCAGCGCCGGATTAACCCTGCTGTGGCCTGGTAGGCAATGCAGACGGTTGGCCTGCAACATATAGATCTTTTTTTTCCGTTATTTCCAATGAAATTTGGGCATGACCTATAATGGCTTGTTTTGATGGCCTGATGGGTGATGGCCCTTATTTGGACGCCCAAAGCGTACACTTATTCCGCTCTGGAAGTCTGGATTGCCTGTGACAGGCCTGGCCTGGTAGGCAGTTGCCTAGTTTGCCTATACCTGGTAATCCGGCCCTGGTTGTATGGTGTGCTGGCTCTCCTGTGTATGAAATTGACCTTGTTACTTATAATACTGTCAGCAGCAATGAATGGCGTCTAAATATTGACTGACCTTTGGTAATGCCAGCAACCACGTCATGGCCTCGGCTTGACCAGCTTAGTTTGTTTAACCACCAGACAAGTTGTCACTCAGTCCCTGTTGCCCAACTTTATTCGATATCTTGTATTATGACATCAATAACAAAGATAATACTGATCCTGTGTTTTACTTATCAGCAACACTTTGCTATTATCACACATGGGGTATTATTAGTAACTAATGGTAATGACCTATACTAGAGTTTGTAAAGTAAGTGATTACGTCGAGTAAGGGAAGGAGCACACCACTTACCACTACAAACATATTGATTTCGACTGTTTAATGTTACACACTGGATACAACCGTCAAAATGATAAATTGTATCATTACAGACCTCACTGTCATACGAATATATTACTATTTTATATTACCCTGCGTTCAGATCGTGGTGTATAAATAACTATACTATGAAGTAAAATACTGTGTAATGTGTTTTTATTCGTTATCATAACAAAACCATTGTTTCCCAAGACAAATGGTTGATGGAAGAGTAGTTGAGACAATGCGAGTAGACCCTTGGATGTGGGGAGGATGGAGGGTAGACGAATGAATGGGAACGAGGAAGGGGAGAGGGGCTGAAACTGACGTGCGGCGGTGCCACGTATACCAACCTGCTTGTCAAGCCGGTCGCTCGATTTTTGCTGGAGACTGTTCAAGAGCTTAGTAATGATGACGATAACCTTACTTCATCCCGTCCCTTACCTGTCAGGTAACTTGTGATGCTGTAATATAGTGGACAATGAAGAATGGAAGAATAAGAGACTAACGAGTGAAGATTAAAGGAAATTAAAAAAAAATAATAGAACATAGATCGAAATAATAGGAAAGAGAATGTCTGAGTAAATAAAGAAAATATCATCGATACGAAGATACAAACGACAAGGGAAAACAAAAGAACCATGGAAAGAAAAGTGATAACATTTTGGAAAACAAGGAAAAAAATATTAGATTAATAACAATAATACCCTTTTAACTTTTTAGTCTACGTCTTTGTTCCACGTAAAGGAAGAGAATGGGAAAAAAAAAACTATTATAGATATAGGGGAAAGAAGGAAGATGAAACAAGAATATACAAAATAATGAAAAAAGCAAGTCTGAGCTGGGTCGAACTCTAGACACCTTTTTTAGAGCCCCAGGCAGCTCCACCTTACTTCACCTTGACCTCAACTTCTCTTGTTGCTTTATGGCTGTATATAGTGAAAGTAAAGGAGGAGGGGAAGAATCTAGAATAAAAGAAGGAGCAATGGAAAGAAAAAGAAACAAAAGGAATGACCAGGAGACAGAAATAAGAAAAAAAAAATGGTAATATATTAGGAAAGAAAAAGGAAGATGGAAAACTGGAAAGAAATGAGAACAGATGGGCGAGAATGAAACAAAGACAAAATGTAGAAGGAACGAAAGAGTGAGGGAAAGAACGAGAATGAGATATAAATGATTGCGATGGATAATGAAGATGATGATGACTGAGTGAGATGATATTCGTGATGCTGAGGATGATGGTGGTGATGATGATGTAGGCCAGTGTTTATGACAGCAACCTTAAATCATTTCACTTCCTGCCTTTTATAGCTTTTGCTCCTGTAATAAAACTCGCTTGAAGGCCGCCTTTGGCGGCTTTACGCTTGGTACCTGAAGGCCAGAAATGAATTATAGCTCCGGAACTGGTGGCCCGATTGGACTGGGAATGTTTTTCGTCTTCAAGATAGAGCATTTTAACTGTACCTTGCTAAACAAAAATTGCGTTACATGCGCCTGTTTTTCCTATGTTACGATAACTTCAGTGCCCATTAAGAAAGTAATCCGCTTAATGGCCTCCTTCCGCGGCCTTCGCTCAATCTCAAAAGTCCAGAAATGAGTCATAACTCTAGAACCGCTGAAGCGATTGGAATGGAAATTGTTTTTTTACTTCGTTACAAATTTTTTGCGATACCTTGCTCTAACAAAAATCGCACTGCAATGCGCCGTTTTTGCTGTGTTACGGTAACTAATGGAGAATCCAACAAACCAGCAAACATACAGAAATCGGATCATTATGATATACTGTAGATGATGGAAGAAAGATGCAAGAAGGAGAGAGAAAAATGGAAAAAATGAGAAATATATCGGCATAGAAACAAAGAAATACAAGGCAAAGGAGAAAATGAGTTAATCCTTAAAGTAACTGCCAGAGAATTTGAGATAAGAAGAAAACAAAAAACAAAAGCGATTGAAAATGACAAGAAAAAGAAAACAATATCAAAGAAAGGAGACAGAAAGAAAGAAGAAAATAGAAGAAATAACGAAAAAGAAAATGAGCTCGAGAAACTCTCTCTCTCTCTCTCTCTCTAACTTTAATCCTGGATACGGCCTTGCTTAGACCCTTCATTCCCATGACGAATTTATAGAGCCTGGAGCATCTCTGGCAGGGGTTCTGTCCGTCTGTAGCTGACGATTTTTGGATGACAGATGTTGCACTACCATAGACCTGAGAGACGAGTGAAAAAACACCACACCACACCACACCACACCACACCACACTATACCACACCACACCACACTACACCACACCACACCACACTACACCACACCACACCACACCACACCACACCACACCACACCACACTACACCACACCACACTACACCACATCACACCACACCACATCACACCACACCACATCACACCACACCACATCACACCACACCACACCACACCACATCACAGTACACGTTATCAGCCTCCCATAACACAGCACAGCACAAGAATTATCACAACGCACTCTCAGCCTCTAACACCACTACACACCAAGGGCATTAACCGAGGGACCCTGTTAATCGGGGATCTAGTATTTTTGGACCTGTATATTTCGTTCTTGCTGTCTCCTGATTGTTTTATTCAGTTTCGGAGAGATTTTACAGAATGGATACGTTCATTAGAGTCTTATTTACTTCTTCACTGTGAGAAGATTCCCCAAAGCTTAGTAACATCGCCAGGAGGTAGCATTTTATTCAAGCTAAAACACAACGATTTTGTTCAGATGAGAGACGTCGTAAAAGCGAACGATTTTGAGACATTTCCGTCTCATACTGTACTAACGATACACTTAGACTTTTTTTTTTTTTTTTCCAGACTACTGCTGACGATTTAGTTTAACATTAAGAAATCATATCAGTCAATGAGTTGGTAAACATTATCTCTCCTTACCTCTGTTTATATCAGCAAGATGGGGGAAGCTGTGTGTATATCATTTATTTCAGTTGTTTTCATCCATCGCAACACCGTTCATGCTTACTCACGGTTAGAGGGTGACTGACGTGATTAGTAGTTTCACTGGAGTTCATTTATTGCCTGAGTGAGAGAATGACCCAGAAAGCCACGTACTAAGTATTGTTTGTCCTTATTATATTTTATTTTTGACCATACAGAAACCTAACCTTAATTTCTTCAGTACGATGTCCTCCTTTTTTGCTATTGTCCCTACCCTAACGTGATGTTATTTGGCTTAGGAAAGACTTACTGACCATGAAAATATTGCTGTGGCTTTCATTTACTCCTGTACTAATTAAATGGGTGTCTTTCCCAGCTGAAAACAGTCGTCTTGCAAGAGTAAGGATATGTCAAGGAAATAACTCGTGTAACTCAAGGGACTGAAAGGAAATATCTTTGAAAAATTTTATAATTATCGTATCCCTTTAGGTCTGCTGGTCACACATCAAAGCCTCCACTACGATTACGTCATATTTGTAGTAATCCTGCCATCAGTGCTGTAGGCCCTGGAAAAGAATAAGAAAATGCGGCTATGGTTCATCAGACTTTAGATTAATTCTTTATTTTCCTTGTGTTATACTCACAGACTTACCACACCCTTTGACAGTAGCTGCCTAACATTGGCCAACCGGTCCATTGTGATGATGATGATCATGATCATGTTGATGATACCATCGTAAAATTGGTATGTACTTCATTTCTCAAAATCGTCACATAAACACTTGCATTGTATTCCATATTGTATTTTATTAAATAGTTTTATTATTATCGTCTAGTTAAGAAATGAGAAAGAGAGAAAAGAAAAAGAGGCGCAATCGAAAAGTGCCAAAAATGAAGTGTAGAACAACAGGAGAAATTGGAACAGAAATGACAAAAAGAAAAAGGAGGGGACGAAAGCAATAAAGAGGCCAGCTGAGAGTGAGAGAGAGCGGGAGGGGGGGAATCAAGAAGAAGAATGAAACAAAACTTTTAAAACAACAGAAGGAGAGAAATAAAAAATAAGAAATATATATATTAAGCGCGATGTAAATAGTAAAAGAGGGGAAAAAGTGAATTAATCAAATAATGCCAAAGAATGGGCGATAGAAAGCAGAAAACAAAATGGAAATGGAAATGAAAGGAATAAGAGGAGAAACGAATAAAAAGGAATGGAGAAAGAAAGCGAGAAAAGGAGAAAATAAAGGAAATGTAAACGAGATAACAGAGCATAAAAAGAAAAATGTAGCATGGGAAATAAAAGCGATATCAATAAAGGAACCACAACAGACGATAGGGTCGAAGTCGGGACACTCTTATCAGAGTCCCAGCCTGCCCCACCTTACGTCACATTGGCCCCTACGTCTGTTGTTGTTGTATCGCGGTAATATAGTGGAGATGGGAAGCAGAGAGAGGAAGACAAGGAGAATAAAGGGGAAAAGGAGAAAATAATAAAGCAAAAAAGCAGGAAAGTAAGGAAAGGATATTGGAAGAAGGAAAAGGAGCTAAACCGACAAAAAGGAAGGAGAAAGAACATAGAAAATGTAGAAAGAAGGAAGAAAAAGAGGATGAAATGAAAGGAAGTTTGAAATAAAGAAGGAAAGGATGAATCAGAGATAGAATGAAAACACGGTAAAAATGTAAATGCGTTAAGTCGGAACACCTATAGTAAAGTCCCAGGCCATTAAGTTTTACTTTATCTCGCCACCTACCTCTCCTGTACCTTGTGATGCTGTAATATAGTGATGATTTTTATGTGTATAGCTGACTTTGGTGATGGTGGTGTTGATGATGATGATGACCATGATGATGATGACGATGATGATGGTGGCGGTAGTGAGCATTCGTGAAGAAAATTTATTGAATTTTGATGATAGTAATGGTAGTAGTATAAATGATGATGATGATGATGATGATAATAATGATCTTTATAATGGTGGAAAAGGGAGTGATGATAATGATAATATACAGTAATTCATAACTGATGGCAATAATGTTACTTCATCTCACTTCCTGTATTTCTTGTAGTCTCTGATCCCTCATTATGGAGAAGTGAAGTAGGAAGAAAAGAAAGAAATGAAAAAAACGAAAGAAATGAGAATCCGCAAAATGACCAAAAAGAAAATTAATATAGACAGAAGGCAAATTTTGGAAACTGATAAAAATGAGAAAGAATGGGAGACATACAGTTGGGAATGATTATAAAAAATAGAAGGTTGAAAGGAATAAAATATATGAAAGACATGAGTACGAAAAATAAGTAAAGAAAAGATCATCGAAGGGAATGATAACAAAAGTCGAAGGAATCTAAACGGAAAAACTAAGGACAAGAGAATGAAAAATAAAGGATATGCGGAACAAGAGTAAAAAGGAACCCTGACTCCCGACGCCTCTTTTAGAATCCCAGGACGTTCCCCCTACATCACTCCTACTTCTCTCGTTGCATTATTACAACAAACTAGTGAAAGAAAAAGACAGCAGAAAGAAAGAAATATATAGAATGAGTAAGGAAAGAGAAAAAGGTATGAAAGAAAGAACGCGAAGAGACCGTGAATGGAAATGATAAAGGAGTGGGAAAAAAATGAACGGACATGACAAGAGGAAGAAAGGGGAAGCATAGAAGTAAACTGAGAAAACTGGAAGAAAGAAGAACGGGAACGAAGTAACACGTGAACTAAAGGAAAGGGAAAGAAAGAAAGCTAGGAAAACAAAAGAAAATGAAGCATAAATAGTGTGGTATTAATTCAGTTCACAAGTACTAGAATCCCAGGCCGCTCCACCTTACTTCATCTTGCCTCCTACCTCCACTGTAGGTAATGATACGGAAATGGAAAAACAGAGAAAGAAGGAATGAAAATTAATAATAGTAACCTAAAACGAGAAGACAGGAAAAACATGAAATAAAGGAGACAAATATACATGAAAAAGTAGATAAAGAAATACGAAATTCAGGAAAGAAAGAAAATGAGCACTGCAATGACAAAGAGAATGACAGAAATGAGAGAAGAAAGAAAGAGAGATTTAGACAAATTATTAGATGAATACAATAAAGATGAAACTGTGAGTAAAAAAGAGGATAAATACAAGGAAAAGAAGAAACTGGGATGAAGAGAAGATAATAGAGGCGAAATGATTAAGAAATTAGGATGCGGACAGAGAGAAAGGAAAAAATGAAAAATAAAACAGAAAAAAGACAAAAGAAAGAAAATGAAAGAAAATAAAATGTGGGTGAATGAAAAATAGAAATAAAAAGAAACTTGCATGAAGGAGTGGGTCGAACTGGAGAAACCTTTGTTAGAATCTCAGACCGCTCCACCTCACTTCACCTTGGCTCCTACTTACCTTGTTGCTTTATTGCTGTAATATAGTAAAAACAAAGGGAAGACAGAGAGAGAGAGAGAGAGAGAGAGAGAGAGAATCTCAGCTGATGGCATGAAGTCGGTACACCTGTAGTAGAGTCCCAGGCCGCTCTATCATGCGGCCTCCTACCTCTCCTGTAGCTTGTGATACTGAAAGGTAATGGAAAAATACAGGAATGAATGAAGCAGGAAAAGAAAGAAAATGAATGAGAGGAATTAGAAAAGAAAGAAAATGAGGTTGAAAAAAATGAGTGATTGAATACAAGGAAGAACAAAAATGTGAGGAAAGAAGAGGATAGACCATAGATGGAAAAGAGAAATTATAAGAAACTGGGATGAAGAGAAGATAATAATTGCGACAGGATTAAGAAATAAGAAAGAGAAAACAAGAACGAAGAAAGAAAGAATGAAGAACATAAAATGGGTATAGAATGAAAATTAAAATGTAATGAAATGGTAAAATAGAAAAATTATAAAAATATCAAGCGGTGCCGGGAACAACAAGCCTCGCCCGACAGCAGTTATTTTATTGCTGTTAAATACTGACTCGTTTCTGCCATTTAGCATCAGTGCACAATTAAAGTCTAAGGTAATGGCACAAATGTTTAAAGTTACGCCATCAGAATATCCGTGATCTTGCGTTTGACCTTTCCAGGTCACTCAAGGTCAAAGGTCAGTATGCCAAATGAGAACCCATATGAGACTTCCTATATCTTGTATTAGTAAATAACTCTATCTTCAACGAGTTTTGAGTTACAGCTCCCTGAATATGCGAGACCTTGAGTTTGACGTTTCAAGGTCATTGAAGGTCAAAGGCCTTAGTGCCAAATGAAAGCCCATATTACTAGTTCCTGTATGTTCCTAATAGTAAATATCTCTTCTTCAACCTTTTTCAAGTTATAACCCTCTGGAAATCCGTGACCTCGATTTTGACCTTTCAGGGTTACTCGATTACCTTCAAAATTTAATCACTTTCTTTGAGGACCAGTGCCCACATATCCTAAATGTTTCATGTAATTTCATTCGGCCGTTTTTCCATAATGTTGCTAAAAACAAAGACACAAAAGAAGAAACAAACCAACAAAAAAAAAAACTACCAAAAGCAATACCTCGCTCGGAAAGAAAAAAGCCTGTGAGAGGAGTACGGGTCGAGCTGGAGAAACCTCTGTTAAAATCTGAGGCCTCTCCACCTTACTTCACCTTGGCTCCTACTTGTCCTGTGGTTTTATCGCTGTGATATAGTTAGAGAGAGAGAGAGAGAGAGAGAGAGAGAGAGGGAGAGAGAGAGAGAGAGAGAGAGAGAGAGAGAGAGAGAGAGAGAGAGAAAAGCTTAAAGGACTAATAAAACAAGAGAACATGAAAAACGGGAGACAAAAGAAAAACACTGAGAAGAGGAAGCAAGTGATAAACCGAAACTGAGAAAGATGGACATGACTAAACTATTGTTAACTAAAGGAGAAAGAGATAAAGAACAGGATAAAGACCCTAAAGACTAAAGGGTCAAGGTGTTAAGTGGGTACAGGTGTAGTAGAGTGGCAGGCCGCTCCACCTTGCTACATCACGCCTCCTACTCTTTATGGTGATGCTGAGTATGATGGTACTGATGAGAGTGATGCAGGTCAGTTCCGATGATAACCCAACTTCATCACGCCTCCTACATCTTTTATAGCTTGTGAGACAATACAGGAGCACGTAGCAGCACACAGCAAGTACAGATAACAGGAAGCCTATTGGCTCATAACCAGGTTACCAGTTAGAGGTGCAACTGATTCGAAAGATACAACAAACGTGTACGAGAAAAGGAGAGATGAGACGAAGGCTCTCCTCTCCTCCCCACACCCTCCGGATAAAGGCAGAAAAAGACAATAATAACGATATGATTGTTAGTGACAACCAAGAAGTATTTTTCATTGATGAAAAAAAAAAAAAAGCGAATTTTATTGTGTATACAATCTCTGATCTATTGTTCTTAAAATAGGAACCTATAAAATCGCCAAGATTTCTCATATATAGGCCTAGGTACGGCAAAGTTTTGTATTGGTATTTATTTTAATGTGATTGAAATGTTAAGAAAAATAGCTGGAGATAGTTTGACCACGTGGAGAGGATGGAGAATGAAAAACTGACTAGAAGAGTGTATGTGACTGAGGTGTAAGGGGAGACCAGCAGGGGAAGACTAAGGATAACATGAAGGGTAATAAGTAGAATGATGTATGAGAGAAGGTGATGTCAGTTGGAGAAAGGCAGCCAAACGGTAGGCGACAGGGCGACATGGAGGAGGAGGCCTGCAGAAGGTACAGTACTGGCGCCAACCCACCCTTGAATCTCGTTTCATTTATGCTACTGCACGGAATCATGTCAAGTGTGTTCTTCGCTATACTAAGAATAATTTCATTCATATTAAATGCTCTGAACTCTCTTGATCCAAATGTTTCAACCTTCTTTTGACGCCTTCACAAAAACCTTTCTAACAATTTTGCTTTATCCTCCTTCCCTCATGTTCATATTTTTCAAGTCGTTGTAATAAGAACCCTTAGATCTATTCGTCCTTTACTTTCATTAGTGAGATGTTAAAACCTGGGATATCAAAATAATGAAATAAAAGAAGAGAAAATTGAAGTAACTATAGAAAGCTGAAAGGCGGGAATGAAGAAGAAGAAGAAGAACAAGAACAAGAAGGGGGGAGAGAGAGAGAGAGAGAGAGAGAGAGAGAGAGAGACGACGAAAGGGAAGCGGAGAGAAGAGAGAGAATAGAGACCAGGAGACAGAACGAAAAGGTGAGTGGAAAAGAAATAGCAGAAGGCAAGTCAAAAATGGGTAGTGAGAGAAAGACAAAAAAATGAAAAACGAAGAACAGAGGAAAGGCGAGAAAAAATATGGGAAAATAAGAAAGCCAAAGTAAACAAGGGAAGAACACAAACATATACAGGAGAAAGGTGTTTGGAAAAGGAGTAGGAGGAAAAATCAAAGGTGTGAACTCAATACACCTGTAGCAGAGTGGCAGGTGGGATGGACTTACTTCATCTCGCCTCCTACCTCTCTTGCAGCTTGTGTTGTTACATAACAGTGGCTTTGTATCGTACTTATAAAGGATCCTATCTTGCAGCTTATTTTGTTACATAACAGTGGCTTTGGGTCGTACTTATAAAGCATCCTAACACTCCTCCAGCTTGTGATGTAATATAATAGTGGCTTTGGTTCGGACTTATAAAGCATTCTAACTCTCCTGCAGCTTATGATGCTCTTATGTGGAAGAGGAGAACGATAAGTAACAGAATGAAACATAGAATAAGAAACAAATGTACCGTCAGTATAAAAGGAAAGAAAAATAAGGAAAGAAAAATGAGAAAAATATATAAATGAAAAGGAACAAGGAAGATTTCAGATCGAACCCAAGAACTTTTGATGGATGCTCAGACCTCTCCACCTTACTTCTCCTTGACTCCTACTTATCTTGTTGCCTTATTGCTGTTACATAGCTGAGAAAGGGGAAGTAAGTACAATAGGAGCGAATTAAACAGTAATAGTAAGGAAATAATGGAAACTGCAGCAGAAGGGCTAAATAAAATATCTTCAAAAGGATTAAGACAGGAGAGACAAATACGTACATAACAAAAGTGGAATAAAAAAAAGAAAGGATAACGAAGGAGAAAGGAAAAATAAAGAGAGCGAGAAAACAGAGGGAAATAAAGAAAAGGATGTTCAATGTCGGAGTGAAGGTTGGAACCCGATTCAGGTGTAGTCGAGTCCCAGGCCGCTCCACCTTACTTCACCTCGATACCTCTCTTGTAGCTTGTGATGATGCAATATAATGCCCAGATCTAAGAAGCTGATGCTGGTAATGGAGGTGACAGTGATGATGATGGTGAAAATGATGATGATGTATTGGTGGTGATGATAGTGAAAGTGATGTAAATTCGCTTTGGTAAGATGTTAGCTTTACGGATATTAATGATGATGATGATGGTGTTCGTAGTGATGGTGGTGGTGGTACTGGATGTGATGTACAACAGCTTAGTGCTGATGATGACATCTTACTTCATCCCGTCCCTTACCTGTCAGGGAGTGCTGGAGCTCCCGTTTCATCAGCCCTCAGGACTAGTTCCTGACCATCCCCCTTTGCTGAACTTTTGCAGTGTCTCAGTTACACAGAGAGTAGGCCAGCATGCTCTCCAGTACAAATTTCTCTAACTATCTACACCAAACTACATGCACAGTACACACTACACTTCCCTTTCCAAAATGTAAAAAATTATGGCGTCTCTTCACCAAGCCTCGGAGTCCCCAGGGGGGGGGGAACAAAAATGCCCCCACCACCCGCCCTTCTCCCAGTGATGACTCAAGGTGCCTGGAACCACTGTCTGACTCTCTTCTTCTTCATTTCTGCAACATTCGCGGCCTTTCCTCTAACTTTCGCTCTGTTGAGCACCACCTCTCCTCCTCTAAACCTCACCTTCTTTTTTAACGGAGACTCAGCTGTCTGAAGCAACTGACAGCAAACCCTTTTCTGTATCCTCCTACTTTCTCTATACTCATTTCAAAGCCAAAGGTGGCTGTTATGTATATATACGCAACGACTTATCTTGCTCTCGTGTTCCTGAACTCGATTCTTCTGAATTCTCTACACTCTGGCTTCGGCTTTCCTGTCATTCTCTGACTAAATATATCTGTGCTGTTTACTTATCCCCTAATTCTACTGACTCTCAAAAATTCTTCGACTATCTTACTTCTATGATGGAACACATTCTATCCATTTCTCCTTTCTCTGAAATCTCCATTCTAGGAGATTTCAATGTTCACCACCACCTTTGGCTCGCCTCTCCTTTCACGGATCCACCTGGTGAACAAGCCTACATCTTTTCTATCCTTAATGACCTAGAGCAGCTTGTACAGCACCCTACCCATATTCCTGATCGCCTTGGAGAGAGCTCCAACATACTTAACCTCTTCCTCACAACTAATCCTTCTGCTTACTTTGTTAATCTTTTCTCTCTGTTGGGCTCCTCCGATCACAACCTTATTACCTTAACCTGTCCTATCACTCCGGTACGACCTGTGGACCCTCCAGGGAAACGTCGTCTGTGGCATTTTGGAGCTGCGGACTGGGAGGCCCTCAGGCAGTACTTCTTTGATTTTCCCTGGAATGATTATTGCTTCCATGGCCGGGAGCCATCTGAGTGTGCCTTGCGCATTAAGGAGGTTATTCTCTCGGGCATGGAAGCATACATTCCTTTCTCATATCCTTTGACTAACGCAAGAAAGCCTTGGTTTAATCACGCTTGTTCTAATGCTGTCTGCAACAAGGAGAGGGCCTACAAAAGGTACCGGAGCCAACCCACCCCTGAATCACATCATCTTTACGTTTCTGCCCGGAATCGTGCTAAGTCTGTTCTTTGCTCTATTAAAAATAATTTCATCCATACTAAATGCTCTCAACTCTCCAACTAGAATTCTTCCCACTCCTTCTGGCACCTTGCCAAAAATCTTTCTAACAACTTTACCTCATCATCCTTCTCTCCTCTTTTCTACTCTGATGGTTCTGTAGCTATTTCTTCTACTGATAAAGCAGATCTCTTCGCACAGACTTTCTCCTCCAATTCCACCTTAGACGATTCCGGTGCTGTTCCTCCATCACTTCCCCCCTCTGACTTCCTCATGGCTGACATTAAAATTTCTTCAGTTGATGTATTTTTTGCCATCACTGGCCTCGGTACTAACAAGGCATATGGGCCTGATGGGGTCCCTCTTGTTGTTCTCAAGAACTGTGCTTCTGTGCTTACACCCTGTCTAGGCAAACTCTTTCGCCTTTGTCTGTCAACTTGTACCTTTCCTTCTTGCTGGAAGTTTGCTCTCATTCAGCCAGTCCCAAAGAAGGGTGACCACTCCCAACTCTCCAACTATCGTCCAATTGCTTTAACGTCCTGTATTTCAAAAGTTTTCGAGTCAATTCTCAATAGAAAAATTTTAAAGCATCTTTCCTAGCACAACCTTCTTTCCAATCGTCAGTACAGGTTCCGTCAGGGACGCTCCACTGGCGATCTTCTAACCTACCTTTCAGACTCCTGGTCATCCTCCTTTTGGGACTTTGGCGAAAGCTTTGCCATTGCACTTGACATCTCAAAGGCTTTCGATCGAGTCTGGCATAAATCTTTAATTTCCAAACTGCTCGCCTACGGTTTCTATCCTTCTATCTGTGCCTTCATCACTAGCTTCCTTTCTGGTCGTTCTATAGCTGCTGTTGTAGACGGCCATCGTTCTTCTCCTAGATCTGTCAACAGTGGTGTTCCTCAGGGCTCTGTCCTATCACCAACTCTCTTCCTTTTATTCATCAATGATCTTCTAAGCTGTACATCTAACCCTATCCACTCATACGCTGATGACTCCACCCTTCACCTTTCCATTCGGTTCCCGCAACGCCCATCTCAACAGTTACTTCAACAAACAAGGGATGAGGCTATGGCACACCTAATGTCTGACTTGGCTCGTATCTCTGACTAGGGTAAAAATAATATGGTTGTTTTTAATGTATCTAAGACTCAGTTCTTACACCTATCAACCAGACAAAATCTTCCACAGGTATACCCAGTAATGTTTAATAATATTCAGCTTAATCCTGAATCATCCTTGAACATGCTTGGGGTTTCATTTACTCGGGACTTATCTTGGAAAGATCATATTACATCTCTTGTAAAATCTGCTTCCAAGAGATTGGGTGTGCTAAGCCGACTCCGCTCTTTCTTTACCCCTGCACAATTGTTGACCCTATACAGGGTTTTTTTCCTCCCCTGTGTGGAGTACAACTCTTATGTGTGGGGAGGCTCCCCACATACAGCTCTTCTCAATAGGGTGGAGTCAAAGGCTTTTCGTCTCATTAACTCCCCTCCTCTTACTGACTCCCTTCAACCTCTGTCTCTTCACCGCACTGTTGCATCTTTATCTCTTTTCTATCGCTACTTTAATGGTCACTGCTCCTCTGAACTGTCTGCTTGCATTCCTCCACCTTTACGACGGGCGCGTAGCACCCGTCTGGCAGCAAACTCTCATCCCTTTTCTGTCCAACTCTCTAATGCAAGAGTTAACCGTCACTCCCAGTCTTTCATTTATGCAACAGGTCAGCTCTGGAACTGTCTCCCTCTGTCTGTATTTCCTGCTGCTTATGATCTCCAGTCTTTCAAACGCAGTGTGTCCAGGCATCTCAGAATGATCGGATCTTGAATTTGGCTCTCTATTGTATTTTGTTTTTCTCTTGGAGGGAACTGTTACTGCGGGCTCATGGCCTTTGGTTCCTTCTTCCTCGCATTGAAAAAAAAAAAAAAGGTAGTTTGTGATACCGTAATATAGTGGATAATGAAGGAAAGAAGGAGAGAAATTAGCGCAGTAAAGACGAAAGGAAATGAGACGGAGAAGACCAGAAATATTTGGACTGAAGTGGAAATAGAAGGAAACAGGAAATCTGAGTTGATAGGGAGAATATCAACAAAAGGAAGATACAAAAGAGAAAGTAAAATAAAAAAAAGTATATCATGAAAGAAAAATTATAAAAATTAGGAAAAGAGAGAAAAAGTATTTGATTGATAATAACATAAACATTGTAATTTTGTTGTCTAGCTCTTTCCTCTTCGTAAAACGATAGAATGGAATAAGAATAATATATAAGGAGTATAGGGGAAAGAAGATAGATGAAACAAGAATATTAAAAAGAAATTTAAAAAGAGGCAACATTCTGAACAGGGTCGAACTCTAGACACCTTTATTAGAGTCCCAGGCCGCTTCATCTTACTTTACCTTGGCCCTTACTTCCCTTGTTGCTTTATTGCTGTATAAAAGTGAAGAAAATGGAGAGGGAAAGAATCGAAAAAAGGAGCAATGGAAGGAGAAAGAAACAGAAGGAATAACCAGGAGAAAGAAACGTGAAAAAGAAAGGAAAAGGTAATATATAAGGAATGGAAAAGAAAGACGAAAAATTTGAAAGGAGAATAGGAAAACAAGAAAGAAACAAAGGAGAAATATAGAAGGAACTACTGAATGGGGGAAAGAAGGTGAATGAGGTCTAAATAATTGCGGAGGATAATGATAATAATGATGACTGAAGTGAGATGATTTTCGTGATGCTGAGGATGATGATGATGATGATGGTGATGATAATGATATAGGTCAGCGTTTATGACAGCGATCTTACTTCATTTCACCTCCTACCTCTTAGCTATAGCTTTTGCCCCTATAATATATTGAAGGAAAAAAAAAGCAAGAACGAGAAAGAAAAATGGGAAAATTGAGAAATCTACCTGTATAGAAAGAGAGAAATACGAGACATAGGAAAAATGAGTTAGTTCATAAAGTAAATGCGGGAGAATCCTGATAGAAGAAAGCAAAAAATAAAAGGGATTGAAAAGAGCATGAAAAAGAAAGGAATACCGAAGAAATGAGAAAGAAAGAAGAAAAAAGAACGAAAAAATGATTACAAGAAAAACATAAACTCTCTCTCTCTCTCTCTCCCGAACTTTAATCCTGGATCCGGTCTTGCTTAGACCCTTCTCTCCTACAACATATTTATAGAGCTTCGAGCATCTCTGGCTGCGGTTTTGTCCGTCTATAGGTGACGATATTTGGATGCCAGATGTTGCACTATCGTAGACCTGAGGGACGAGTGAAAAAACACCATACCACACCACACGACACCACACGACACCACACCACACCACACCACACCACACCATCAGCCTCCTATAACACAGCACAGCACAGGAATTATCACCACACAAACTCAGCCTCCCACACCACTACACACCAAAGGCATTAACCGGGGTTTCCCTGTAACTCTGGTATGCAGTATTTTTGTTCCTGTAAATTTCGTTCTTGCTGCCTCCTGATTTTTCGCCTGCCTTTAGCAAGGCGGAGCGATAATATTTTTGCCAGTGTGTGTGTGTGTGTGTGTGTGTGTGTGTGTGTGTGTGTGTGTGTGTGTGTGTGTGTGTGTGTGTGTGTGTGTGTGTGTGTGTGTGTGTGTGTGTGTGTGTGTGTGTGTGTGTGTGTGTGTGTGTGTGTGTGTGTGTGTGTGTGTGTGTGTGTGTGTGTGTGTGTGTGTGTGTGTGTGTGTGTGTGTGTGTGTGTGTGTGTGTGTGTGTGTGTGTGTGTGTGTGTGTGTGTGTGTGTGTGTGTGTGTGTGTGTGTGTGTGTGTGTGTGTGTGTGTGTGTGTGTGTGTGTGTGTGTGTGTGTGTGTGTGTGTGTGTGTGTGTGTGTGTGTGTGTGTGTGTGTGTGTGTGTGTGTGTGTGTGTGTGTGTGTGTGTGTGTGTGTGTGTGTGTGTGTGTGTGTGTGTGTGTGTGTGTGTGTGTGTGTGTTATTACTATATTTCATGAACGGCTTGAGCTATCAACATGAAACTTTCAGGGTATCAAGATATGGCCAAAATCTTGGACGAGTTCGAAAATGGGCACTCGGGGTCAGGGTCAAAGTCACCAAAGTGTCTGCCAAAGGTCAACTTATTCTAAGATGGATTGCTTTTTGTGAACCGCGGTGACTGAGATCTGTTGAGTTTTGCGAATGTTCTTCGCATTTGGTTTGTAAGCAGCTTGTAACTTGGCCAACAGGATATTCTGGCGGGCGATTACCATTCGGTTCCCGAAGGTTATTTTTTTTTTTTTAATCTGTTTTTGAGATGTTTGAAACTGGATGCGTTCAGTATAGCCTTTATTTACGGCTTCACTACGAGAGGAAACCCCAGAGCTTGTTAACATCGCCAGGAGGTAGCATTTTCATTAAGCTAAAACACAACAGTTTTGTTCAGGTGAGTCGTCGTAAAAGAGAACACTTATGAAACATTTCCGTTAACTCCTCTACCCACGATACAAATAGATTTTTATCAGACTACCGCTGATGACTTGGTTTAACTGAGAGAAATCATATCAGTCAGTGAATCTGTAGACATTTTTCCTCCATACCTCTGTTTATATCAGCAAGATGGGAGAAGGTGTGTATTACCCCAGTTGTCTACATCCATCACAACACTGCCGCTGCGTCCACCCTCTCTCACGGTCAGAGGGAGACTGAAATGATTCGGAGTTTCGAGTTATTTACTCTCGGAGTGAGAGAATGACAGGGGAAACCACATATTAAGTAGTGTTTGTTTGTTTGTTTGTTTTAATTATATTTTGTCTATATTAAAACCTCACTTTAACTTCTTCAGTAATGGCATCCTCTTTATGCTATTCCTGCTATCCTTAAACAATTTTATTTAGTTTATAGAAGACGTATTGTCCTTGAAAAGTTTGATGTGGCTTTCATTTATACCGTTACTAAAAATAAAAAATGAATTAGAGACCCCGGAGGGGAGGGGGAATCAAACCAGCCGCGTGCCAATACATATCTAGCGCGGTTGGCAATATGGCTTTGACCTTGACCTATTTTCACCAACTTCGTACTCGTCCGAGACTTTCATCTCTACTACTACTATCTATCTATCTATATACCTAGGCTGCTTCCCCCAAGGAAAGGGAGATAGCCGAGACAGGACGACACACTTCCCATTTACTCATCCATTCAAACACATTCATTCGCATCTTGGCCCCAAAGGGGAGAAGGGACAGAATCCTCACCGCACCACACCGCACAAGGGTCAACTGCGCAGTGCAATCAGTGACATCCGCAGCAGGGCCCGACAGCAGAGCTGCTTTACCCCTGCCACATCATAATAGACCCATCCCCTTACCCGCACCTGACCTGACTAGCTGATCAGACCAAATGCGGGAGAATATCCTCTCAGGGCTGCGTCATCACTTATTCATTCACAATTTCCCTCCATTTATTTCTGTCACGCACAGCCACTCTTCCTTGCTCAACAGACATCACTCTCACATCCAGCGCTCTCTTCACACTGTCCATCCATCCTCTTCATGGTCTCCCTCTCAGCCTTACACGTCTCACATCAGATCTAGTTATCTTTTTCACCAATCGCTCATCATCCATTCTCTCCATATGCCCAAACCATCGCAACACCCTCTGCTCAACTCTATCAGCCATCTCCTGAACAACTCCAGTTCTACTTCGCACTTCATCATTTCGCACTCGATCCACATGCGTCACTCCACACATACTCCTCAGACACCTCATCTCCATTACATTCAAACTTTTCCTCTCTGCTACACCCATAGTCCATGTTTCAGACCCATATAACGCTGTCGGTACCACAACACCCTCATACAGCCTTCTCTGTACATCCATTCTAAGCAAACGACATCTAAACACCTTTTTCATTCCTCCCAGCACCTTCCTACTTCATTCATTCTAAACTTGACTTCTGCATCTATTCTTCCATCCACAGCAACATGTGACCCTAAATATTTAAAACACTCTACCCCCTCAAGCAACTCGCCATTCAAAACTATATTCATCCCTCTACCATCTACCAACCTCGTACACTTCATCACTTTACTCTTATTCTCATTTGCTTTCAATTTCCTCCTTTCACACACCCTTCCAAACTCCTCTACCAACTGTCTCAATCTCTCCTCTGAATCAGCCACCAGTGCAGTATCATCTGCAAAGAGCAGCTGCTTCAGATTCCACTCTCCACCATCAACATTCACCAGACTCAGACCTCCACCTAAAACTCTTGCATTCACCTCCCTTACAACACCATCCATATAAATATTAAACAACCAAGGCGACATCACACATCCCTGTCGCAGCCCCACTCTCACGGGAAACCAATCACTCACAGCATTTCCCACTCTTACACACGCTTTACTATTTACGTAAAAACTCTTCACCCCTTTTAGTAACCATAAAGTCCATACAATCTTAAAACAGTCCACAAAGCCTCCTTATCAGTTCTATCATACGCTTTCTCTAAATCCATGAATGTCCAAAACACATCCTTGCTTTTCGCTGAAAACTTTTCACACACTTGTCTCACAGCAAACACCTGATCCACACTTCCTCTCCCTCTCCTGAAGCCACACTGCTCATCACCAATCACTCCCTCTATCTCCTTTCTAACTCTCTAAATTAACACTCTATCATCCACCTTACCAACAACACTCAAGAGACTTATACCCCTAAAGCTAGTACATTCATACTTATCACCCTTGCCTTTATACAAAGGGACCACACAAGCACTTGCCCAGTCAATTGGCACCATACCTTTCACAAAGCACACATTCAACAGTCTTACTAACCAGTCAACAATAGTCACTCCATCACCCTTCAGGCATTCCACAGCACACCCATCCATTCCTGCAGCTTTCCCTGTTTTCATCTCCTTTACTGCCTTCTCCACATCCTCCTTCGTTATCAAAGAATCACTCAACTCTCCCAACACATTTGTTCCTTGCACCCTTCCATCCACCACAATCTCAGCCACCCTTTCCTCCTCTACATTTAACAATCTTTCAAAATACTCTGTCCATCTCTTCCTTACTGCATCCATCTTAATTAACAGCCTTCCATCCTCTGCTTTTACTCGCTCTTCCTTCCCAGACTCTCCCTTTTGCACTCTTTTCATCTCCTTCCAGAACATTTTCTTATTCTGTTGAAAATTCTCAGTCAGCCGCCTACCCCACCTTTCATCTGCTGCCACTTTAGCATCACGCACAGCCCTTCTCGCCCTATTCCTCTTTTCCTTATACCTCTCATATGACACCTCATTCTTCCTCTGCAGCCACACTTCATATGCACGTCTCTTCTCAGCCACAGCCATACTTACTTCCTCGCACGACCATTCACTTCTGTTTTCTTACACCACCACCCACACGTCTAACACCACACACCTCTTCTGCATGCCCCACCACAGCACTCTTAACCCGCGGCGTCCCGGGGACGTACTTCCACGTCCTCACGTTTTGTCACAGCTAATCCCGGGGACGTACTTCAACGTCCTGCAATTGCAAGGTTCATAATTTCCACAATTTTCAATTTTCGCGAGTCATTTTTGGTACGTATACACGTGACACCTTCCTCAACAAGATGCCAGGCAGAGACAATGCCTTACCCAGCATGACCTCCTCCCCCCCCCCTGCATGCCATTGTCTCAGCAATTCACCTGTTATCAGTGACCTGGCCAGTATAGCCATGTCATGCCACGGTACGAAATTCAGGGCCAGAGTGATTCCCCAATCAATGACAATGTGGAGGACAAACTTTACATAGTGTTAGAGGAAGAAACAGTTAGAAATGATGATCAGGTAATGTGGCAAAAAAAGATCAGGTATTAGTGAGTGAAACAATGCTTATAATGCCTATATTACTGCTTGAAAACCAATATACTCTTGTACTACATATAAATTCGTAACAGTAAATAAATAAATACCGTTTATGAGTGGTGTGAAATAGTTATCCTCCCATAGAACTCGTTTTCTTTGGTGCCAGCCTGATAGAAAACCCGGTAAGGTAAGGAGGCTCTCCTACCTGTAATGAGTATTTTAAACCTCAGGTGAGCGATTTCTCTATGAATTTTCGATGTTTCTCACCAAAAGCGAAAGTTTTAGCAAAAAAAAAAGGGTCGAAAAATGGTCGGGATTGGGGGGTACCAGTGGTCAAAAAGTGGTCGGGACGGGGCGGGTTAAACAACTGCCATTCCTCCTCCACATTGCCATTTTCCCCATCTTTCACTGCGTTCCACTCATTTTTCAGTTCCTCCTGATACTCTATCATTTTCTCTCTTTTATCCAACTCACTCATTTTCAAAACCTCCCTGCCACACCTAACCCTCCTAGCTCTCACCCATCTCTTACCTACTCTTAACTTTCCCTCCACCAGGTAATGGTCAGACATATCTTCACCCTCCCCTCTCAGAGCTCTCACATCCAACAATCTTTCTATTACATTCTTGGACACAACCACATAGTCCATCAAAGGTCTTTCAACAACCCTGCCACCCTCCTGTTTCACCCATGTATACTTATAAAGATCTTTCTTCTCAAAAAGCGTATTTCTAATTACCATCTCTCGCTCAACGCACATCCCTATCATTCGTTCCCCATTTTCATTTCTTCAAGGCACACCATGCATACCAACTACACCTTCAAATGCTACATTTCCCACTCTAGCATTCAGATCTCCCCATCATTACCACATTCACATTCGCTCCAAAGCTCTGCAGACACTCATCAACATCATTCCAGAAAGAGTCCCTCTCTTCCTCATCCCTTTCACTACCAGGCCCATATGCACTCACAGATACCCACAACTCACATTCAATTTTCGCATTCACCCACATCAGTCTCGATGACACCTCCATCCATTCAATCACACACTGCTTTACTTCCGGACTCACAAACAAGGCCACACCTTCTCTTGCCTTTCCTCTATCAACACCTGACAATCTTCCATTCACACTTCCAAACATAGACTCACCCTTCCCTTTCATCTTCGTTTCACTCAAAGCTAACAAAACCAACTTTCTTCTAACAAACACTCTCCCAATCTCCTCCCTTTTAGCCTACATCCACGCACATTCATAGACCCAATCTTCAGGGTACGGGGATAACTCAATCCCCCATCCCTTTCTCTGGCCTGTCTCCTTTTAGGAACTACAAAACAGAGGAGGGGTCCCTAGTCCCCTCACCCCACCCCTTTTAGTCGCCTTTTACGACACACAGGGAATACGGTGGCAGTATTCTTCCTAACACAACCTGGCCGCAGAGTAGTAGTACCACTCCATAGTGCGGCCAGATTGTGTCCCCCCCCAACAGGGGGGACTACTACTATACACCTGTAAAAAATTTTGTGATTAATTTTGTGAATATATCTTGAGCGGTTGGGAAGTTATCGTGCTAACAGACACACAGACAGACAGACAAACTGAAAACAATACTCGTAGGAGATTTTCATCCCTACTACACACCTGTAAAATATTGCAATGATATCTTGAGCGGTTGTGATGTAATCGTGGTAACAGACAGACGAACCTTGACCTACTTTCGCCAGTTTCGAACTCATGATTGCTTTCTTTCCCTACAACACACTTGTATAATTCTTTAATGATACCTTGAGTGACTGCGAAGTTATCGTGCTCACACACACACACACACACACACACACACACACACACACACACACACACACACACACACACACACACACACACACACACACACAAATCCTGGATTCGGCCTTGCTTACACCCTTCACTCATATGACATGTTTATAGAGCCTGAAGCATCTCTTGCAGCGGCTCTGGCCATCTATAGCTGACGATTTTTGGATGATAGAAGCTGCTCTCCCTCAACTCCGAGACACTAGCGAAAAAATAACCAAACACACCACACTACACCACACCAAACTGCCACACCACACCACACCACATCGAACCACACAGCAAGCCACACCGCCGCACCATGCAGAACGCCACACCGCCACACCGCACAAAACAACACACCGAAACACCGTGCCGCATCAAACCACACCACAGCACCACGATCACCACACCACAAAGCAATACACCACATCAGACAAAATCAGCTTCCCATAACACAGCACAGCACAGGGATTATCAGCACACAAACTCAGGCTTCCATAACACAGCACAACAGAAGAAATCACCACATATCATCAGCACCTCATAACTCAGCACAGCATTGAAGTTATCACCACACAAACTCAAGCTAACGTGACACAGCACAGCACAGGAATTATCACCGCACAAACTCGTCCTCCACACCACTACACACCAAGGGCATTAACTGAAGAGCCCTTTAACTCTGGCATCTAGCATTTTTGTGCTTATATATTTCGTTCCGGCTGTTTCCAGATTATATTATTCAGTTTTTGGACCGATGTTTGAAACTGAATACATTCATCATAGTCTTTACCCTTCACTGCGAGAGGATTCCCCAAAG